>NW_011948412.1:19229673-19342466 GCF_000503995.2 Ceratosolen solmsi marchali | reverse complement strand
AATGCAAGCATTGTCTTAAAGGCCGAGTGCGCACGTATGGTCATTGCATGTGTAGTACGTACGGGTTTTCGGTTGCAGTAAATATTTGTACTCAATGCTTCACGCATATCTGATATTCGTTCTGAATCTACTTTGGGGTTCTCCCTGCAGTAAACCCATTAGGTTCTACTGCACTGGGAGTATGAGCACGTTCCGCTAGGGTTTTCCAGATGTTTTATGACACTAGTACAAATAATTATGAGCAGGAAAGTTTTGAAGTCTTAAATACAATTTTCATGACATTACTTGTCAGATATTTTATTGCCTTACTAAACGGAGTCTCTTATTCTCAAACACAAATGTTTGATATTTCTCTGTTTATAGTTTTCTAACACATTTTCTTTCACTAATTCCTTTATTATAGAATAAATATTATGAAATATAATGAATAATAATAATATTAATGTAGTAGTGTCTTTCGTAATAAATAAAACATTTTAAAATGGAAAGCAAAAACAGAAGATAGATTGATTTATTTAGAATAAATTTACTATATTATTATCGTATTAATGTGAATTTTTATCATAACAAGAATCGTTGCATTTGTAGATAGAGCTATTACAAATTCTTTGAAAAAGTTTTGGCAGCTGTCGTACTTTTATTTTAAACTGTTCTTATGATTATTGCAGTTTTTAGTATAAATGAAGGAATTGTATTATTTGAAATAGTTGTTATAAGCTAATTTTCTAAATAACTTTTCCGTTTAAAATTATTTTGATTGTTACGACAGATTTGGAGTGTTATGTATAATGTAAACACATTTCAATAAAATTTTATTTTAAAAAGTTTATATGAAAATATTTTAAATATTAATTAAAATTTATATACATTCATGTATTTTATTCATATTTTTATACATTTATTATATGCATTCCAGATATTTGTTTATTATATTTTTTAGTAATAGCATGAAGTAAATGAATGCTAAAAAATATAATGCAAAAAATTGTTTTTATGAAAAAATGTGGAAGACAAAAGGATTTGAAAGTACTTAATAATAACTAAATGTATTTTATTGAGTCAGATATTGCTGTATGTTTCCACTTTAGTAATTTATTCTGGATTCATATCATGGATGGATGAGTTGAGATAGATCATGATTTAATTGTAATTTATATAAGAAAATTATTAGCGAGGGACTTTTAAAAATAGTATAAATATATTTTTTTTTATATATAACATTGTTTTAATTTTTTAATATTATTATTAACTCATATTCCTAATAATATAATTATATTTTTATAGATATTCATTTATTATCAATGTTTATTTTAAACAGAGGAAACATCCTTAGAATAGTTTATGATAAATAGATTTAAATTGAATATTAAAAGACTATAAAACATGTATAGTATATATAGTGTTAAATGATTAAAAATAGAAAAAACTGCGAAAAACGACTTATTAATCAGAGAATATATTTTCAAATATCTTTTGCATAAAGTAAATAATATTAAAATGTCATCATATTATAAGAAATTCTAGAACCTAAAAGAAAATCAACGAATGGGTTTTGAGAAAATTTAAACAATACCAATTCTATAAAAGGTTGATAATTGCTGTTTTGGTATCATTAAGCGGGGCGTTGTATTACACATATAAAAAGCTAGTTTAAGCAATGTTTTCCCGGATAATTAAAAATTTATCCGAGGAACAGATTCAATATGTGCGTGATTTGGTTGGTATTCTCAGCAGGATGGAGTATAGAGGAACGGGGAATTGTTTAAAGGTCGGGCACACAGAGACGATATGATCATGCAAAATGTTGGTTACACAACTATTTAGATAATGAGAATCTTGCTCAATGTTCTTCTTACCTTTATATAAATTTTATATTGGCTAGGCATAATTACAATGCTTTATGCATTTATCAATCGATCTTGGAATGCTTGCGTATCTGCTAGATGAATAATGATTCATTTTTTCTAATTAATTAATTATAAAATTTTATTAATAATATCATCAAAGAATCATATAAACATTTAGTATTTTTTATTTAAGTAACACAAAATAGTGTAAATATTTTCCATATTAAAGTTTTATTTATCATAACAATCGTCATGAAAGTTTTTATTACATAAGTTCTAGAAGTTTTATACAATTTTTTCTATTAAAGATTCTCTTAAAAATTTTACATACAATTAAGCAAATGTATTGTAATAATTAGATAATTTTTTAAAGTTAATATTTAAAGAATAATATTGTAATCCAAAATATTGGAATATTTTGATTCTATGTGTTATGTATTAAAAAATTCTATAATATTTTATTATTTTACCATATATTAGTTATAGTAGCTCTGACATCATAGTAAGATAAACATGTTTTCATTAGTTTTAATTCTGAACTAATAAAATTAAAAATAAGTAAATATTACGTTTCCAAATTAGTTTGCCTTTTTTATTTTTACAACATAATGATGATTATTAAAATTTAAAAAGTTAAAACAATTGAATATTATATTATCAAAAATAATGAAAAATATCTAATTGGATTATGTATAAAACATAAACACATGTACTAAAATTCCCGATTCAGGAAAACTAAAGAACTTTTACTAAGCTTTAGAAAAATTTCTATGCAAAATTGATACGTAATAAATTACTTTAAATGAAGATTTATTACAATAGCCATTATGTAATAAATGTGTCACAGCGGCATGGAAATGTGCGCGTGCGACCATACACAGGTATTTTGTTCTAATACGTTGCACCAATGTGATGTTCTATGAAATTCTATCCTACTTATTTATATAAATTACATATCTAAAAGGATAATGTAAGCTTAACTCTATATATATTAAACTTAAATATGGAATTAATTTTTAAAGTTTTAACTAATATTTAAATGATTTTTTTATTCTTCTTCATTTAATTGTCTTATAATATTATTGTTGTAATAAAATTCCAAATATTTTTTACATATATTTATACATACTTTAATCCAAAATGAAAAACCTCGTTCACTTTAAATATACAAATTATTGTACAAATTATTTATTGTAACTTACTATAAAATATTCTGACGGATCCCATTAAAATATTTTATCACTTTTCTATTAAGAAATGATGTATATATTGCAAAAAATCTCGTGTGTATGTTAATTTGCACATTTTAAATTTACTTTGAGGTAAATGTAAGTCAATAAATAGTTTAAATAATTTTGTGTAATTCAAAATAATTATTTTACAACTGTTAAATATAATTTTAATTTCCGAAAATATGCATATTGTTAGAATCATCATATCAATTGAAAATTAATAATTAAAAATTGTTCTTAAATATTGTTATTAAAAAATATTCATTTTAGTGACGTTATTCATTTCAGAAGCATATAATTAGAAAATAAAATAAAATTTATGTTAAATAAAATTTCTGATTGGACTATGCTTAGCTAATTGACAATAATTCATACAACTTAAAATAATAGAAAACATACATTTTTATAATAAAAACATATAACCCAAATATTTATTCTTAATTATGATGTAGAATGTTTATCATATATAACATTCTACTGAATAATCCAATTCATCGATTTTTTTTTCAAGAAATAAAAATGTAAAACATATCGAAAACTTTAATAGCTTTGATAAAAAATTGGAAACAATTGCTTATCAAATGTTATATATCCAAAGTAATTATATATACAAAAATAATTTTGAAATTAGTTCATTATATCAATAAATTAATATCTAATATTGTTATGCTCAATTATCAATACCGATCAGTATTCATTATGAATAATTCACATATATTCATAAATTATAGAAGAGTTATTTCACATTTTATTTTATAAATATGTATATTATTGACAAAATATTAATAAATTAGAAATGACCGCGCCTTTTATAAATTTGGCAAAATGAAATTTTTTGTCTAACTTTTATATGTACGTTAGTAAGCTCACAACATATATATATACATACATATATATATATATATATATATTTTTTTTTTTTATATAAATTACATCTAAAATAATTCTAAAATAATTTAATAATCCCCATGTAGTAGTGCAGTCCTGTTCTGAATAAAAGATTATATTTATCGAGATTGCATATTAATCATTTTTAACTATTTTATATTTCCTATGAATTAATAAGATTTCGAATTAGTAATAAATAGAAAAAAAAAATCAGTTTTAAACAAGAAACTGTACAGCATTTTAATAAAGAGATTGTACATAATTTACGTGAATATTATATTACAGTTCTAACTTTTTAAAAAATGTAGTTTTTTTTTTCTTAATACAAGTTAAAATAACAAACAAAATGATGTATTAACATTCTAGAGTATGTTGGATTATAATTTTATAATATTAATTATATTGGTTATGTAGAAAGTTATGGATTCTTGGGCTAAAATTTATGTTGATCAATTTATCGTTTAACAACCATTTTATTGATTACTTTATTGTAAATGTAATGTAATATACGTCTTAAAAATTTTAATAAAAATGCATCCTATTCTTGCTGAAGTAGATATAAAAAAACTTTTTATGCTACTATTGAAATTAATTTTGTTTCTCTCTGATAATATTATAAAATATTTTCTGTTAATTCAACGTTTCTAAAACTTTAGTTAATACGATGAGTTTGATTATATTCCTGAAATACGAATATTTTAACATCATGTAATTTAATTTAAATCTCGTCAAAAGTAAGATTTGCGCAAGTGCTTTACAATTCAATTTTAGAATGCATTATCGTTTGAATAGATATTTCTCCAACATTTATAGTTAAAGATGAATTTTATAGCTTAAATTTGAAAAGTTATTAAAATAATATTTGTAGTAGAAGCAACAAACGGGAATTAAACATCATTAAAGTTAACCAAATATATTTTTCAAATTAAATTAACTCAAGTTTTTTTCATTATTTTCTTACATTAATTATTAATGCCATATATCGGAATAATAATAAAAAATAACATAGAAAAAACTTAGAAATAAATTTCTAATATACGTTTTAAATAAATAAAGTTTAAATAAATCTTAATTATTACATATATTAATAATTTTTGTTTTTAAAGTAAATAGTGGACGGTATTGAATTTATACAATTTATGGTATGAGCCATAAATACTATATACTATACCATAAATCGTGCAATGACATAAACATCAAAATAATAGTTCACTTTAAAATCTTCAATCTTTCATTTACACAGCTAAATATATATTCATATACTGCATCTGTGGTAATTGTAGCACTGAAGATTGAAGGTTTGTAAAAGAGAAATATATAAAGGCTCGTCACGATGGATTATTTTTTGAGACAAGATTCCTTTTTTACTATATATAACTATATTATAGATGTTCATTATTATTATACGTAAATTTCGTTCTATGAGCATATTGCCAAGGATTATTTGTATTATTTTTTTTAAATAAACATTGTATGTAGCTACTCCGTTTATTAATAAAATAACTGTAGTTCTTTCAAGAAATTATTTTCTAAATATAAATTATAAAATTTGACGATATAATTTATAGAAATACTTTAAAAGGAATTTTAAAATAGCCAAATTTATTCATTTAAGTACAAATTACATCTGCATTATTAACAATAAAATATACATTAATATCAATTTTTAGATTACAATATTAGTTTAATATGTAAAATATAATTAAATATCATATATTATACGTATATAGATGTGAAATATCCAACGGATCTATTAAGAATTATATTTTTTATATTTTACAGATTTAATTACATGTATCAATACAAATATTTGTTTCATTTAAATGAAGACCTAATACATGATTATCATTGTATTATCATATAGTTATCATTGCAGTTATAATCGAAACTCGTAACGAATTTTCTGTAAGCGGAAACATGTTATGTGTGAGATAAAGTTTAATCGTGTTTTTACCTGATTTTTACCAAATTATACTCATTTGTACCATACTATCTTAATTCTCCAGTACAAATAAATAAAATATATTGGGATAGAATATAGAAATGATCGACTCTAGTGTATTTGAAATATTATATTGAGCCACTGATACGTATTAACGTGCAGTGATGGCAGTCAACGTTTATATGCGTCAAGTTTATGGTCCAACATCCTTATGGAAATTTGAACAACACAAATTTATCCTTTAAATCGATCGTTTAAAAATAAAATGCATTGAAAATATCGTTCCTTCATTTAAATTATCTTTATTACAAATCATATAACTTATTATTCTTTTATTAATATTAATCTTTCGTTTTTAAGTTTTTCTACACAAAACTATTGTCAACAATTTTTGGAACAAGAATAAATATTTTTTTTTTATAAAAATTTGAATTTATATATTATTTGATTTCTTTATATTAAATATTAGATTTAGACAAACATTTTTAAACATCAGAATCTTCGGAATAATTAATTAAAAATAGTAAGTAATCAATAGATACTTCTATTAATTAAAAGATATTACATATTTCCTATTCTGGTTTGCAAACCTTTTTCCGATGAAAATTACTAAAACATGGAATTGCTCGATTTTACTTATAAATAAATGAAATATATGATTTTGTTTTAATCTAATCGACTTTGCCATTATTATTTGTAGTAACTAACTTTTAATTAGTCATGATACACTTGTAATTATTGAAGACAATGAACCATATAAAACAAGATTTTAAAATAATTTAATTGCATCGAAGATCTTTGAAGCAATAATGCTTAAATACACAACTAAATACAATCGAAAAATGATTAATGCAATTCACATAGGCTCATAACATTTGCAAGGCTCACTCGAACTAATCGATATCGCAAGAAAGCTTACATACTAAATTTAAATTATTTTCCCAAGTTTAACAAGCAGATTACCGAGATTACCGAGCTTAAACTCTAAATAATCAACGTCGGCATCCCTCGGCCAGTCTCGACGGGGAAGCTCCGGTAAAGATTTGAACACTGCAAATGCACGCGCGCCCGCAGCTCTGAGGTCTTTAAACGTAAAATTAGAGGACGATGAACATACTCGTAAACATGGCGCCAATGTCTAATTCTTAATCACGATTGGATAATTGCGCGCAGCTGTTTTTATTTGGATGCAATTCAAGAGCTTGAAAATGAAGTTTAGGAATGCATTCTCTTCTTCGTCAACATTATTTTTTTTGTGATCTTGCTATGTTATTTAAATACCTTTGATATCTGAAATTGTTTGTATATTTATAGAAATTATCGCTTGAATAATTCTTTTAATAATTATTAAAATATCTTAGTTTATAAAAGTTTTAAATGTTTATATAAAAATGTATATTAATAAATGTTTGATATTATAACTTCATTTAAATTTGTATTTTAGACAGAAAATATGAAATCTATTTCAATATATAATGATCTATAGTATAGGATTGAAATTTGAAGTAAATAGTATACTACTCACTTCTACTAAAAATCTTGTTAATATGTATTTATAATACAAATTTTCATGAATCTATGTATCGAAAACAAATATTATGGCATCGAAGATAAGGCGTTATTATTCATTGTATAATAAATTATCATATTTAGCTGAAGTAAATTATTTTCCTTATATATAGAAGTCTTCCTATATTATAACAGAAAACTTAGATCTTGAAACATTATGCTGGAAAATTGCATTATTTGCATTAGTATCCATATTCATATATACCGTTCATGTCGTTTTTAGTATTCACAAATACATGTTAATAAAATTGTACAAAAATTTATTATATGTCAGCAATTGCAATATAATAATTTTTATTTACACAGTTTTATATAGTTCTATTGGTACATATAACATTTAGAAATTTAAAAATATGTTAAATAATAAAATTTTGAATAAAATCATACTAAATTTATTTATTTTTCATTTTTTATTTTTGTATTTCATCAACCAAAAAAAATAAAATAATTTATTATTTGAAATTTAAACAATAATAATTAGATAGAAATTTTATTATAAAATTTTGTTCATATTATTTAATATATAGTATCCATAAAAACAATTTTATTGTTTTTTTTTTTAAATAAATTTTAATCCAATGAAATAAGACTATTTTATTAGTATATTACGTTAAACACTATCTATTTTACGTTTTTATTTTTCATTATTGCTTAGTCAGATTATTCTTACATATTTATAGTATTATATTAAAGGTAATCTATTGAGTTATAATTATTATGTTGTCATTTTTTTTAGATTTTTCTATAAATACCGTTCGTTTATCGTTAGCGTTTAAACATTGATCAATATCCTAATGGAAATCATTTCATTTTTAATTATATTTGAGGAGTAATCTTTATTTTTTACGAATGTTATTTATAGGAATGACCTTCTAATACATAGTACTATTAAAAATATATTGTTAAATAAAATAAGAAAATATGTATTTTAATACACTAGTAAAAGATATTTGCATACTAAAGTTTAATATATAAATGAAATTGTTGTAGAGTAGTACGATTTATTAAATATATTTGTAATAAATATTTGTAAGAAAATATTTTTAAAGATTGAAAAATTTTTTCAAATTATTATTTATTTAACTGCTAATGCCGAAAAAAATATACAAGAAAAGTTTAAATATTTGCTAGAAAACATTGGGTTATAATGAAATATCATTATTAAATTAATTAATTTCTTCGTTTTAGTAATAATATCTATTTATTATTTCACATTATAGTGAAGTAATTATTTGAAATTCAGTACAATGAAAATAAATTATTTAATAAGTAGGATTAATAAGCAAAATAAATAAAGTCAGTATATTTTTTTCATTTAAATTTCAAGTATAATATAATAATAAATAATAAATCAAGTATAATCAATTTCAAGTAAATATACCGTCAGAAACGTTATTTTTGCATGTACCGGAATAGTAGATACTACAATTTATATAAATACATTACCTTTTTATGTAAGAAATCTATCTTAAATGTACAATGTAAATAATATATGTCGTTAATATTTTTTTTTACATAATTTTTTTTTCATTTAGGTATTATAATGTTTGGAAAAAACAATTAAAATCTGCTATTTTATGATAAATACATTTTTGTTTATACAGTCTTTTAAGCTTTTAAACATCGAAAGTTACTTATAAAAGGAATTTTAGATAATATATTCTCCATTTAAAGCAGATGTTTATGACTTCGATAGATATTTGCAGAATAGTATAAACAGGGCTTAAATAGTAACAATTTTTTCTTTGTTAACTATACTCGTTCATACAATGAATAAATTTGTTTTTATCTATTAAATATTATTCATTGAATTTATTATGCACAGAAGCTTTGCAAAGCCATAATTGATAAATAAAATCAATGTTATTGTTAAAATTTGACTTAAATATTAACTTAAGTGTTACAATTAACAAGAACAATATTAGTTAAATAAATATTTCATTGATAGTAAAGTAATAAATTCAACATTTCAATATGTAGAAATGTTTAATTAATTTGCTTGAAGCTTTAAATAATAACTTGAATTGTATTATTAGAATATTTACAACTATAAAGTATTTGTATATTTGTACTGGATTAAGTTTATTTGTATAGAATGTGCAGGTGACTTTTTTGAATAGTTAAAAGTATTTCATTACCATCGCTTAATTATTCATAAATGTACTGTTTATATATAAATATACGTATCATATTGAAATTCAGATGTATTATATAATCATAATTTTATATTACTTACTTTTAAATTAAAATTAAATATATTAAGGTAAAGCAAATTGCGCAATCATGCTTTATATTTGCATTATTGGGCTTTAAAATTTAAGTTTAACTTAACTTTATTTTAAATTATTATTTCCTTAAATTTCGGATGTTAAAATGATTGCAATTTTTCAATTTTTATAAATAATTGATTTATAATAATTGATAACTAGTTTACTGATTTATAAAAAATTAGAAATTTAAAATATCCAAATGAATTTTCAATTACGTAAACGATGAATTCTAACGAGGATCAGTTTGTTGCTTTGGGTGCCCAATTACTTTAATCTCAAGGTATTCGCTATATGATTAAAGTAGTTTTTTTTGCATGTCCAGTCATGGGGAAGTCTTTGCATAGTCGTCATAGGAAATGATCTTTTGCTACAATGTGTTACTCGCTGGGGGTCGGTTATATGAGAAAGAGAAAGGAAAGACATGTGCACCAGTATAAAACAGTTAAAATAATTTCCGCCCCGTCGTGTTCGCAGATACGGCGACATGGTGCCGGAGACAATAGCAGGGAAAATCGTCGGCGGCGTCTGTTCCCTCAGCGGTGTCTTGGTGATCGCCCTGCCCGTGCCCGTCATCGTCAGCAACTTCAGTCGAATTTATCACCAGAATCAGCGGGCTGACAAGAGGAAGGCGCAACGGGTGAGTACGACTTCAACGTGTTCGCGTACATCTCGTTTTGTTATTCCGTTTAATGTATGTGTGGATGATTTTTCCGCTATAATTTTACTATTCTTTTATTTTGAGATATGCAGTGATGAAAGAAATACTTACTTACACAATTTACTTTAACACGATAGAATAAAATTATTATAAGAAGTGTTTTACCTTAGAAGAATTCATACATGTAAATTTCATTAGAAAATTATTCGAAATTATAGGAATTTTATTTATAAAGTTAGTACCAATTAGGGAGAATAAAACAGTAAGCAAAAAAATAACTTTGAGATGATATTTAACGTTTATACACTGCACTATATAATACTATAGGAAAATCCATAATAATAATTGTTAAATTCTGTGCCAAAATATTTTGAATAATTATATTGAAATTTAATGAAATTCACCGCGTCAACGAAGTGGCGAAGAAAAATTAGTTTCACAAATTAAAGTTTAGATTTTGAAACATAACTTTATCGAATAATAGAATAAATAAAGAAATAAAAAATTAATAAATAAAGGATAATTATAGCGGTATATAAATTTTTAATAATTTATTTAACAGCATATTGATAACTAATGATATTAAATGTTTTATTAACTCTACGTATTAACTTTCTGATGACTATGATAGTACAGATTGTTTACGTATATTTTTAATAATAAACACTATAGCAATAGATTAATTTAACAATACTTGTTTCATTATAATATAACATAAAATTTAATATCAATTAGTGACACGAATCGCAATTTAATTAATTAAAGAGATTCATGAATTTTTCACAGTTATCAATTATAATTTCTCGATGATGTACCTTCATTTTATTCGGATGCTGAAAATTGAAAATATTGTTTTTTCTGTTGTTACTTCTCTTTTAATTTTCAAAATTATTACATAATTCAAACAAGAACATGTTTCAATTTATATAATGTTATTTATACATTTGAAAATTATCAGTGATAATATATATGTAATAAATACGTGACGAACAAAAATTTAATTGTAATTATACGAGTAAAATTTTTGTTAGGAATATCTTAATATCTTATAATAATATATCGTATAATATCTTAATATAAAGTTATTGATATATTTTATTTTTGAAAATATTGTATAATATTATTATTGTTACATAGCTTAGTAATGTTAGTATGTATTAAAAAATTATAGAAAATCGTTATTGTATGAAAATAAAACTTAAATTACTTTGACCCTATTTCAATTATTAGTTGTCGATTCTTATATCTTCATAAAACTTTATATATATTTATCTCAAACGCTCCTAAAAATTTGTTTCATAATTTCAAAATAATAAGTCAATGTTATAATATATATATATATATATATATATATATATATATATATATAAATTAATTTATATGACTGATCAGTTCTTTCATAATACAATATGTTAGTAATCAATTATTTAAAATATTTGGTAGGTTCTGATGAAAATTATTATTTAATATTAGAATATTTATGCAGCTCAAGAAAGTAAAAAATAATGGTACACATTATTTCGATACTCAATATTCCATATTAATGGTACTTTCCGTTCGTATTTCAAATCAATCTAGTACCTATAAATTCATTACTGATATTTGATGAGCTTGTTTGACGTATTATAAATAGCTGTCAATCAAATCGATTGGGCATTTAATTGTAATATTATTTGGCAACGAGTTTGATAAATATATAAGCTAATTAATCATTTTTGACTATTTACAGGCACCGATATAATTTTTTAAATTTTTAAATTATTTTCTTGCAATTTACTACGAACTTTTCACATAGTAATATAAACTCATTAACATAGTAATTAACATTTGTCGTATGAGATCCAATGTTTCGAGAAGGTGAAAGGATACAAGAAAGATATGGATTGATGGTAGATATGAAATCATTAATATATGATTTAAAAATAGAAACTTTATAATTATAAATGCATATATAATCTAAAGTGTTTATATATATATATATATATATATATATATATATACAGTTTTTCACTATAGATTACGACATAAGCTGTACTTGCATATTCGAAAATAAAGTATATTTACTATCGTATGAAAATTATATAGTCGTAAAATTGATCACAAGGCTCAAAAAATATATTTGTTTTTTAACAATTAATATACGCTATATACGTCCAGTGTTTGAAATGTGATTGACTTGTTATTAAATATGTATTTGACAATGTCATATTATAAAACATGAGATATTCGAAATTGTCGATAAAAAGTTTGAAATTTATGTATCTCGATTGCCAATATAAAGCTGTATTAGCAATACAAAATAAAAAATAGCCGAGACTTAGGGATACGCATTCGATTATCAATCAAACTAAAATCATGAAGCTCCTCATCTAATGGGAAAAGAGGAGCATAGGAAACTAGGCGTTTCATTTTCGCGAAGCATCCGGTCATACGCAGTTCTTAATTTGATTAATGAATCAACTATTTCATAATTATTTGCATCTCTCGTGTACATATTTCATCGATGAAGCGAGTAAGCAACTAAAATCTTGCTATGACTATTAACGTCAACAAGATTCTGATATTAAATCAAAAGTATCACGAGCAAAGTTAACGGGAAGGAGGGGCAGAGAGAGAGAGAGAGAGAGAGAGTGAATCGCGATCATGATTTGCAAGTTCCGTTGGCAGTCTATTGTCTCATTGACGTCGACAGAGTATGCGCCATTCCTCCATCTTCCAAGGCATGTCCGTTTTTAAATTTCCCTAGCAGCTCCTAACTTAGGACTTGCTCACTATTATATTTAATTAACTATAGCGGACGAACGTTAACGCTTTGTAAGAATTAAATGTCTTATCTTAACATTACCTGCTTTTATTGTAAATCGTGTATAATATTAAGATTAACATTATAATTTTTTATTGTAACGTGTATTATTAATGTTGTTGTCCCCTTAAATAGTTAGTAAAAGTAATAATTTTAGGACTTTTGTAGTTAATAATGAGCATATGATTAAAAGAAACATATTACACACTTCGATAAACAATTTTCAAACTGATTGTATTGTATTTTGTAAAAAGATTTCTGATTTAAATTTTGATGTAACCATATTATATTACTATATGTATTTGATGTGCTTTGATATTGTTGATGAAAATTATGAAAATATCGATAATAAGATACTGCTATATTACATTGTATTGCCTTTACATGTTTATATTGAAATTTAAAGATAATTTAAAGTTATAATATATGTGACAAGTAAATAATGATATTTTATATTGTCTTTTCAATTATTGAAAACTTATTTAACTTTTAAAATTAAGATTTAAAGCTGAATTATAATTTATTTGCATTGCGTGTAATTCATTGTTTGTATCATACAATTGAACACTTTGAAGCTTTGAACAGCAAATCAATATGCCAAACAGGCTTTGCAATCTCGTTGTCAGATGCCATGCTGTTAGTTTCTTAGTCCTTTATGTTGAGTTCGCCCAGTCAAGTGTTTGTCGATTTCATTCGGCTTATTATTTTGCACAGATAGTGGAATGAAGAGTGTGACCTGTGCATTATTTATTTCTGTCCCATTTTCGGTTAGACGAACGTCACCTTTCCTTATTGACTTTATATTTGTGAAAGCACGATGGGATTATCAAGGCCCTGTTTATTTGTAATAGTGCTTTATTATTAACTAGAAGCATGATTCATATTATAATCTTATATATTATAATATTATCTATATAATATATTATCTTACATATTATAATCTCACAATTCTGAGAATAAACAATTACAAGCATTGTTTAATAATCATAATTTATTATTACATTCAACGTTCTATATTATCATTTAGAATTTTCTTTTAGATGCTACACTTACTATATTATAAAAACTTTTTCATTCGTTATGGAATCCTATTTGAAATGACCGTGATTTATGTTTATTTACTGTATTAGTTATATTATTTAAATTCTTCGAATTTATTTTAATACTTTAGGAATTTAAGTTTTACTTCAATTTTACATTTAGGTTCTGCAAGTTTGTTTGTTTTTTTGTGGAAATTCGATAGATATTTATTGCTAACCAATAATGCTTTATTTATAGAATTAGGCACATTACATAAAGAAAAAAATAAAACAATTTCATTAAAAATAAATTAGAAATATACGCAATTAAGAATTAAACAGAAAGTAGATATAAGTTATTTATCGATATTAGTTAGTGTAGGTATTAGTAGATGTTAATTTTTGAATTTCTGAAATTCAATAGGGTGTACGGTATTCGATAAGAGTATGAGTGTTTGAGATCAACGAGTACGAGTATGAGATCAACGAGCTACGATAACTTTTTACTTTTATTCTTATTTCTAACCTTTGTTTGAGGATTCTCGAACATTTCTTCTTCGGAATTTTTGTTATGGCAATTGGTAAAAAATTTGTTCACTCTATAATTGCTCAAGTTTTTAAAAATTATTCTGCAATATTTTGTTTAATATTCAACTTATTTTACTTCCTATACCATCTTAACTTGATTATCATTCCCTGTGATACAATAAAGAATATAAATATGTACGAAAAAAATATTTAATGATTGAGATAATAAAAACTGCAGTTTTTTTTATCGTTTATCTAATTACCGTTTTGCACAGATGTCTTTATATATTCTATTTGTATTTCCTTTATTTTTATTATGAAAATCAATTGCACTATCCGTATGTGTTATAATTGAAATATAATTCAACGAATAATTTATTTTTATTATTACAAACGAAGAAAAGCAAAGAAAAATACACGCTTCTTTTTATTACTATATTATGTTTATTAGGAAATACGTACTTGATAATGCCTAACGCGAGTTTTATTTTGAACTTGAATTGTATCAAATAAGCAAGAAGTTTTGTATTTGAAAAAAGTTATTGACATAAGACTTCTTTAATAGTTAGTATTTAGACACTGCTTTCTATTATATTAATTTTATAATTCATTTTTTAATTATAACAAACAGTTATTTCTAAATATCATAATAATTTTCATGATATTATTAATACTAATCAATGATTATTAAGAACTAATCAAGTAAAATTTCTTCAGATTGTTTAAGATAGTGGTATTAAAAAGAAAGAAAGATATAGATGATAGAAAAAATAAGTAAAAAAAATTATATAGTTATTTTTGTGAATTATTGATGCATAAAGATAGTTAAGTTGAGTAAATGATCTGTTAAGGAAATTTAGTCATATTAGAAAATTTCTATCTATAGGTTAATGTATTTTTATTAATAAATTATTAGTTGATAATTTAATGAATATTACTAAAACGCTGTATAATATAACATTTCAATTATTAATAACAAATCAATTAAAATTCCATTCGTAAATAGAGAAACTTCTATTCACATTTCCACTAATTTTTGAATTTATAATTTCTCGCTAATTACAAAATTTCACAAAATGCAGAGAAATTGGAAACCAAAATAGAGCGTCTCTATATATTTAGTTACAAAATTTGAACTATACAGATAATGGATTATCCATAATTTTGCAAGATTCATTTGCAATATCTGCCGTTAATTTGCTTGGAAGGATGATATAGCCAACCGTTTATTTTCCGTTATCCAATTAAGCGGTTTCTCATCCTATCAATTCTTTCATATAAAATAATGAGTCAAAATCGATAGATTTAGCCATTATTTGCTTGTTCTACAGCACTAATAAATTTCTCTTTTTTATGCCGCAATGGCAAGATTTTTCAATTCAGCCTACACGAACGTCATTGAGCTAGCACGTTGTAGTGACCGTTTTAAAATACTTTAATGCATTTTCAGCAAATATGAGATTCATTTATTTTGTTACTATGTGAAAGATTTGGATATGAGAATTCAATCCAGATTTATAGATTGTATTAGTAAAATTGTATACATATGATAATAGACTTTAATAAAAGAATTATATTTTCTTTGCGAATTAAGCAAATATTTAAATATAAATATAAAATACCGATCATGTTTGAATACTTATTTTGTTATTGAAAGATGTAGCGATTATTTCTTAGATTTTCTATATTTAATGAATAGAAATTGTTATCAATATTAATGAACTAAAAATTTAATTAATTTTCAAAAACTATCAATTCATGAACAAACTTCCTTTGATTAAAAATTCGATACAAATCTCGTTTTTGTTCTAGGTGACTTTTGTTTTTCCTTTAGTGAAACTATCGATATCAATTAAGTTACAACGCATCGGAAAACTACGTTTTCCATGTAATGTATGTTTCACCGTTGTAGCCTTGATCGGTATAAATACTTTTTTTCCCATGCAAAAGTGAGAGCCTATTTTGAGCAAAAAAATGATTTTTCTACGTATAAAGTTAAAGTACTTTTATTATACGTTTCTACAATTCTAAAAAATTGATCACAAACTTTTACAACTATATGGTTTATCCTCCACATAAATTATAAATAAAGATAAAAACATAGTTCAAATTCGAAAATTTCAAACTTTGATTCTGAAAGTCTACTTTCCCATTTTTTTTTTATACAATACCATTAAGGAGACATAATTCCACGCGTTTTTAAAAATAAACTAAGTCATCAAATTTTTAATTCCATCTAGCATGTTTCTGATAATACAAATACTTTTATGTAACTACAAGTGAGATCTATAATCATTTTGCAACTTTTATTTCTTCTAGATTATAAAGTTCTATGAAATGGTAAGTTGTATTACTGATATGTTAAATATTTACGAGGTATAGAGGAATTAGACGTTCAAATAAATGATAAATAACACAAATATTTTACTTTTGCTTTAATTCACATAAATAAAGTTTAATCATTTTTATTAGAAGTTAAAATATTTTTTAAATAAAGTTTATTGAAACAATTCGTTAGAAAACTTAAAGCTACTGTACTACAGTACTACTTTTTTTATTTAATTAGAAATATTTAGGATTAAAAAATATTTCTGTTATAATAATAAAATAACTTTATTTTTATTTACTGTTAATAATTTTCAATTAATTTTAAAAATCAACTAATAATTATTTTACTATATATTATAAGCTCAACTACAATCGGGAAGGAATTAGGTCGAGGGGGTGTACAAGAGTCGTGAGTTGTCTATTTATGCTTTTATTACAAAATTTATTACACAATTTACATATGGGTGTTGTAGAATCTTCTTGAGTCTAATGTGAAGATACGATGTCTTGAATGGTTTCTTGTATGAAATGTTTCACTACACAAGATGCTCTTGAGATCGTTTAATTGATAATGAATTGAAGGATTGTAAGGACAAATAATTACTACATACTCCATATCAGAGAGTGTGAGTTAATGTTAATTGTTATGCCGGTTTTGCCGCCGGCTGGTAATAATTGAGTAGACAGTGTACTCACAGTGCTGCAGTACCTTGATCTGATCCTGGGTTGAGTAATTTACCACAAAGCACGCGGTAAACACTAACGTGCGTGATCGGCCTTCCGTCGGCGATTGAATACTACGGTTGATGTATCTTTTTCTGGTCAGTGGATCTCCTCAAGTACTTGGTCACTAGTTTACCAATTCGTACGGGTGCGTAAAGTTCCTTCCCGACCTGGTGCTTCTCTACGCGGATAGCCCTTTTCTAATTGACTTTTCCACAGAGACAGCAGCCCTCTGCTGTTTGTCCCCATCTTTAAGGCCTCTTGCGATGAGTTCCCACTCAGGGGGCTTCTGGTCTTAGTTTTCCAATCAGGGCGCGCCATTTTTCGGCGGCATGATGAATGTGCACGCCCTTTTCCCACTTCATAAGAAATTAGGCTCAGACAATCAGAATATCTAAGGATTATCTTTGGTGGCAATGCGTGAAGTGGAAGATTTGCCCCTCTCCGGGATTCATCGTGGTCGGCGTGATTTTTGGTCAAGCGTCTTCGCTTGGCCTATGCAAGCAGCAACTTTTATCGTACTAGACAACAATGCATGATATTCTGGTAATATTATAGGCACACGTGCGACACAGATTATCGGGCCGAGTTTCGGGTTGCAATGAATTTCAAAAAAATTTTTTCGCTCAATTGTTTTCAAATATTTTAATCCTCAAATATATTCGAGTAAACAGTCTAGCCGGGTTTGATGGTAAGTCGCAAGGGTCGTTTATTGCATTAAAAACAATGACTACGTCTGTGGCGCGAAGAATAATAGGAGTGGCTGTTTACGAGTATGTTCCAGATGTACTAACCTTTTCGAGCCTTCAGCAACCTTGGCGAGACTTTCTTAGATTTTATATCTGTTCGATAATTCTTTTTATGATAGCCATTGAAATTTTTCTAATAAATATAATTCCAGAGATTTTCTTTTCGCTCTCGAGCAGAGGGTAATTTTTTAATTACCAATATTAATGTAATTTAGATTCAGAATAATACCATTATTTGAAAATAAACTTGAAAACGTACTTTAAAATAAGCATATAAGACTATCGTGATGCTTGAAATTTGATTTATAGTAAGATATAAATCTTAGTGATAGGTAAGTCAATTATTAAAGAACTTCTGAAACTTCGATAGATTAAAAAAGGAATAAAGAAAGACAGAATGAAGGGAAATTATTTTATTTTTTTGTCAAGAGAATCGATTGAATAACGATCGTCGCAAGCCAAAGTGACTTACAGTATTATAAAAAAAAAGGTATAAAGTAATTTTTACAAGTATAATTGATAAGACTTCTTACTAATACTAATTATATAAAAGAATAGACACTTTTGATTTTAAGCAGATAGTATATTTAAGCGGGTAATTATGATTTTATGACGTAATTAATTTTTTTAAGAAAGTAATAGAATTTGTTCCAAGGCTATATCAACTGTAGTCATCAATTTTAATCTATTTAATGTTTCATTATAATGTGATATGTTAATCAGAGAATAAACATAAATAAGTGAACACAAAATAAAGTTAAGAGTCAAAGAAAAAATAAAATTAATAGAAGTAACACCATTCAAAATGTTGCTTCATATAGTATTTCCTAAAATATTAGACTAAAGGGATTTTGAAATGCGGTTGTAACAATAATCTTTCATAGCTTCTGGCGAATCTTTATTGTATTAATATTTTATTTTACTTACCGTTCAACATTAACTATAGTATGAAAATTAATATATAGCATAATAATATTGAAGATGTCATTATTGCATTTATAATTAATTTTTTCTTCATATAATACAATATTCCTATTTTATACAATACAATTTTGGTTTCTATAAATAAAAAACAATATATATGATAAATAAAAATTAAAGTTATATTTTAAAAACTCCATTTTTCTTATATATTATTTGTTCCTTAATTAATTTTGTCAAGAGTATAAACAGAATCAGATAAATCAATGTTAATATGTAACTAAATTAGTAATAAGATATGAATTTGATCGACAAATTTTTCTAACGACTATCAGTTTTGTGATTTCATATAAAATAAAAACAATATATCTTGATAAATTTTGTATTTATTTTTATTGTATAGTTTTATTTATAGTTTATTGTAGTATTAGCTAATATAACTGTACTGTCCTTTTCAAACTTTTAATATAACTATATTAAACGTATTAATTGTTTTTCAATAAGATTTTGCATCTGCACAAAATGTATTCGCTGTTCCGACTTGTTTTACCAAGGCCGGTTCGAAGGACACAAATTGATGCCTTTGACAACTCAGAGACAACGGATGTTGTGTGGTAGCGATGAAAGGTCACAAGGGGAAAGGATATTATAATAATACAACATGAATATGGCTGATGTATATGTTAGTTATTCTGTTATTTATTGATAACAAGGTTGACTAGTATTACTATTATTAATTATGGAAATATTTCTCGTGGTGGATTGATGCGTTTGTGATGGCAAATGTACACTCATCTATGCAGCTTCATGGTTTGAATATGAATGTAGAATGATGCGAATTTTTGGTTCGTCGACACTAGCGCTGTTTGAATAAGCATGTGTGGGGTTGAGGTTATGGATGCAGCGTAATAATTGAGTTTTATCGCAGAGTGGTGTAAAGCTTAATTCGTCGACACTCGCTTTGTTTGGTGCTTAATTTCATAAGCGTCCGAACTTGAACTAAGCTGAGGGTTGCCGAAAAGACGCGCTTTTGCGGGCGTGAACTTGACGACGCGAACTGGAATCTATTCCGCACTGTTGCTCTGGGAAGAGCTTCTTCGTCCTTAGTTGCTTGTTGATGTCATAATCTCTGAATCTCAGAGTATGTAATTATTGTAATAATAATATTACTTACGAGGACTGCTGGTATATTTGAAATGGGGACCTCCTTGTTCTTTTTTCAAGCGGACTTGTCACTGGACACTTGTTGAAATGTGTCGCCCGCCAACAGGACTTGTAACTATAGTTGTATTGAACTGCATTAATAGGAAACTTCCAACGTGTCTGGACTTCGATAAGGCAATTTGTCTCCCGCCAATAGGACTTGTAACGATAGCTGTATTGAACTACGTTAATAGGAAACTTCCAACGTGTCTGGACTTCGATAAGGCAATTTGTCTCCCGCCAATAGGACTTGTAACGATAGCTGTATTGAACTACGTTAATAGGAAACTTCCAGCGTCTTCGGACTCCGATAAGGGAATGTGTATCCCGCCAATTGGACTTGTAACGATAGTTGTCTTGAACTACTACAATAATAGAAGACTTTCCACTTCTTAATTGAATAAGTACTGTATCGAGAGTGATGAATATTGAAAAATGCGCTCCTTAAATACATTTGCTGACCATGAACTTCACTTGAACACCTTCCCTTATTTTTCGTCCAATCAGAGACTTCTCCCTTGCAGAGCGCGGGCAGCGCCTCTTGTGGCTTCATAGTTAATTAAGGGCCTAGTCGTCTCTTGGTCTTCATGACAAGAAGAGCTCTCGTTGCTGCTGACGCATGGCGACAGCATGATAGCTTGTGGGCAGCGGAAAGGGGGGATAGGTCCTCGTAGGTCTGCTCGACATAATGCCTGAAGTAATTACCGAGCGGAGTGAATTCGTACATATGCCTAACCGAGTGGGTTTTTACTGTATTTATTGCATTGTTTTTCCAGATGTTTTATGACACTATTGATAGATAATTGCGAGCAAGAAAGTTTTGAAATCTAAACACAAATTTTACGATGTTACTTGCCAGATGTTTTATTGCATTGAAAAAAGGTTTCGCAATCTCGAACAGTATCAAAATTTGTTACGAGCGAGGTCTTCTACTGAATCAGCCTCATCTTCTACTCGTCACGTGATGGCGAATATTTGTTTCAGATGTGATCGACGTACAATCTTGGGTCTTCATATTTTTCAATTAGTGCTTCCCACGCTGTTGCAAGGGAGCCATATGTTATCGGAATTTTCTCAATAGCTTTTAGTGCCTTTCCTTGGAGGGAAAGTATGTTTTTATGTACTGTAATTTTTCAACTCGCTGAGCCTCTTGTTGTCCAAGATGACTGATTGAGTTAGGTCTCGGAAGATTGGCCATGCCAAGTAATAGCCAGAGAAATGAGGAAATAGTGGAAAATCTGTAAGGCAGGCTATTTCCCTTGGTTCTTTCATCATTGGAAGACATCAGTGAACGGTCTCGACGCTCCGAGTGTATTTTGATTTAAGCTCTTTCAGCTCCCCACCCAGCTTGTCAATTGCGGCGTGCACGCGATTGTAGACTCCGAATTCTTCTCCATGTTCGTCCCTTTCAAAGTAGTCGTGGGTTATCAAGACTGCAGACCATGAAACTTCTGAGTAGGCGTGTTCCTTAATAAACGTCTTGTGAAGCTCCTCGACTTTTCTTCTCGCACTTGGATTTCGCGGAAGATTTTGTCGGGGGGGGGGGGTTCTTCCCCTAATTCCTTTATTGCCGTAATGCGGTTCCATTGTATCTTAATTTTCAGTGTAAGCTCGTTGAATAGTTATACCGGGTTGGCGCTGCGAGTCCTGCAGGTTTCTGCTTTCTTCTCCGGATCTGGCATGTTCTTGATGCTGAATCAATATCCTAGGAGAAGTTCAATTAACTGTTAAGAGTAGTCGGCGATGTAGCGGAACAGATGATAGATGTCGAAAACGGTGGTTGAAACAGTGAAATGTTTAATGGTGATCTCTTAGATAAATAACCCGTCTTTCCATATGTTAACACCAAGGTAATGCATTAGCTCCACTATCCGGCTCGAAGAATCAAATGTTTAGAATTCCAGCCACCAGAATGGTCCGAAGACCAAGGTAGTTGGGTTAGACCGTATTTCTATCGTAAGCTTTATCTGACGGCGTTTTAATGTACTAGTGAAACGTAACAGTAATTATAGTGTGGCTGTAGCTACCAGACAGTGTCAGCGCCCTCTTCAGCGGTCTGACAATAATCAAGTTGCAGAAGCCTTACCGATAATGCTGGAGCTGAGCCGTAATAACAATAAACTCAATGCGGTCTGACTAGAGTCAAGTTGCGGAGGGCGCACCGATAGCTGGTCAGTAATAGATAATTACTAATATAAATAAATGAGTATACCTTGCACGCATTTGCGTTGACGTGTAAAACTTTTCACTGTTATGACTTGCACTAATTTCAATTAATTCAAATGTACTAAATTCACTTGACTTACTCAACAAGACTAATTTTCTTCGTTGTCTGGTGCTCTTTATATATGATAGCGTAGATTTAGCGTTCTAATTCATGGAAGCTCCGGTGAATTATCGGAAAGCTAGCTTTAGTAGATTCGAGAATCTTCCTTTGTTGCTATGTGGATGTAGCACGAGGCTTAAATTTACATCGAGAATTATCGTAACGAATAATTCAAATATTACGCCTTAATGTAGATATAATGTATCGGAATCATATTATAATAAACAATAAATTTTGTATTAATGGGTTGTTCAATCTTCAATATTCAGCACGCCACAGCACTGTAGTTGATGATTCTCGTTATTCTCTTGGATAGGTAGGACTGCCAGTTTCTGAATTGCTCTGACTTTAGCGCGTAGCCACTTGTAGGGAATTAATTGCTCACTTTCACAGCAATTGTTAATAGTTGTTGTTGCAGGTGGCGTTTCCATCACTGTAACCAGAGTTGTTGTACACTTGCTTATAAACTCCCAGCAGATTGTTCCTCAAATTGACAAATCTCGTTTCTCATTGGTGCACCTTATATTAAACATGGCGGAGGTTACCACTGCTTCCCATTCTCCTTCCATGTGAGGCGTAGTCGATGGATTGAATTCCCATAGAGAGTAGTCGTTCTAGATGGCACATAGCTGTCCGTTATTGTACTTGGGAGCCTTGTGTATAGTTTGCAGGATGCTTCTGAAAAATGTCAGAATGCCGCAATAAATCCGTCTCTCGAAATTTTACTTTTCTCTGTTTAGAGTTTTATGGTTAAAGCGACTGGCATAGTTAACACCTGTGTTTGATAACGGGTCGACGGTTTACTCGAAACAGCGGTAATTGGCCCGTTAAATATTGAGCATTGATTCCCCTTATGTCATGCATATGTAATACATCGCAGTGTGTGAGAGTATATCGAAGGTCGTCTGCCAAGATCCAATACTGCTGTCGTTTGTATGCCAGGGATAGTTGAGTATGTCCATTAAAGGATTTGTTACTCATTGGTGTAGCAGAATTGACGTGTGCCTTTAGTCGTATGCCAAAATGAATTCATCATTCTTCCTAGACTTGTATAATTCCTTGGAAGAGGGTTCTCGAATGATTGCGAGCAAGTCCCGATGACGTGACAAATACAACATGCTATTCTTGCCTGATGCGTTTTGTTTTTGTCCCATTATCTGCTGTACTCTTGTCGAATACGTCCACTGAGGTAACTTTGTGTTTTTTTTTGTAGAATTGCTGAGAAAGCCTGAGTCTCAGTCATTGGAAATGTGGTGAGAATTCATCCAAGATGTGGTTGGAAAGGGTGGGCGTGTCTTCTTGTGGAATTCATCCTAATCAATTTTATATTGTACAGTTAGCAATACAATTCACTTATGGTTTTCTAACGATTTGATGGCGATGAGGAGAGCGCGATGAATTAATTTGCTTTTTTTCTCACTGGAACCACCCGCCATGCCGCAATTCTGCAATTGAATCGGGTTCCAGTTGTAGTGTTCTCATCTCCAAGATTTATGACATGTCTGCGATACGTGATGAGTGGCACAGCCAGGGGAATCTTTCTCCCTAGTTTTCCAAAAGTTGCTTTAGTGTCCTGATTGCAGTTAATAGATCAGATCTTGTGCCTTGGCTAAAGTAGTCAAATTATTGGTACTTTCTCGTGGTTATTGATCCAGTGGATTCCTTGTAGGTCCTAGTTGTCCTCATGATCTTGTATCTGCTCATGGCGATGTCAGTGGATTCCGATCATCGCTTCTGATATTTCTTTCTTTCCTCTGAGATTGGCACCAGCGTTCTTCCTGTCTTTGGACGATTGTATTATCTCTTCAGGCGAAAAATACTCATGACCTAAGAGCCCGATCTTTCTCAAAATTTTCGCCATGTAGGAGACTGTTCGGAAATAATCCCACAATTTGACTAGTCAGCCAAACGTGCAATAATTAACGTAGAACAATAAAACCCACTAGATGTTATGTGGGGTTGCCGGGCAAGTAATGGGTGAATGCACTGACTAATAATTAACACATGTCTTTATTATTTCTATTTATTTGAATTGATTTACAAAAGGGTGAATTACAGACGAACTTTATATTTCTTGATAATCTTGTGGTGTTGAAATATATTTACTATGAATGAAGCAGGTTATAATCTATTGAATATTATCGCTAAGAGGTTATCATGATTGTAGTGCTCTGATCGAACACTGGAATGCCATTGTGTTTATCTTAACACGTGTGTAGTTGCCTTTAAATATCGGTCGTAAGAGAGCCGAGATGGAGGTTATGCGAAGCTGTGCGCCATCTGTGGCTGGAACAACTTGCAGTTGGAGGGATTGCGAAGCCAATGTGGCGTTTATAGCTGGTCTTGTTCAAGAGTATGTCCGGGAAGCTTCCGTAGTTGGACTTTATCCGTCCGTCTTCTACATAAGCCGAGAAATCAAGAATGAGTACTAGCTGTAAGGACTTACTTGCAGTGTATCGTGATTTTCCAGTCTCTCTTCGATGGCTTGTTATTACGTTCCCTTGCAATGTTGCAACCCTTCAGTTCTTCCTTGTCTCCAAGTGAGACCACAAGTGGTCAGGTCCTATGCAATCCAGTCTTGATGAGATCAATTCAATCGTACACTAATTCACAATTGTGGAAAGAACTTCTTATTAAAACTCAGCTAAACGACTCATCTCTCCGGTCCTCCTCCGTGAGAGAAGGTCGTGACTTATCCTTCACTGTAAGAAGTATTTGGAAAGAGTAAGTGAGGGTACATACGTAGTTCCCTTCTTAAATGGTTCACTGATCCCGCTCCACTTGGGATCCCTTCTTCCTTTATTAATTAACCAATCAGTGGTTGATCTTGGGTCGCACAATAGATTATGCACGCCTTCATTTCCACTTCCTTCCGGGCTCAGTTCCGAATTTGCTAATTGGGAAAGTGTCGGAAGGTGGCGAGCCTTTTCCATTGGTCACCTCTCTTTGGTTGCCTCATCCCTCTCTGGGACTTGGCTAGAAGAAGGGTCCGCTTGGGCGTGGTCAATTTTCCAATACGATCGACCAGATGTGGCATAGCCAAGAACAATGCAAGCATTGTCTTAAAGGCCGAGTGCGCACATATGGTCATTGCATGTTGTTGCATGTGCGGGTTTTGGGTTACAATGAATTAAGTAAATGTTTTGTACTCAATGCTTTACGCATATCTGATATTCGTTCTGAATCTACTTTGGGGTTCTCGCGGCAGTAAACCCATTAGGTTCTACTGCACTGGGAGTATGAGCACGTTCCGCTAGAGTTTTCCAGATGTTTTATGACACTAGTACAAATAATTATGAGCAGGAAAGTTTTGAAGTCTTAAATACAATTTTCATGACATTACTTGTCAGATATTTTATTGCCTTACTAAACGGAGTCTCTTATTCTCAAATAAGTACTGTTTGTCATGTAGTGGTATGTTGCCGCCCAGATCATCTGTTACAGTTTCTGGGTTGATGAACTTGTAATTGGTGTGATGCGCAACTAGTTAGACCATAGTTGTTGCTACTCCTTGAATCATTTGCTCTCCGTGACTGACAATTGCTTAGATTTGGGTCATGCAGTCACAGAATGCTGTTGGCAATACGTGCATATGGTGATCCATTGGCGTCCTCGTTGCCCTTGGGACGTCATTGCAACAAATGATAAGTATGTTTTCACTGATCCCTTTGTGGGCGTTTGGTCTGGGTATGGCTTCCCATTGACGCAACTCTATTTTATTAAATTTATAACGTTCTTACTCTTGTCATTACAAATGTTCATTGATTACTCGAACTTGGGTTAATTGTTGGATTCGCTTAGTGATTCTTCCCAGTGTTTTCTTGTACGTTGTGCGAGTCTGTATTAGTTGATGGTTTCTGTATGCAATATTCCCTTTAGATGATGAGTCTGGATTGTCAGTTTTCTGAATATGTGTTAAGTGTCCTCAACACTTTCTTTATGAAGCCTTTTAATGAATGAACTTAAGTTGCCCTTAAACTTATGCACTCTTGTTTTGTTTGTAGTTGTAATTGCAGTTAAAGAAGTTAATGAAGTATTTATAGGACTGTTAATTTTGTTCTTATTTCATTTAAGATATCGCTCTGGGGTTATAGCTTCAGTTAATTTATCAATTTATACCTTATTTTTAGATTTATACCATATTGAAATGATATTTGAATGTTTATCCGATAATCTTCATTCTGAAGATAACGTGATTCGTCTATTATATTCATCTTTTGCAAGTAACTTAAATTTTATTTATAATTTCAGATTCTTCGGGAGATATTGTGATCGAATATTCTCGTGGAGTTCATCATTCTATTATTATTCTATTATTAGTATTTCAGGATAAACAGTTAAATTATTTTAACATCGATTTTTGGTGAACTTCTTTAGTATGTGCATTGCCTTCGCACTTGTTGCTGGCACTTTATATAATTTTTACTAGTTGTTTGTATCGGTGATGTCTTTCCCATTCTATCGATTGTGAAAGTGGTTTTCTATGGGCTTGCTTGAGATTTCCTTGTCAAGTCGTCAGTGATGAGTGTGGCTTCAGAGCTGGTGTCAATAGGAAGGCGAGCTTGTTACATGGTTGATTGTGATTTTACTATACTCACTACGGTGACCAGCAAGGTCCTTATTTGTCTTCTCCTGGGTGAGTTGTAGTTTCCGGTTTAGTCATCTGGTGTGTACTGATGAGCTAGCTGTAGGGCTCTTTTCTTCGTGTAATGGATTATGGTGTGTATTGTTGCAGTCCATGCAGCCCTTCTTGTTGAGGTATGGGCTTGGCAAATGTTATTCAGGGCAGTTTGTGTATGGCTGTAGTTTTTCGCAATGGCTTTCGTTCCCTAATGGTGAGTTTCTTAAATTGGTCGCACATCTATAACTTGTGATTTTTATTACAGTAGACACGTAGGGGGTGAAATTGATTGTTTTTCCAATGCCTTCCTCCCTTCACATACGCCGTTGATGATTGGCGTGTTCTTGAGAGTTTCTTCTCGGATGTGTGGGGTTGAGATTGCGTTTGTCGTTCTCTTATACCAGTAATGTAGTCTAATGTCGCTACTTGAGCCAGTATGATTGAGTTCAGTTGCGCGAGCCTTGGGTATGTAGTGGTCCTCGCCAGTGATCGCTCCCATGTCGTTCTTGTTTTGTCGTCGATGTGAATTAAGGCTAAGTACACTGTCATGGAGTTCCCTGCATTTGGGATATCGTATTGCATTGATGCCTTCATGTCTTCTAGGAATTTTGGAATAGTTATGTCGGGAAGATAAGCCATTTCTCGTGGTTTTACTGCATGTGCCTTTTCCTCAGGCTTGGTAGTTTTGCTTGTTTGTTTCGATTCGCCTAATTCTCGACACAGCGTTCTGACATTCGCTCTTGCAATAGCATAGCATATGAGCTCTTCTTCCACTGCACCCTTTGTACAGTATTCGTGGTTGATACCTGTCGCTGGCCAGGTGTTTTCAATACAGTTATGTTCCATTGCGAATGTCTTATGTATCTCATCTATGCTGTCTCCCATAGATAGTATCTCATCCATTTTGGAGTTTGTGCTCCATGTGCTGAGACTATTGCTTATTCTCATTAGTGAGGTTTTAATTGGTTGTGTCGTGCCGCCCAATTCTTGACACAACTTCAGAATCACCGCTGTGGCTTTGGCATGACAGATGGCTTCATCTACTAAGGCATTTTTTGTAAAGTATTCGTGAGCAAGACCTGATTGTGGCCAGCTGGTTTCTATGAACTTATGTTTGGTTATGAACGTGGTGTGCGTTTCATCGATTTTGTTTTTTATAGCTAGTGCTTCATATAGGCTGATGTCTGTGCGTTCTGGTCCGAAACTGTCAACAGTGTTTGTATAGTGGTAATACGGGCCCACTGAGATTGGGTTTTCATTAATTGTTCGCTTGTTAATTTTTCCTTGATTCAGCCACGTGTAGTGCGTTCGTGGGCGGTGGATGCATTTGCACTCATTGATTCCTTGATTTCTTTTTTGTCTTGGGTAGACATTTTGTTATAATAAGTGCAATAATGACGTACTTACAGTATTGAAGAAACTTTCTTTATTGTGATCAATTATCTGCTTGCAATTTTATTACCATGGTTGTTTCCTTTGATGTAGTAGTATTGGACGAATGCACTGAATTCCCCTTATCCGGCTCGAAGGACCAAAATGTCTAGGATCAGACTAAAATACCTCCTAATGATGGTGGGTAGAGATGTTGCTGGCAAGTGGAAGGGACATTGCAATTATTCAATACTGCCTTTAGAGTTTATTGTCTTTCCTTTATTAAATATCATAGATATAACAATTAGTTGATGGTCATCGGTGTCAGAATGAATGTGTGAGTGAATAAATAGATGAATGCTTCTTCAATTGGTGTAAGTGACGATGAGAATGTGTGTGTACTCTCGTTAGATTGAAGCGATTCCTTTCCCTTACAAGATGAATTGCTGTAGTGGTAGACGCGCACGTGATGATAGAAGCCGATATAGTTGTGGTCGTAAGGAACGTCCGTGATGCGTTGCTGCTTACGTTGGCTATAGTAATGGCTATTGCAGGTAGAATAGCGAGTCTGTCGTGAAGAGTACTTGATTGAACTAGTAAGAGAGCGAGACGAGTCAAGCACGGCTCCTTAAATATTCTTGTACGAGCTTGTGACGCCGGTAGCGCACCGGTGTCTGTTATTATGCCGATTATTACCATGACGTCACTAGGATGTAGCGTTGGATAGTTCATCGGCATTGTTAGTCGGAATTATAATGTAATTTTCGGGTATTCTGCGTAGTGAAATTTTCCGAATTCGCAGAATTGTGTTTGTAACGTAACGTGCAGGTGTTTATACCTATCCCACTTTTGTATTCCGCGTTTAACTGCTTAAATCCGTAACTATTATGAATTACAGCAGTTTTAAGCGGAATGGAAGGTGGGAGAGGTGTGAGCGCGCGAACATTTGTTTTGTAAACATTGGCCAACGGACTCAAAGAATGCTTCTAGCCGAAAAACTCTAATACAACTAGAATTCCGAGAAGTAATAAGAAATGAACCCTACAAGGCTATGCCCTATTGACGTCATAACAAATAGCGGCATAGTAACAGTCACCGATGCGCTATCGGCGCATCCAGTTCGCACGAGAATGTGAAAGGAGTTGCACGTGCCGCGATTGCCCTGCTAGTACCAATCATGCGCTCTTCACATCGGGATCGCTATCCTCCAACCTTGCCATCGGTATTGAGAGGCCATGGCAAGCATCAAGCAACCTAAGGAACTAATAGCGATGCCACAACTATACTAGCACCCACGCCTCCGTAAGCAACGCAGATACTCGTTCCTTACTACTTCTTATAGTTAACAAGGACCCATCACGACAGGACCGCCACTACTCTACACACGCGGTTTACATCCGCATGTAAGTAACGCCGACGCTCGTTCTTACGACTACTATTACAGTGCACCCATTACGACAGGACCGACTCTACAGCGGTTCCGCCAACACATGTAAGCAACGCTGACGCTCGTTCTTACATCTTACCTCTACTCCGCGGTTTGCGCCCACATCAAGCACACGAACGTGCACCAATACCACCACTAAATTTGAGCTCACGGACACAAGCAGTGACGTCACACGGACGTTCTCCCACCACTCCGTACACTATAGCTCACCCTTCGCCGGCTGCCAAGACGGCACTAACTTGCTGCCCCTACCACCACGAGTCTCCCACTACAGCTACTCAACTCAAAAGAAGAAGGGAAATCACCCTCCAGGCTATCAAGAATACACGTACAGACTTATCGCCACCAACATCAATGAAGAAACACTGATCTATTCATTCTATCATACATTCATTCCGATATTCATAGATTATTAACTATTCATCATTTATTATATTTAATAAAAGGAAAGACCATAAACATTAAAGGCAATATTGAATAATTGCATTGCCCCTTCCACTTGCCAGCAAGCCTCCACCCACCATCAGAAGGAGATTTTTAGTCTGATCCCAGACAGTAACAATTAGTCAAATGATTTTTTACTGGTAATATTATACTATATTTAATATATTATTTAATAATATATTTAATAATTTAATATATTTATTATACTTTTTAAAATTTTGTTTATATATCTAATATCTAATATCTATTTAATATCTAATATTTAATTAAATATCTAAGTTTGCCAATAATAATCCATTTAAAACTGTCACTATTATTTCAAATCATTATTATTTTATTGCATAGCATGAGGGGTATATACAAATTTTCTAGCATAATATTATTTCTTGAATTATTAAAAATTTTCAGTAATTTACAGAATGAAGAGATAATGTATTATTTATTTTCTGCAATCTACTATATTGTTTTATTTATTATTTTGTTTCTCGCACTATAATTGTGCTTTAAATTACTTTAAATTACTTTGGTGTTTCGCCGAATTATTTTTAGCTTAAAGTCTTTAAAAACTGTTTATATCGTATAAGCGTATTTTTAATTAGAAGTTTAAGTAAGCTCGTATCTAGACACAGTTTTACTCTTTTAATTTCATGTTTATTGTAACGTATTAAAAGTTTTTCATTTAAAGCATTTCAATTTCAGGTTTTAAGGTCCTAGGGTTATCGTTTCTTATAATATTTAAAATTTTATTCTTTATAAGCCAATTAGTATTTTACCTGCAATTATATATTTTTTATTTACAGTAATAATTATGTAAATAATATAAATTATCATTGTAATAAACTATATTTTTATTTTACAGTTTTAATTTTATTTCATTTCAATTTTAAATTTAATTTGTAAATTTTCATTAGATTTGTCTATATTCATTGCAAAATAATATACATTTTTTTCACGTATAACGTTGCATATATATGTATACTTATACAAGAGTAAAGAAATTTTTAATAAATGGGTTCAATTTGGTAATTTTATAAATATCTATATATTTAAGATTTTCTCTTGAAAATGTAAAAAAGTATGTATTAAACAAGATTATAATAAATTATTCGATGTAGTTCCGTTGCTACCTGTATTTCAAGAATCTCGAAATATATAAAATCAAAATTAGTTAGGAACTATATAAAATTTGTTTATGTATATATTATTAGTACAAGTAAATATAATTACATATATGTACAGATGCTGTAATAGGAATGTAATTTTATAAGAACTATAAACCTTTGTTAACCGTGACAAAATCTAAAAAATTACGAAAAAGTTACTTTTAATATTTACAGTGTTCTTTTACTTTTATTTTTACTTTTATTATTTTTCACTTTATTTTTATTATTACAGAATATCTATATGGTCGGTAAATGTAAATCTGCTCGACTTTATATCACAATGATGAAACAGATGTATTAATACATTGTAAATACGTATTGTACTATAATGCCCTTTTATCGCATTAATATCATCATAAATAAATAGCAACTACGAAAGAAAATATATTTAAATTATACAATCAAAGTTGAAATTACATCGCATGATTATATGTTATATTTATAAGAAAATGTTGTAATTTTTGTAACGAATGAATTACTTCAATTTTTAATGTGAATAAAATATTTCTACTATTTTTTATAGATAAACTAGATTTTTCATTCTTAATTTAATAGATAAAAATATTTCTCATGTCGTATCAGTAGAACACAATAGATACACTTAGATGTTTTTAGAATTATTTAAGTATTATTATAATACAAAATTATATAAAAAGTGATTTTATTCGAGATTTAAGATGTATTTCTATAGAATTACGGAATTTTAAGATCAATATGCTATAAATTAAAATTATAATTTTCCAGAATAAATTAAACGATACTACTTACAAGATCATCACTATCATTCATCTAATGAAATATATTTTTATGAAAATCAAAGTTGCATTATTATATTTTTTTAATAGATAGTACACATTGAATAACTTAACATCATGAAGTAAATTTTGAAAAATTAAGCGTAGACAATAATTTTTTTAAGGTAACTATGTTTTATTTACAAATTAAATTAATTCAGATACAATTTATTTATCTGATAAAGTAAAAATATTGAATAAAACGAAATTAGTACTATATTTCTTATTGAAACTTCAAATGGTATCTACAAACGATATTTTTTTAATAGTACATAACAGAAGTCAATTCATATATTTTACCTAAAATATTATATATCAAATCTTATTTTAAGTTTTATTCATATGTTAGGATGAAAATAATAAAAACACGGATATAAATATGAAATTTTATAATGAGAATTTAATAGCTGAAATGTTCAAGTTTCCACAAGGTATTTTTTTTTAAATCTAACGGATAAGGATGGATTTGTGGCTTACATTGGAGGAATTTATTGAAGTAGATAAGAGTCATAGGCGAGAAAATTTAAAAAGTCGATTATCGCGTCTCGAGTAATATTAAACGACTTATAATGAAAGAACTGTTTATTTGTCATTGAGGCTTATATTCCGCTTATTCGTCCGTGACACTGTCATTCTTCTCATTTGCTTTGGCTTTTGTCCAAGGAGTGTGCGATTCCTTCATTAGCGAGATCGCAAAATTACAAAATGCCATTTTGTAACTAATTTTTCTTAGGTATTTTAAGAGCCAATAAGAGAACAATTTTTTCTTATTTATAATATTCTTCATCAATATTTCTTCTTTTTCAAATTTCAAATTCTTCTTCAATATTTCTTCTTTTCCAAATTTCAAATTCTTCTTTATATTCTTATAACAAGATTTTCTTATGTATCGTTATCATTTTACACAATGTAGATACATGTTCAATGTTTAATTTAATAATTTGTATAATATTACTATGAAATACTATTGGTATTAATCTATCAATGAATGAAACTGCTAATTTGAGGAAATATATATAGTGTAGAATTTAAATTTTCTCCATAACGGATCATTAATTTCAGATGCAAAATTTAACAAACATTCGTTTATTTTAAATAGATTTTGTTATACATTATATAATATATTTTTGTATATTATTTGTATAATTTTACAATTTTAATAATTATTAAATGAGCTACTAAAAATATTTTTATAGATTAAACAATTAAAATAATTTTCCTGTATTTTTAAGTATCGGTCATAAGGAGGAAATAGATCAACATAAATATATGTCAATATTTCTAAATATATTTTCGTCATATTTGGTTTATGAAAATTTTTCAATTAATAATACTAGGAAATTAAGATAATGAAAACAATGGAAATGTTTATTTTCACATAAATTGGTCAACAATCATTAAATACATTTGTGTACAATAGATCAACGCCATTATTAAGGAGAGAGAGAGAATTTAAATAAGTTGGTTTAAGCATAATTTATTTATGTAATGGGTTTATCTTATCTAACTTAATGATGTAGCTGCTTACATTCCAGCCTCATCGACTAGAAGTCATGATTAAATTTAATGTGTTACCAAAGTTTTTAAATGAATCGCACTTAACGCCGAGTAAGTTTAATTGCGAATTTTTATCAACATTGCTTGCTATAAACTGTCTGGGAACAGAAAAATGTGAATTTAAATGTTGAAGCTTAATAAAGCAAGAACAAGAACATGAAGAGCAAAGCTAAATAAGAATAAGGGAGGTAAGATGGACGGATAAGTATTGACAAGTAATTGTGCAATTGCCTTCGAATCGTAGATCTTATCAAAACTGTCATAGCATTCTTAAATCGTCTGCTATTACAACCGATTTGTCGAGGACGTACTTTGCATTTCTCGATATTATCATATGTCAAACTGTATGCATTAATTTTTGCATTACGAATCACGAATGAATATTTTTCATGTTTTATTGATGTTACCAACAATTTCACTAAAAATACCCCCAATTCGCTTAACGATATATAGTTGTTCACGATATATTGCCGTTCGTCATCGATTTATTACATCTGTGTTCGAGATTCAGAGAATGTTATTATTTGGTGAAAAATCCCAATGGCTATCATTTCAAGGAAATTATTCAACGCTCATAACTTCTAAGAAAATTCTTCAACGGTCGTTGGACGTTCGGAAATGTCGATACATTTGAAATGATACACGTGCACAATCACTTCCATTGTTCTTCGCACCACAGTCGCGCCCATTGTTTCCAGCACAATGATCAGCCCGTTGTTATCAGTTAACAAAGATGCCGCGTGGCTATTTAGGACTAGAGCACCACGAGGCGAGCCAGTAGACTTTCAGTCATTGACGCAGTCAGTCATGCTTTCACCCATGAAGATTAGTCGGTCAGCAATACTACTCATCACGATAGAAGGAAGACTGCAATTAAAAAGACTTGACGCTATCTTCTTCATATCAAGACAACGCCAGACGACACAGACAACATACTCCCTAATCAGGAGTGTGCATAATCAGTTGCTGATCCTCACAAAATGAACAACAAATTATCATCATCAAGGAGCATCTTGAGTAGATAACTTATTCAACACAATATCAGTACAAAGCAATTGCAAAGACTTGACTGAACATAGTGTATGCATTTCCATAATATATAAATGGAACAAAAAAAATAGTGCAACTGTTTCGAAGGAGTGCATACTGTATTTCTAAAGTCCTTTCACTTAACTCCTTCTCAAGCAACCGTTAGGGCGGGTGGGTAATTAAAGCTATCGAAACATTGGCAGTTCGAGCCAAGAAATCAGACAGTTTCGACCAATACGATTTAAAGATATGTTTTATTATAATTTAACGACTGTCCTGGATATTTTAATCACATACTTTAAATATTAGGGTAGAGCATTGATGGTAATCATACTTTTCACCAAACTATGTTGATTAACGTAATTTTCTGATTTCGCTTTCCAATAAAAAAAATAGAGTATTATCAAAAAATTAAATTAAAAAAAATAGTATATATTTTAAAAAGTAAAAATAATCAATAATAGTTTATATTTTATAATTTCATAATACTCGTAGAATATTTCTAATACGAACAGGACATAAGCGTTCGGTTGAAATTTGCATTATTTATCGCAAAAGAAAATTACATTATAATATATTTCTGCAATGTAAAAAATATTACAAAATTTTAATAAGTTACAATTTTACATACTGAAAAACTATAGATAAGCAATAATATCCTTAATATCTCCGATAAAAATTTATTTATATTTCATAATTTAATCATTTATTCGTGAATCTAAATATTAACTTATAAGCAATATAAATGAAACTATTTATTTCTTATTATGATGCAAATGGATCATAATATTGCTAATTTATTTAGCTATAGACAATTATTTTTATGTATTTGCACAACTTTGTTGAAATATTTAATGCCAAAGATAAATCATACGTTATACTTTTACTTTAAATTAATATTTAAAGAAAGTTAAGAAAATGTCTTTAAGTTTACCGATTTTCATATATTAATAGTTATTTATCAATAATTGTCAATATTTTTTTCTTTTTATAAAGTGAATAAACTTTTATATTATTTACATGTTATATTATTTATATATTACATGCATTTTAGAATTTCAAATTAAATTATTTGTAAAATTCTGAATATTCATTAGAGAAATTGTAGGTATTAATGTATGATTCTAGATTATGATTGCAATAGATTTTATTTTCAAGTATACCAGTAAATTATCGTGTTGAATGTTTAAATTATTATTATATATCTTACGCATATGAAAATAGATTAAAGTCAAAGCACCTATACGAGATGGTGATTGTTACTATTGTGAAATAATCAAGTCATATACCTTGTAAAATGAATTATACATTTACCTCCTCGTTCTTTCCGTATGTGATACACTTATTTCAACGTTCTAAAATGATAATTTGTACTATATGATCAATACAACTGCTTGTGAGGATAAGTTAGAAGAGTATATAATGTTTACTTACGACCTTGAGTGACCAGACAATAGAACATACGAGAAACAAGTACTTGCTTATTAATTAAGCAAGGTAAGTTGGCACGCGTGGAGATCGCTTAAGTTTCATTACAATGAATAAATTATGTGCTGAAATAATTCATCTGTTTTGTACATTTATAATTTGCTTGTCATTTAATTATTGATATTAGATGCCATGTAATAAAATGAAAACTGTTCAATGCCGGTTTATTTTTTATATGCAAGTACGGTCATTTCATGTAAATGTGTCAAAGCCGAGCTACTGATTTTATTTATGTTTAAATTATAATACTGGACTGGGTTCTTTTTTCACAAATTTTATGTTTAGATTTCCTTCAGATCTTCTAAAATACTTTTTAAAAATATAGAATAATTAAGATATTGAACGTAATATTTAATTTTAATATTTAATATTACATCCAAATAAGTTTAAGTCGATGAATGATTTTAATAATTACGTAATAGTTATTATTATATTATTCATATATTGCAATTTTATTTCTATTTTTTAATTGCATTTATTGTATTAGCCATTGATGTTTTCAAATTTCACATTGAATTCAAAATGTTTTATTTATAAAACTAATAGAAATAATACGTTGGAAAAATTTGAATAAAATTTCCAGTTAAATAACTTCACATTTTTCTTAAATACAAATATATACAATCGGCAGAATTTAAAGAAAATTATTAACTTGTAACATATATGAAATACTAATATGAATATTATGAAATCTATTTCATTCTATGTAAATCATATTCGCCACTAATTATCACGTTTTACTATACCATTTAATTGCTAATCCATGAAGATTATGTCTGCCGCATTTTGACAAAGCAAAACTGCAATCAATGTGCGCTCGCGCCCACACAGGCGCGCACACGGGCACAGGCATACATAAACTCAAAGAGATCTTTTCCCTCTATTTCATAATTGCCCTTTCTATTTCTATCTCTCATTAAGTTGCGGAGTATACAATGCCGAAGAAGAAAATGAGAGCAGCAGCTTGCCCCGAGCCTTCTAAACAAGTGGCCGTCGCGAGGTGACTCGTATAATCCACACTTACCGGGGTTCAATTACTTTCTCTTTTTTCTTTTAACCTCGTCGGTATTTCCGGATTTTGGTTCTTAGCTTGTGCAAGTGAATTTGAAAGAAGATTCCGTGGGCTTAGAATATCTCGCGCTATTTATGTATCTCTTATACATCGTGCTTTCGGATTTTCTGGTATTTTGCAACTCTAGTTTATGAATACGATGTATTTACGTTGATATTGTTTGTATGCGAATGTACTAGAAGCTGTTATTTTAATTGTAATTATATTTTTAGTTTTACATCTTTTTAAAAGTTATAGAATTATTTTAAAATATTTTAATAGATATACATTATGAGCACACAATGAATTATATTTATCATTTATAAAGCACACATAGTTTTGTAGTATTGTATTCAATTATCAATTTTTATATTGTAAGTGAAATCTATATGAAATAGTTAACCATAGTCTCCACTACAATTTAAATCTATCTTGATATTAATATCCTTTATTTTCATTTTGACTTATATTAATACTTTATGCAAGTTTTATAAAACTTTATGAATTTCCATATACCTTAAATCGAATGAGTTATTTAATCGCTAAAGTAATATATTAGAATATGAAACATTTATTTAGCACAGAGCTTTGTTTTGTTTTGAATATTTATCTTTTGTATAATAAATGAAAAAGTTAGTAAATTATGGTATATAAGTTATTGATTATTCTGTTAAAGCTCATTGTATATTTGAAAAAATATGTGAGAATCAGGTTAATTATTTGTGACGCATTAGTAAAAGTAGTTAATGCATTATTTGATTTTCATTTAATATACGTATTTATTCATTTGTTACATATAATACATTTAATACGATTATAATAGAAACTTACGCTAAAATAATTTTAATATAGGTCATATTCTGTTTAATTTTTTTGTATTCTTTTTACAACTCTAAAACTCATTTTATATCTTATTTTTCTATAATTTACTATTATTTATAAGATCGTTTCATAATTAATGAATAAATTTCATGAAGAAATTTTAAAAGTTATTACGATCTGTATATATTATATAGGCATTTTGCTCCATTTTTATCGATTTAAATCAATGAATAAATAATTTTTACAGTTTCAATAATATAATAGATAAAACATAGACATAATAAAGGAGACAGAAAACATATTTCAATAACCTTGTCTTTAAATAAATATAATAATTTTTATTTTTTTAACATATATAAAACTTAATACAAATTATTATAATGTTCTTGTAAAAGACATTTTTTTCCATAGCATATAATTCTATAATATTTATAGTTCTATAAGTGCGATCGATGTATATATATATATATATATATATATATTTAATAATAAAATAATTATATCAAATATTTATACTATCATAAATCTATAGATTATAAAATTCAATAATTCACAATCAAGCACTATAATGGCAATAAAAAATTCAATCTTCTTGTCATGAAAATGAATAAAAATTAATTTTCTCAGTATTTTGATTATAGTACTACTGTAATATTGATCTAGATTAAGAAACTGTATCAGGAAACTAACAAAGTAGAACTTTCTTGAGGACTATAAATGAACTTATGTATCAGATCCGCGTGAAAAATATCTTCAGTCGTTATGTCAGACTATCGTTAGTCACACGCGATTACACTATTAATTTTTTTTCTAATAGCTGCACCGTCAAGATACTAGCTTGAAAAATAACTAATTCATCATTTCACTGAATCATAGTTTTTGAATACTTAAAGAACTCGATAGATATCTGTATATTACTAAAAACTAAAGAAATAAGCAAAATTGACACTGATTTATTAATTAAAATTATATAAACTATTTTAAAATATAAAATGTCAATCGCATAGGAATAGAAAATAGTTGAGGGTAGTAAAAGTTGCGTTAAAAACTTCCATTTTCAAACTTATAGTAGGTTTCAAATTTTTAAATAGCCTTAACACAGTTAAAAGCTGTTATTGAAAGTAAAAATAAGTTTCAACAATATTATTTATTGTAATAACAGGTTGTATGTATATATAACTTATTAAATTTAGAGTTCTTTTAGAAACCAATAACATAGTAATCACTCATGATAGCTATATAATTAATTTGTATCTAAAATTATTCTCATTATTTAATAAATTTCCAATATTAAGATTATTTTCATACTTTGATCTATAGACAAACAGTTGCATAAATTTTGTATAATTTTGGAATAAAAATGTTTCTAAGGGAGCATGACTGCGATGAAATTAAATTTGTTAGAGTAAATCTGTACTAATTCCGCGGATTTTTCAATGATAAAAAACTTTGTAAAAAAACCAATATATATTTATTTTATTATGCTGATTTTATATAACAATTTATTTCTTTATACATTTATCCTGTCTACGTAGCTGTTCTGTGTAAAATATCCGAATAGCTAATATTGAAGACTCCTAACTCAAGTGAGGATATAATATTTTTTATAAATAGCAGATTTTATATAATTCTATTTTATATTAATACATGGAAATTCAAAAGTAAATCTGCTTAACAATATTTTTCTCATGCAATTTTTCTAATCAATTCTTCATTAAGGTTACAAAAATTATTAATTTTGAAATTTATTATTTATTATAATAAAATTAAAAATATTTAAATAAATTATTCTAGGTTTGGAATAAAAAATGGTTTTTTATTTTTATATACGTTAATAATAATGATGGAGAGATTTATTTCATAACAGAATTTATAAACCAAAACTTTCGGCTTCTTATCATATGCATCATTTCTTCTTTTTATCGCATAGATTGATACTTTTGTTCGCCCTTTTGTATAATATTCTGTCGCTTTGGCTTCAATTTCTTAACTATATTTCACTATCGATAATACTCTAATATAACTTCATCATTCTTTTACATAGTTTCATCTAGCTTTTTTTGTATAAGATTCTGTATTTCTTCATTTTTCAACTTTCTTAAATTATAATAAAACTTAAATGGTTTAATTTTGAACGTAATATATTTTAAAACATATAAATTTGTGAGATCTTTAGTGATTTAAAAGTAACAAATCTATAAAGCTATATATATTAAAACGTAAAGGTATTTCATTAAACGTGTATTTATTAATTTCACGATATTTTGAATTATAGTAATTTTATGTTTAATTACATATTTAAAATCAAAATTCTTAGATTTTAATAAAAATGTAGTTACTATTAAGGCGGGCAAGGATATTGTATTTTTTTACTGACGCGATAGAATTAACAGCTCGTTGTTGAATGAAAAGAAAAACTTTGAGTGTTAATGAAAATAAAGAAAATTCGATCATCTAGATAGGGAGGCGGGAATCGCGTTGGTGAAATTTTCATTGAAATTCAAATGGTAGGAAGCTAGGAAAGTTGGATTGCGTGTAACAGAGCACGGCTGTTTCGAGGTTAAAATCAAATCCAAACACGAGCGGTTCTATCGATTTAACGCTAAATTCTTGACGTAAAATGTAGATTACTGTCAATCGCTTCACATGTGAGAATAAATACAGATATGCACGGTCGTGTGTATACGAGGGTAAGTGTACACTTATTGTTTTTTGGTTTATCTTTTAGATGTCATCATTCATGGAGTAAAATAAGTTTTAATTTATTGATTAGTAATAACGAAATTAATAACTTTTATTTAATGAATACTCAGAAGAAGAGATGATAGTTTTGTATATTGTATATTGTTGTATTATTTAATTATATTATTATAGGGTATTTTTTATTCTAATTGACAAGTATTTTTTAGTGAATAAAATTTTATAATAAAGGTTCTAATTATATTTTATTGAAATTACGTTTTATTATAAGTCAATATTTAATAAACGCGTATTTAATAAATAAGTAATCATTTAGTATAAATTACTGATATAATTAATAATATTTTTTATATTTTATTTGCAATTTTGTCAAATAAAAAATAATCAAGGGCATTTCTATAAATTATTCAATTAATAAATGATATTTTATAAAATAAATACTTAAAAATATTATCAAACGGTATAATTGTTTTATCTAAAGTATATGTATTTCTTCTTTTTAAATAGTTCATTCATAGACAAGAATTATGTTATATCAATAATATAATTAATACGAAAGAATAGAAAAAAGTGTATTAATATAATATAATTTACAAATATGTAAATGTATTTACCAGATTATTAATTATGCTAAAATATATTTTGATAACATATTCGATTTTATAATACTATTATGCCGAAATTACAAATATAAAATATAAAAATGGTAAGTTATATAAAAATTCTTAGAAACATACAGAGACAGAGAAATTTATATTTTGTTCTTTAGATTTTCTTTGTTAATTGGTTAATTAATTTATAACCCTAATTAAATTTTTATGTTATTCTGAAAAAAACTTAATTACTGAAAATGTATAGTTTACCTTTTACATGGAAGAATGTACTATAAAATGGCAAACAAATTTTTATATCATTTGACATTGAAATATTGAAAAATTGATATTGAAATCAGAGGAAATATTGAAATAAAATCACAAATTGAAATAAATTCACAAGATCATTTTAATAATAGAATTATTTTACTATTTTATTTAAACACTGAAATACAAAAATTGTATTAAAGAGAAGTAAATGATATAAGTGATTTTTATTCTTATAATGTTCACTTTGAAAGGAATGTTTGTTGATGAATTGCCAAATTAATTATAGTTATACAATATTCTCAGTACTCGAAAAAAAAAATCTATTTTCTATATTGTAAAAAGTTTCTAAATTTATATATAATTAGAATAGAACGTACATACATTTATGAATAATTTGAGTTGAATTATCAACAAAATTATTTCTGAATTTAGTGATGCATCTTTCAATTTTTAGTGTTCCTCAATTTATTTCGCCTAATCAGAATTTATTAATAAATAAATATATATACTGTATCGAGAGCAGGGTTCATTAATTTTTACATTCACGGGTTTTATATGCTGTATACGATTAGAACGGATCCGACTATTCGTGCATAAATTATGACATATATGATAGATTTATAATGGATCACTGTAAATAATTTATTAATTAGAATATATTATATTTTTTCATGAAAATTACACATAATTTATTTTATTAATATACATATTTTACATATTATTTTATAATACTATTTATTAATAAATAACTGCATTCTTATTGTTATTCTTATTTTAAACCTCTTTAATTTTGATTATTATATTAAATGATTTTCTATTATAAATTATTAAAAATATATTATTTTGATATATTTTAAATAAAAATTATAGAAACTTTATAAGAAAATGTCCTTCTTAAATTCTTTTTAATATTTTATTATGTTATTGTCGATATTTAGATTTTCAGAATTGAAATAAAAAAATCATATATAAGTATTTAATATGAATATATATAATATATATAATATAATATATATATATATATTTGACATGAATATATAACATATATATATATATATATGAATTTAATCATCATTATCATTTAATCTAATTTCTATAAAATCAATTTAATAGAATCGACAAACTTATGATTATGTAATTTATGGTATATTATTATCCAATATTTGTTTCATTATTATAAATTAATAAGTAAATGGTAAATTTTCTTTCTAATTTCTAATTTATAAATAATTTGTATTTAATTAATGTGTTTTAAATTCCATTACTATTTAGTTATATATACAAGAACATATTTAAAAAAAATTTATTTTGCGACTCGTTTAATGATCCTTTTTTCTCTTCTATTGCTTTACGTTGTATTATGAATGATAAAGTTTACAATATAATACATAGTGTACTTTAACTAGAAATATTTATAGGAAAATTTAAAACTTAGGTATTTTTATCAAAATGTCATATTATAAATTTTTTTATTTATCAATTTGGATTTATTTATTATGATAAATTATGTCAAATAATAGATTACTTTTTATTAATTATACTCTAATGGAAGTGATATTTTGTTGAAGTGCTATTCAACAAAACAAATTGTTATAAAGGCTTCGGTTACCGTTACTGTACAAATGATAATAAGTTCTACAATTCGATAAGACCTTTATACAATGCATTTGCCTTTAGTCAGAACTAAGAGAAAGTGTCCTAGAAATTGAAGAGTAGTATTTGAATAAGGGTAAGTTCCTATTGCTTGTAGGTCAACTTATTCTCAAATTAATTTCGACCGTAGTATGTGCTCGTTAGCGGTGGTCGTCGGACGATAGCCAACAATGTCGATAGCAGCTGTTGCTTTGGATTTCTTTGTAAGGAGTAAACTATATGCATTTATCTATGAGATGAAAAGCAGTTAATTATTAATCTTTGGAAATATTGCTATTCAATATTATGTAATGAAAATGTACGACAACCACCTAGAATAAAATGCTGATAAGATGTTGTCATTTGCACAATATACCTATTTTTATTAATGTATATAGATCGAAGATTTTTTTTCAAAGTAATTAATTGATAATAATGGATTGACGATAAATAGCAGAATTACATTAGATTTATCATATTTAAATATTATATATTGATGCACATACACTCAAGTATATCAAATTAGAAATTATTATTATATATATAAATATTTTTAACAAATAGTCTATTATATAGTCGACATATCAACGAGATTTTATAAAGAATTGCAATCTCAAAATATTCGAGTATTATCTTTATTTATTACTGTATTCATTATGATTATCATGCAGGATTAAATTTTAGTTGAATAATATTGAATAGGAATTTTTTGTAAAATTTACGTAAATTAAATTTTTAATTTTTATAGTTACGATTATATATTTTCAATTTACGCACTTCATTTAGCAAAAAATAGTTACATTTAAATTTATAATTAAATTTAATTTATTAAAATATTTAAAATATTATATTCTTAAATTCACGAGTGCTTTGTTTTTTGTTAAAATATATGTTCCACGTTTATAATTATTCGTGAGTATTTGTTCTAAAGTATCATTAAGAGAATATAATAGTCATTCAAAAATTCAGCAAAAATATTTATTTATGTAAAACTATATGCACGGTTAAAGTAATCACAATATATGCTCCAATTACAAGTTAGACTAGATTAGAGTTTTTTCTTATGAAAATAAATGGTCCAAGAGATTATTTAATATTTACCCTATTATACATTCAATGATACCCTTCTAGATCAATGCAGTCTGAGTTATATATAAAGAAATATATTGAATTTACTTTTCCCATTACGTCTTATATTTTATCGTTTTCTTGTATTCGAAATGCGTTATCTAAATTGATTGTTGAAATTATATAAATAAATCATATGTAAACTTTTATTTCATAAATCCTTGAAATATATTTGTTTGTCGAAGTCAGGGGAAAGTATAAAATTTGTCAAGCAACTTAGATACACTTATTTTTAATGTTTAAGTTGACTACCTCAATTTCTTTCTCTGTTTTATCCAAATAATTAAAACTTTATATACATTCAATAAATGAAATATATGAAATGTAAAACATATTAATTTATGTCATTTAGTGAGTATTAATTATACCAGATTTAACTGGCATATCGTACTTTTTATATTTGTAAAAAAAAAACGTAAATCGATAATTTGTGTACCTGAAGAAAGCCTCTGGCATCAAATTTAAAATACAAATTCATCGATCAGGCGTCTCTGGATAAGTCATGTATAGTATAATAGAAGCATATTGTGATTTTGTTCTATGCCACGACTGCCAATGAATAATTCAGGAAGGTTTGCACATGAGCCTGTCATAAAACTGCAAGTCCGGCATACACTAGTTAAACGCCGATAAACTTTCACACATCTCAGTTGCGATAAAAAATACCACCTGTGTATCACAAAACTGTGTGGGTATATTTATTTTTAACAAATTACTATGAAAAAATCACAAAAAGGTAACGTTTAAATTTACGTGTACGATAGCAAAGTATTTTGGTAATTCTTAACATTAACAAAGATAATTTTACCAGAATGGATGGATGCTCAACGAATGGCAACAATGATCTACTTTTATTCAAGAATTTTATTGAATAAATTATTTCTATTTTAAGGGAGTATTTGCAAGATTCGTATATCTTATTTTTTTCAAACTAGTCTATTCACAGAACCTACTTTCTGCTGCAATTTTAAATTATGTTATATCATTTGACCAAACACAATCATTCATTATATATATTAATGGGTATTTTAATTTTAAAAAAGAAATAAATATGCTCCAAAATATTATATTCTGATTATTAGATTATCTGATATCAATATAGAATATAATAAATTTATTTATATTTATTTACAATGGATTTAAAAATTAAGGAAACATGATTGAAATATTTCTGTCTCCTTCTCTCTCTTGTTCTCATTTATACATGCATAAGCATGTGTGCGTTCTTATATATTGTTTATATTTTCATATGCACATTTTATTTGTTAATTTTTATACATCAATTTACCAGATTAATATAATTTATAATTAGATTTATACTTTTTCAATTCTTATATTATTGATATATATATACAACTTTGATGTAAAAAATCATAAATTTAAATCTAAAGCAATATGTATAAGATGTATATAACATAAATTATCCGTTCATTTTATTGTATGAAATAAAAATAAATATTATTCTATATTTTCAATTTATCCTAACAAAATTAATTTTTTTTTAAACTTTTCCAATCAAAGAGAATGCTTTAGTTCATTACATTTCCATTTAAATATTAGAATACATACATTAATAATTTTGCATTGAGATTTAACGAAACAAGGAAATATTTCATTAGCCATTAAAAATAAATAAATAACGGATGTATCACCAAAAATATTTAATCCTCATATGTCATTTAGTCCTCATGAATAAGCTGTAATATTTGAATTTTTTAAATTTGAAGTTACGTTCCTTTTAATTTATTCTATGTTTTATCAAAACAATTGCTGTTTTAAATTCAGTCAATGTTTTTTCAAAATCTTTTTTCCTTTTGTTCTTTGTATCTGAAACTTACAAGCTCTGATTCAGTCTGAAGTGAATTAATCACATTACTAGACGACCGAATAATAGGTATATAGATGACGGAAAAGGTAATAATTTTCTATGCAATAATTTTATTAATTATTCAGATTTTACTAATATTATATAAGAATACCCTTTGATGTATCTATAATGTTGCTTCTCATAACAATACAAAAACCCTGGAATTGAATTTTAGAACTCCATATTATTTGGTTCCTCAAATCAACTGTTGAAACATTAGTCATAAGATGATTTGTCTAGAAATATTTTGTTGCTTCTGTTTTTATTCTTTTATCTTTAGCCTTTCAAATTATTAAACAATTTGATTTAATAAATAGATAAATAATAATTTGAGTTAAGCTGTATTTGAGCTAAATAAGTGTTTAATAAAATTTTATTTTTCTTAAATATTTGGAATTGAATGGATCTGCTTATATTAATCACGAATATTTTGTGAAAAATGACTATCAAGGGGAACACACACAATACAACATGGCTCGAAAAATCATCATTAAACTTCGCCAATCCTTCAATAAGGAATATAGTTTGGAAGAATCCTCACCAACCAAGATTCAGCTACAAGGAGCCCGACTTCCAACTGTTAGTCATCCAAAATTTTCAGGAATCAAATTTCAGTTAATCTCTGAATTTTCAATAACAAGCGACTCCCTCTTGGCTTGGGAACGACTAACAAACCGTTACGACAATAAACGTCTAATTATACAATCATGCCTCAATAAGGTTTTTACTTATTCAAAACCAATAAAGGGCGAACAGTTAGAGTTGGAAAAACTCATCAACAATACTGAGCAAACAATTAAGCAGCTCGAGGCATTGGAAATCATAGAAGAGCTAGGGAACTACATCCCTGTATATCTGATCTTACCACAGCTTGATCATGCCCCAAGGGAATTGTGAGAGGCAACAATTAGTTCTTTCACCTTACTAATTGGTACAATTGGTAAACTTCCTATCGTATCCTATGAGGCCACTAAAGGATATGAGTTGATTAAAAGTTCATCCAGAGACAAGGACTCTGTTTCAACTGTTTAAGACATCACAATGACAACGTGTGCAGAATCTCTACACAATGCAAGAAGTGCTTCAAACGGCACCGCATCTTATTACACGAAGAAATCAATTCTCAGACTAATCAAACTAGCAGCTTAAACCCATGATCCAGCTTAGGTGATGGTGCAATCATCGAAATGCCAGTGCATATTGTATAATTCTACTACTGTACAAGTTTGTCTTCTAATTGCATAGGTTCAGGGCTCACATCTGGCAACGTCAGACTCATTAAAGAACTCCACATTCTACAGAGACAATCCATTATTTATATTGGTTGAATATGAGGATCTTAATCACGTAAAGAAGGCTCCTCCAGCGTCCAATCATCAATTTCAATATTATCTGTCACATCACACATATCAACAACAGGTTCTTCACTCAACGATATCATGCATACTGGATACAATTTGAATCCAGACATATCAGATGTTTTAATCTGGATTAGAAGACAACGATGATTGTTTGCCACTGATATCACAAAAATTTATAGTCAGATCAAAATTCACAAGGATAATTGGGGCATTTAGAGAATACTATGGATAGATGAACAACAAGTAGAAGCAGTTTATCAGTTGGTGACAGTCACTTTCAGGGTCGCCCCTCAGAACACTGTTCCAGTTAGTACAGGATTAGGGAAGTAGGTACCCTCCTACTTTGCCTTCTATCACTCAAAATCTCGCCAACCGGACTGACCCATAAGTGGTAGCAGGGAGATATCCGCCTTTCACATGCACAAGAAGGATTCAACGCGGCAAATCAAGATTCTCGGCTCGCAAATGTATTCCACATACATTGTATTCAGATGGTGGTACGACCATCATCGAGCAGATGCAGCGCTCCACCATCTCAAGAATGGAGCTGGCAGCGGCTTGTTGCTTGTAAACTCATGCAGTTCGACCAGACTATACTCTTAAAGGCACTCTTAAAGAACACTCTTAAAGGCAGACTCTTGGGAACTCTCACATGGATCAAGAGTACACCCACTGGAATTACGATACCAATACTAAACTGAGGAAGGGAAATAATCATCAACAAATTGCTGATGGCGGGCGGAATATTCGAGATTGAAGCAACTTCCAAGACCGTTGATTATCGGTATCCCTACTCTTTCCAGCTCTCAAATTTCTGTAAACACTCGGGACGACAATTTTCTTGTACATGTTATGTTTTGTTTTCAATTGCCCTACAATGTTTATATGGTCTTCGAGCAGTAATGTCCCTTGGAATCTCCAAATTTCTTAAGCCTTGTTTTTTCTTAGAATTCTCGAAACTTCTAGAGTTTTCGTTCTGCGCCTCATGTAAGATTCCAGTACAGCAACGACGATTCTCTGCTGCCAGCTAAGTGAGTTGCCGCGCGAATATTTAAGGGCAGTACCCTACGCCTAGATACTCATTGTATTTTATTTAGTCAAACAGTTATTAGTCATTACACTTCTCAGCCAGTGTTTTCTGCCACATACCAGTCGTTGTTTCATTCACACAATGAAGCCATCCCAAGGAATACACGTTTTAATTATCAATTGTGCGCCTATTACACTTTCGAGGTCACACGTCCTATAGAGGAGTGTGTGCATATTTCTGCTAATCTTTACAACATTGGCAGAGGCCCCGACATCGTCACAATCAAGGAGTAACCGAATCATTGAGACGAAACAGAGTTTAGACTCTTCTGACAGAAGTCAATCCTCCTTATTATTAATGTAACTGTTCATAAACCATATGTTAACGAAGTCTACACATACTACACATTTCTGCAACCTCCTCACTTGACTCCCACCGAATCGTTTGCTAGGACGGGCGGAAAATTATTAAAGCTATCGAAACATTATCAGTTCGAGCCAAGAAATAATACCATTTTCGAATATTAAATTATATAATTTATCCTATTATTATATGTATTATACGCAAAATATCTATTATTTATTATATACATCAAATATCAATAAAAATCAAAATATTAAATGAAACAATTGAGATAAAAAAAAATATTACATAAAAACAAAGATAAATATGTTTTTGATACAAAAAAAGAAATATTTATTGCAAAAAATTACATCTAAATCTATGTGATATATTTTGCTTAATATTTTTTTTTATTATTTTTATTTTTTTATCAGTATAATAATATTTTAGAGGTAAAAAATTATATATATTAACTCGCAATATTAATAATGTAAATATTAGCTTTATAATTTTTAATGTTTAGCGATTTTTTTTATTAAGCAATTAGAATGCTTTATATATTTTAATACTTTTTCATATCTTACAATATTCTGGTTAAATGAAATACGAAGACTAATTTTAATTATTAATAGTAAATTACTATGAAATATATTGACATTTGTACAGTGTTTGGAATAATTAGAAAAGAAGTATTTATAATTTTATATGAGAAAATAGTGGTTGATTATATTGTTATAATTATAATATTAGTATAATAATTTAATATATTAATTGTGACATCACATTAAATGGGAAAATCAATCGATTATATCTGCTTAAGCATGATGGTCGTAGCACAAATCATATAATTTTATCACAAAATTACTGAACCAAATACATTTTTTAACTGACTCTCTGTTACAAACTATGTATTTCCATGCAGTACTTACAGTAATAAAATCGAATTTTCTTATTCAATCACAGCAGCTACCGGATTTTTATTTTTAACAATTTTTGCAGTTTTAATTTTTACAATAAAAATAATTATAGATGCTATTAACAATTATAATTCGATTTAGATATTTGATATTATTGATTTGATACAGATACCTATTTGATACAGAGCTACTAAATGATTTTATTTTAGGTATTGATAAATCTATATGCATTTATAACAATAAGTTTCACAATTTCACAATATAATAATAAGTTTCAGCATTTATAACATAAGTTTCAACACAATTAATTTGCAAATATTCTTCCCACAGCCTGATAAAACGAATCTCTCATTTTTTAATCATTCATATTTAAAATTTTTTGTCATTTTATAAATGTTTTCAATCCTATCGTTAAAATTTTGTTGATAGTAACTAAAAAGGTAAAATCTATTATTTTAAACATTTTAAACATAATAATCGACACCTCAAATACATTGGATAATGCAGTACTTTTATTGAATTTAATTAATTGAGAATATTATTTAGGAAATATATATATATATATATATATTAATAAATATATATATATATTTACATATATTTGTTAAGATTTTTTATAATTAATATAATTCATTAAATATTTAATATTTACATTTTAAATATTGCTAATTTATGACGATTAATATTTTAAGTAAAGATATGAAAAATTATGAAATCAATATAAAATAATTGTTCAAAAAATATACAAAATAGATAAATTAGCTAAAATAAATAAAATTTTGGTTACTCAAGATGAACACAAATTACAAATAAATTTATGATTAAAATCAATTGAAACTGCAAAAGTATTTTATAATTACATTGAGTTTATCTGTACTGAAATATAACTGTTTGTAAAAATTAGTATGAATATCTGAAATTTATAAAATTTAAGAGATTCAATAGCCAAAAAAGATCTTTATATAAATCAGGATTAATTATTATTCATAATAAATTCTAAAATACATTGTATATTATTCCAGCCAATAATAGTTGAAAATATTGGAATCAAGTTGTGTAATTATAATTTGTTTTATAATTAGTATAAATACTGAGATTAAGAATAATTTAAATATGCAAAGTGTAATAAAATATTTTACAAAATTTGGATTGATCTGTAAAGCTTAAACTTAAAATAAGTTTGGAATTTGCAGTAAATTAAATGTAGTTAGTGGTCAAAAGGACGTACTCTCTCCTTGATTACCGAAATTGTGACAGCGTTGAGCGCAAATCTGTCGTTGATTGGATTTTGTTGGATTTACTAAGTTGTGAGGTTAAAAAATTGATGTTAATACTCAAGTATATAATTTATTGTTCTTTGGTGGTAAGATATTATGAATAATTGCATAAAATCAGTAATAAAATTACAGGAAATTGTGATGAACTATATTCCTTATAATTATATTTGTACTTTCAAACGTAATTTTACTACATTTCAGTTCCCAGAAAATTATATACTATATAATTATTGTATCATATAATATAAAAATAAATCGTTATTATTTCAATGAAAAATAAATATTTTTGTTTCATAAGAATTGAGTTGTATACTATTTTTATAACGTGAAAATATTGTTACATCATCTATTCGAAATAGAATAAATTTCATAAAAAATTTACAATTCGTATATTATTTTACTTGTATCAGGTAGTAAAAGAATACACACGCGCGCGTAACACACAATCATATATATATATATATAAATATGAAAAATAATTACAAATATATATTAGAAGAATTATAAATGAAAATAATTTTTTATATAGAATTTGATACAAATACATTTTATAGAATTAATTAGCTAATTTCTTTATAGTTTTTATCAAGTTGTATATGTTTTTTATTAAGTCAATTCAATAAAATGAAATAAAATTAGAATATAAACTTCTAGGCAAAGTTAAGAAATAAAGTTTATTAGTCAGCTAATAAATAAATAATGAAACTATCTATCTTTTAATCCAATTTTTTTTTAAATTATTTTCTAAAAGTTGTGTAATAGTTAAGCTTAAAAATGTTTAAATTCTATGTAATATACAATCAACGAATAGATATAAATAAAGTTAAAGATAAAGTAGATTTTTTTTTGTTTATATTATCAAATGAAATTCATAACTATTACAAGAAAATCAAAACTGTATTGTTAATGCTGTATTGGTATTTTAATTATATTATGAAAATTTATTTTGACTAAATCTTAATAAATCAAATCCATCAGTTGTTTTTGTATTGTCGAACTCTTTAAACTTCTCACATTATGAATTTAGGATACTATTTTTATATAAACTCAAAACTTATTTTCAGATCAATAAATATGTAGAAGATGTTTAATAGTAATTGTGCAGTAAGAAGAAAATAAATTGATTATATTTAGGTTTTAAGAATACAATATAAATGTAAGTTGACACAATATCCTTGAATACTATTTCGATCGAATGTTTAAGGTATTATATTATTGGCTATGGATAATATTATTAGTAAATGTATTTGATAAATTTTTTTAAATACATTACCAGATCTTCTATATATAAATGAAATTATTTGTTGAATTAATAATTTCAACTAAAGCTTTAATTTTATTCTATCTATCTAATAAAATTGTATAAATATTATATATTGATAGAAAGAAACAGGTTCACTTCAAGAAAAATAAGTTTTTAAATAATTCATTAATATTGTTTAATGTTTATAATCTTGTGCTTGCACTTAATTATATTAATTATTGTCAGAAATATAAATATTTAATCTTTTGTTAGATTTATAGGATTCTATAAATTTATTTACCGAGAAAAAACGAAGTAGTCAATAGAAATTGTTCTTGGACAAAATGGTAAAATGAATTCAAAAATGAATTGTTAACAATATAAAGTTTAATCGTTGCTTAATATTTAAAGTATGGTTAGAGACATTGTGGTAAGACAAATTTATATTTTAGATGATCACTTGTTAAGGCCATTTTCTTGCAAATAATTAATTTAATATTTTATATTTCAAAAGCTGACGTGACGTTTCGCTATCTATACTTGTTATTTTAGTGCTGCCAATTTGACATATAATTTTTAATTCTTATGACTCGGCAAGTACGTAGCTGTCAATAACTTAGAAGATCCAGTGTAATTAATATAGAAGAATATAAAATACACGAGTTCGTGGCTCGAAAAGGATCTTCTCAAAATCATCCAATATTATGTAATTTGAGTGACGCTGTTCCAATGAGAGGTAAAGCAGATTTTGAAGGCTATTTCATCGAGATGTTATGATTGGAGTACGATAGTAATTTATCTTCTGTTTATTATTATCGTTCATCCTGTTTTACAAAGCATAACAATTTCAGAGATCCGTGTCATGCAGTGTCACTACGTAGTTATTCACGGTAGTTCCGCAAAATGCGAGTCTGCGCCGTAAAGCCTGTAGCCTGATTGGTTGTCAGTGATGAAATGGCGAATATTAGTGGCTGATTTGTCAATGTTCCCAATAGTAAATGAACATGTAGGCTTTATTGTGTAGACGATCGTTTAGCAGGACCAATACACTTTGACTAATGGAGCATATATACATTTTATATTGAAGTTTATTTTTACGCTATTTGAGTTTTTTAATTTTCATTTTACCACTTCAAGAACACCATTCTGCTTTTTCTTTAGAGTATGAATACTACGATATTAAAAAATTCGCCATAAATTTATAAGCCAATAAAGCAAGCGATTGTTAATAAATGTACTATATCATACATTTAGTGCTAAAGGGTAGCTTGCATAAGAAAGCATTGGATATATGAAAATAAAGTGGTATTTAAATAAAATTTATATATATATATATATATAACAATGAAATAGATTAAAAAAATTTTTTTTTTATACTTAAATTAGAATTGTTTCTTGTTTATATAGATAAATTGATAAAATATTGTTACTGATAAATTTATGTTAGTACTAGACTTTTTTGCCTTCCTATAAATAATTGTTATTCTGATAAAAACATTTAATCAACAAAGATTTTTATATCTGAAGTTTTTTAAGATATAAAAAATTAATTTATTTATACGTATAAATAAACTTATCTTACGAAATAGAATTTTCTATATAGCATTGAGGTAATAAAAGATTCATATAGAATTTATTTAGAATAAAGAGACGCTTTAGAAATGTTCCTCATGAAATGCATATACAGATAAGGACGTATAAAGAGTAAAAGTATGTAGATTGAAATAATGATTGAATGAAATGAAATTGTAATAAAAATTGAAATAAACTTTAAATAATGACAGTTTTACCTAGATAAATTGGAAGTGTAAAAAATGTAATTATTTTCATAAAGATGAAGAAATTTCAAGGTACATACATTTTGTTCTTTTTACGTATAGTTTATATATAATGTATGAATCAACTAATAATCAAGTATTTTACGTAGAATAACAAATTTTCAAGAATTATCACATAAAAAATTTAATGAATTTTTTGTATAATGATGTTTCAAAATTTTCACGATATGTATAAGCATCTATAATATCATTAAAACTCACTAAATGTAACGTACGTCTCATACAGTATGGCCATTATTTTTGGTCAGAATTTCTTTTTATCGAGTTACAATTGTGAAGATGGAATATATCTATAATTATTTATATAATATATGTAAATCAATATAATTCATGTTATGCAATTGTATCTTTTTTATTTAATGATTGCTTTTAAATTTGCTATCATTGTTTTTGAAGAGGCGTATATAAAACATAACGTAAATTATGTCTTTGCCATTGTCAGTGACAAGCATAAATTAATGTTTTTCGTATATAATAATTAAACGAACATATTTTAAATAAATCGTAAAATATTTTTTAAATTGCATACAAATTACATAACTTAATACATTCAAATTTTTATTTTATTTACTTAAGAATTATAGTTTTTGCATTGTTATAAAAATCTTAAGTTGTCTAAGAGGTATAATTATAAAACATATTAACATAGGCATTGAATGATAAGTGCGACACTTTATGCGTAATAGTATGTATTCAATGATACTGTGTAGAAATAAAGTCCAATTCATTATTTTTTGCGATGTTCGATAGTTATTGAATTACTTCAATTATAGTATAAGAATTTATATTAATTATATTATAAGTCTTTCTTTTATAATATACTTTAATATATGTCAATTTGAACCTGATGTAAAGTTATTGTGTAATCCATAATTGTCTTGTTGTTTTTTATTTAAAAATTATAAAAATACTTTTCTGAAACAATTATATTATAATTATTTATATTTTTAAATTATATATATATATATATATATTAAACTTTGTCAATTATTGATAAATTATTGATAAATTATTGATGCATCATTTGCTTTTGACAAAAATTAAATATAAAATATATTTGTTATCTCCTATAAGAATACAGTGAGTAATGAACCATATAAATTCTTAGTAACAAGATAGTATATAGTTTATTAGGGAGGCTAAGGATGATAAATGATAAAATTCACCTACGTTAAACAATACGTGATACTAAGCATGCATCATAAATTCTCATCTGTAATCAATCTCCAAAAATATATTTTGAAAAGTATGTAATTTTGTTTTTCAATATCTTATGCAAATAATACATTATAATATAGTAAGAATATTCTTATTATATTACTATAATATAATCTACTTATAATATAAGAAGGATATATAGAATCAAATAATAATATAATAAAAGTTTTAATGACAATAAAGAAAATAACCTTTTTCATTATGTAAATACGTAAAATATAATAAGTTACTTTTAAAATATAAATTTTCATGCATATTTTAATGAATCATTTTTATTATTTTCTATATGCTCTTCATAATTTCTTTTATAAATATAATGAATGCTAAAATATTTATTAATAATTATTAATTTCATTATTTAATCACAATATAACATATGATGATCGGAAATACATGTTGAATAATTAATTTTATAGATCTTTATATATGCATAATTAAACTATGTACTATATACATAGAATTTTAAGAAAATAAAAGTTATTAAGAAAACATTTGGGAGCAATCAAATATTAAGAAAAAACTTATTACCATTTGATATAATTATTTAGGTATTATATAAATACTTGGTTATTTATTGTATATAATCACGTAAAAACTTTATATAACAGAAAATATTTTAAATTCAGATATATTAAGAAAATGTATGGTTTTAGCAGAATAGTGAATTCAATCAATTGAAATCGAATCCCATATATTCGTCTAAACTTCAGTAATATATTCATTACTTAGTAAAATCACACCAGTATTCTATTGTATTAAAATAATTTTTTTTATAATTTATTCTTAATATGAAAATTTGACTATTTAAAAATTATTTATTTTCACGATTATAAATAGTAAGAATATAGTAAAGTATCGTAATGAAATAATAAAAAATAGTAAAAAAAAATAGGTTAAGAAAGTTATAATATAATCCATACAACGCATTAATAATTCAAGCTGAAATATGCGAACTGAAAAAAAGTTTTTCTTATAACTAAGCCATTTCCCATTAAATAAATACCATGTATAGCTTTTCTTACTACTGTTAAAATTTATTAGATGTTTTATACAACATTTTTTTTACTCGTTAATAACTGTATAGCTTTCTTGAATTCGTCTCATATCATCAAATCAAAAGTTTTTAACCTTTATTTATTTCATTTAACTTTACTTATTTAAAAGTTTACATAAATTCTTCGAGTATTCTTCTCATTTCCATAATTAAACAATAACAAAAGATTCATAAAGAAATTCATAAATGAAGTCGTAATTATTAAGTTTTAAAGTAGTACTATTAACATTTATTATTGCATGGAATGAAAATAGTTATTATATGATTTTAAAGATAGCCATTTTTCATGATTTATTAAATATATTATATAATTATTTGTTATTTTTTCATGATTATTTATTATATTATTAGATATTTGATAGGTTTAAATGTTTTAATCCGGAAATTGTTTAAGGCCATAAAAACTAAATTTTTAGCATATTTAAATGCTTAAATATAATTGTTTGTATAATTGCGCTCCATTAATAAAGTTGAATTTTCAAGTTAAATACTTAAATTTTTGAAAATTAAAACTTTTTATTAATTTGTAATTTATTACGCTAATAATTTTTATCCTTTGATAATTTTGCACTATAGTTTTTTAATATAATACTATTAAGAGAATTTTGTAAACAATTTATTTTTAATTTATTGATAATATTCTCCGAATCTAAAATTTGCTTAAAACTTGATTTCCAACGGAATAAATGTATATTCAGCATTATTTATAGAAATACATAAATATTTACTAATTTCGGCAATTAAGATATATTTAAAATAATTAAGAATAATGTTGTCATAAGAAAATTTTTTCAAAATCTATTTACTGTAAAATTATTCTTTTTATTATAGTATAAATTATACTAGACAGTGTGCAAATATAGGTATTTATAAATGATTCCTTTCTTAATTGCATTAAATAGAAATAATTTTATGTGAAAATGAACCTCTTCATAAAACATATGTTTGCTTAAATTAAAAAATTTAATCTTCATATATGAATATTAATTTTCGAATCTTATTGATATAATTTATTTATTGGTTCCTATTAAGAAAATAATTGAAGGTATTTGATAATTTTTATATATATTTTATTACCTTTGTACAGAAATAGACTGCGAAATTATATATTTTTATTTGTACCTTCTTCAATCAAATATTCGGGCACAAATACATTTATAAGATTCCGTTTATAAAAAGTTTATTGATTATGGGTAATTATTCAGATAATAATTAGGTCGAGATATGAAAAAAAATTTTTAGGTAAATCGAACGAGAAAATTAAGTTAGATTAAAATATTAGTGAAATAAAAATGAAAATATAAAATTTAAAGTATAAAAAATATAATGAGTGAAATTAAATAGAATATTCTAAATTACACAGTAGCATTTGTGCAATTTGGCAATTATGAAATAATTACATATATGTAGACTCAGCTTCAATTACCATTAGGAAATATTATTATAAACTGTTGTCAAATTATTATTAAAAAACCATGTCTTTAAATAGCATTTTTCAATTGATTCGATGTTTAAGTATGATAAATAATTTCATCATGTAAAATATGAAAAGTAAATATAAGTAAAATGATTTCAATACAGAACGTTATTATGTATAGCATATAGACATTTTTAATATGAAAGGTATTTAAATATTTAAGTTATTCGAGTTATACTTTATACAAATATTGTGATTTAAATAAACTATCATTGATATAGAATGATAGATAATAAAAATAAGATTTGTTGTTAACAACAAATTTATAATTCTAATGATTATTATTAAATATATTAAGAAATAATGTGTAAAAGATCCTGTCGTAAAAAATGCAAAATAATATACTGAAAATAGTATTAGTTTATTTTAAATGTGAGAAAAGTAATAAAAATTATTATTATTAAAGGTTTTAAAAAGATTTGTAATATTAAGAAAAAATTAATTTAGTGTATTATCTATTATTAATTCTTTTATTTTAACTTACTGGAGCAATATAAATAGTTGAAATTATTATGCTTAAAAAAATGTTATGCGTAAAATATTTTAAACTGAATTTTAAGTATGAAAAAATGTATATATTATCTTAAATAGAAGATTATAAATAGAAAATATCTTTATGTTATTTAGAAATATAATTTACAGTCGCCACTTTCTATTTCTATTTCTACTTTTCTACTTTTTCTATTTCTAATTTTATTTACTGTACGAGATTACATATTATATAAGAAATTAAAAAATAATAATGTTTTCCATATCGCAATATTTATTTTTTTTTAATTTTTAAAAAATTGTTCAAGTATTTTTAATTATTCCATGCATATATGCATGTATCTCGAAATAAATAGAAATTAAAAATTTTAAATTCTTATAAAAATGTAATGCTTAAAATACTTTTCTGTTTTATTGTATTAAAAACATTATTTATTTGACGTAATTAGGCAAGGTATTCGAATACATCAATCCATTGAAAGTAGAATTCTACTTGATATTGACAATTTCTGAAACTAACTATTCTGTTCCAATTATATTTTCACAATTTGAATTTCATAAACATCTATTTCGTAAACATATATTTTAATAAACAATCAGTGCAAATAGAAGAGTTCAGGATAAATATAAATAATATATTCGATGTAAGATGCCCCCGAAAGAATCGAAAAACTGGGCAGTGAATGTAGACGGTAGGTGTGACATCGACGTTCGTTCATTTAAATTCCAACGCACTCCAAGTCAAAAAGTGTTTGATTGTGTGGCTGCCCTTGAGGCTAGTTTCGACCGGTGATCTAGATAAGCTATATGCTGAACTATGGTGGCAGCTTCGAGGTTGTAAACTAGTTCTTGTGAGAGCAGGCAACGAATCGATCGAAGCCTCGAATAAAGGGAGTGCGTGGGTTGAACTATCAGAGTGGGATAATACAATTCTGGAATAAAAAACGGACTACATTGCGTTTAATGAAGAATACTTAATGATATTCAGACAATTTACAAAATCATAAATCAATTTGTGTGGAAAAATGTTGTACCTTTATTGGATCATTATTATCTTGAAGATCGGTAAATCAAATCAAATGAGATAACATTAGTTTTATCTTAAATTTTTCATGTAATATTACATGATTTTATTAGAAATTGTATTGTCAATAACATTAGTATTTCAAATAAAATATAGCGTATTTGCTAATTGATGCATTAAAACTTAGTATTGTTAATTTTGAGATATAGTTAGTATATTACAGTTAATTTTTATGTAGAATAAGATTTTTAATTAATAAAATGTCCAATGATTTTATTGCACAATTATTAATTTTAAATATTTATTTTTCTGTTCATTAGATTTTTTGATATGTAATTTTTAAATTTTCAATAATATTAGCAAATATAAGAGTTTCATCAGCTTATTTTTGTAAAATTTAATATTAATTATCTCAATGTATTTTTAAAAGTATTTTTTTAATTTTTTAATTTCAAAGAATCGTATGTATGATAAGTTCTTTTATTGATACATTTAAAATGTAAAACTTTGCAAATTTGAATTATTTATGCATTATTTTACCAGAAACTTACAATTTTTTTCGTCACATTTTTCTTAATCACCTGCAATGTATGTATATTTTTTATATATTGTACATGCGCTGGATGTGAATATTTTATGTAATATAAACATTGATTTAAAATCTTTTGGATGTTTCTATTATACTTGATAACTATACTGAATCAATGAAATATTAAGTGACAAAAATTCATTTCAAACAGTTGATAACTATAAGGACATAATTATCAATTAAGGATCAAAAATTAAAAATCATATGACGATAATATCATTATAAGCTTAAAGTGATTGTGTCTGTAAATTTCATATCATTATTTTTTAAACAATACAAATCTTGAAAATGTCCATTGAGTAACAAAAGACTTTCGTTGTAGTGAGTGGAGATGACATAATTGCTTTTTTGTATTAAAAAAACGTTGCATATAGACGATATAAATAATGGTAAATATTTTTTTTTTACAATTTAGAGAGACATGATAAATATATCTACGACTACGACTGTTTTTTGTAAAACACTTTCGTATTAGACGCTTTCCTTTAAATGAGCTTCCCTTAAAGTCAGAAATGAGCAGTGGAGTAGCGCAGTAAATACGATTCAGACGAATGGTCTAAAGGAAAAAGTCGTTTATTCTTTATTTTATTTTTTACTTTGTGTATAGAAATATTACAAGTGGTAAGAAAGACAGCAGGATAAAGGTTCTAAGGAAATTATGCAACGTATATTTTTCTACGTACTTGATAGACTATAATATTGTTTCCTCTTTCTTTTGGAATGGATATTTACATCATCATGACATCAAAAGATTATATTTATTTAATTCAACAACTGTTTTTGTAAATTTAATAGTCTAGCTTCTATATAATTAAAATCTATTCGCTAGAAAACAAAATAACAAAATGGGCTGACAAAAAGATAGGAGCTTATAATAATAGTGTTTAAGAATATTAAAAATAGGCTGAATAGTTTTAAAAGTACATTGAGTGAGAATAAATTTCATAACGTTTTAGCGTTCGATTATATAACGTATTAATGTTTCGGTGTTATTGTATTGTGGTTATAATGTCGTTAGTTATGAGAATTAGTAAAATCTAGAAGATGTAAATGACTTGCAAGTTTAATGTATAATAGCATTTAACTTTGATTGATGAGGAAAGATTCTTTACTCCGAGGTTAGTTAAATCGAGCCTTTTGTTATCAAAGTGTCAACTCTTAGTAATGAGAGGAACTATATTTTGTTCAAGCGAGTTACTGCTTAAGGTAAAATAGTTTTCGCTGATAAGAATTACAGTAATATTACTTTAGATTTATTGGTTTATGATTAAAATACTTATTCATGTATATATAATTGGACTTATTAGTTTTCGAAAAGTAAATTATGTATATACAGTATTACATTAATCATGTATATATTTGCAAATATAATAAATACAGTTTAAATTACATCAAGTATATATTTACGTGCAATTATATATGAGCATTAAATGGACTTAAATGATGTTCTTTTCTTCTACCTTTTATATTTATTATTAAATAATTAAATGTACTTCAGATATCAAATATCTAAATTATATCATCAGTTTGATTAATTTATTTTTATAGTTTTTAGACGTACAGACATTGAACAAAATGAGAAATCAATAAATGTAATCGTTGAGCCTACCATGATAAATAAAGATAAATATACATTTGATGGATGAAATAATAAAACTCAGTGACGAATTTGCAAATTTTAATTTATAAATATTTCAAAAGATAATTAATTTTCCTTCACGCGATTATTAAAAAATCCATTTGTTAATACGATAGGAGATAAATATAATTAATATCATTATTTAGACCAGATTAAACCAAAGTTTTATACATTTCTATAATAGTTTAGACAATTAAACTTAGTTTGGTATGTTATTTATTCTTTTCACAAAAATAAATAAAGTAATAAAAAATTATAAATCAAAACAAAAAGAAATTTGAGAAATTTTTTAATTATAAATATTCAAATGGTCAAAGCAATTTCTATGAATATCACATCTAGCAAATATTGCCTGAATTTTATGTGAATGCAGTCGAACACGAAATTGCTAGATATTGATATTTATTGAAACATCCTAATAGAAATACGTGAAAGTATGAAAGGAAATATTTTTATATGAGATATTTTGAGTGAAAAAGGAGGGAATATATGGAAGCAGGAAGAAGAGCAAAGGGACAGAGAACTGCTGAAAAGCAATGACGCAGGATTCATTTTATGGTTATGTTCACAACCAGTTTCTTTTAGTCCAGAGAAGCTTATGTACCGATTTTAATTTCTAGTCGCTTGCGCGGCCTGGTTTGGCTCTAACGAAGCTGCAATCCTTAATTGGCAATGTATAGTTATAGTGTGGTCCGTCCAAAAGTGTGAAATATTCCTAGGTCAGTACACTAAACTTGTAATGACAAGCGTTTTATCGACATTGAATGTCACTTCTATTCAGCGATATTTTTCTCAATACTGAAAAGATATTACTGGAATTTCCAATTTAAACTACTTCAAGTTCTAACATTTTGAAACTTGATGATATTATATTTTATTCCTTTATTTTTTCTTCTACTTATAGCTACAGCTCATTCATCTTAGATCTCTTTCTAAAGGTTAGTATCAGTGCAAACAAAATATTGAGATCTTTCAAAACGTATCTAATAAATGTTTAAATCTTTAAAATTTGATGACACAGATTGGGAAGAACGGGGGTGTAGATATTTATTATAACAAAATCAATATATTCGAAATTTTAATATTCGTGTTAAATTAAACTGTATCTAAATTTTTTGTACTATAAGACAAAATTATTTAATTTTCAACAATCGTTTAAGTACGTTTTATTATTTATTAATAATAATAACGCGTTCATTATACATAGAATTTGTAATAATACTTTATTATTTCTTAAAGTATTTCCTTTTTGATAATCTAATTTTGAAAATCTATAAACTTATGTCTATATATTATATTATGGTTGAAAATTTTTTATTAAACTATGGAATGTTAAAAAGCTAATAATTATCACGCATTTATTCAGAAATATTACATTGTATCACTATATATATTAACTATATATATATAGTTTATAAATACATTTGTAATAATTATTATCCTTTTACCCTACTGTATTTCATTAAGAATTTTATTAATAATATATATAATAAGTTGTTACTTTTTTGTGAAACAAGCAGTGTTATAAAAATTATCGTAAAATTAATCTTTCAATAATTTTAATAGGTAATAATAATAATAATAATAATAATAATAATAATAATAATAATAATTTCGGTTCTATTAAAAATGATTTATTTAACCAAACTACATTGGCATCAATGTTTGTTTAGTAAGCTATCGCAAATCCAAAATACGCATTAAAAGTTTCCTCTGCTTGGGTGATATCAATCACCATATAATTCAAGCGCAATTCAACCATCTGACAATGGATAGGCAATGTGCTACACTCGAGGCTATTGGCTGCGATATCATCGGGTCCTTTGAGGCCATTAATCCGTGCGTAAAGCCATACATATGATGCAATTTGATCTACAAGTCATCAACCAATTGGGCGTGGCTCCATAAGGATCGTCGTACGCGTCGAACAAAGCCAACCAAACCCGTAATTATGCTACTGATCGCGATAGTAATTACAAACCAACGACTATTTTACTAAAGATTCACTTCGAGAGCGTACATGCGTATCTCTTTGTATGAAGCTAATTGCATGGCTGTCTAAATTCTCGGCTCTATGGTTAATAGACTCACCTTCATTTTCATATCTAGAACAAGAGTATCGAAATATAACAGGTTATTAATTTTGCTAAGTACGTTTAGTAATCAAATGATGAGGCCCCATATGTCATCCTGTAATTAATAACGATATGCTATTTATCCTAAAATTAGTTGTCATTAGCGCGTTAGGATAAATTTGTTAAACATATATAAGTAACATTTAAAATTCAGGTATTTATAAAATTGTTTTCCCCTTACGAGCCTCAAATACTTATATTAATCTTTCAAACCAAACATTTTTCATAAGTAATAATTTTTTTACAATATAATGAAATATCCGAGGTTCTTTAAAAATTAAAGTTGTATATAGACTGTCAGGCATCACTGGTGTATAATAAATTAAGTGTTTCAATGACTAACTGTCAGGTATTTAATCGTATCGATACTTGAATTTCAGAGATTCTTTTTATCTTTTTATAAGTTTTTAATTTTTTACATTGTTGTACTATTGTTTTTCTTGTCGCATTTCAATAGATTTATCATTTTTCATTTTGCCACATTCACTAATGGAATTGGTTGTTATACATGGTTTTATATTATAAATCATAAATGATAAATGTAAGAAATTTGACGTTTTAAAATTGTCCCCTTATTTCTTTGAATCTGGAAGGTTTATTTTTTATTAATGAAAATGATTAATAGTAATAGCTGTATATTTTATCGGAATGAAGATTCAACTTCTAAATGTCGGAATGTAATATATTTGTATTTTAATAAATAATAACTTTGTTTTATAATAATAATAATAATAATAATAATAATAATAATAGTAACAATAGTAATTATGATTATCTATTAATTGCTTTTAAATCGATATTGAGAAATCTTGTGTTGGCTTTAATTTAATGGAGCACTTAAACTAAGAAATCTTATATTAAAAAAATTGAAAAATATGAAGATTGAAGATGCACAATAGCTAAGTGTATTTTTTTCTTTTTTTTTTATAAACGTATTCAAGATATGAGAGTATTACTATCTAGAAGACTTGCAAGCTTGAATAACCATAATCAGAGTTTGTACGTAATAATTGTAAATATTAACTACAGAGAATAAAACATGACATATTTACATTTTACATTATTTACATTAACAAAGCAATAATTAAATCATTGATTAATAGTACATATTTTATAAATGTATATTTAGCATTACATAGCAATGGTGCTTTCCATACAATATAATGTTCAGCAATGAGATTTTAATCTATTTAAACCCAATTCTCTTTACGCCTCCGAATATACAAAAATATTATAGATTAATGGCTGTGCAAGACAATTTTGATAAAAACGCGTATTTGCATGATCGAACAAAGGTAGCAGCAATAATGACTTTATTCTATTGTGACTTGCAGAAAGCCAGACTGGCGCGAATAAGGATTGCAAAGGCATCGAGCGGCGCCGCATTCGTGAGCAAAAAGAAGGCCGCAGAGGCGCGACTCGCAGCCCAGGAAAGCGGCCTGGAAATGAATGAAAACTACAAGCAGGAGGATATCTTCGAGCTTCAGCATCATCACTTACTGCGGTGTCTCGAGAAAACCACGGTAAGTCGCACCCATTTTTCATGTTTCTACCCAAGAGTTTTGGGTTAAAGTTAGGCTTGATGAATATTCCTGCATGTATATATTGAGTTTGGTGCCAATTTTCGGGCACGTTATTGTGTGACTTTAAATTTAATGTAAGAAGCTTTGAAAGTAATGGTCGAAATAATGTACCCGACATACGAACACTAAATTATGCTATTAAGGATAATACAGGGACAATAAAAGAAATTTTCATAGAGAGAATAATTTTAAGAATTTTATGCACATTTTTTATTTGTACGAATATATTCTGAATTTTTTTTAAATTTCAATTTTTTAAAACTACTTATTCAATCGCTATGTGTTTCTTAATTATTTTTTTATACAACTATTAATTTTTTTTGTACAATTAACCATTTATATACATATTGTAAATTTAAAACAAATAATGGCTTTCTATTTCACTTTTTTATATATTTCATTTACTATTTATTTCCTAGATTTTTATACGATAAATATATTTATGCAAATGCTATATTATTTTATTACACATACTAATAGTGTATTTAGAATTTTTGGAATAAGTGTATGGAAGTTTTAGAATGAACTAAAGTTTATAGTAAAAATGATCCTGTATTATAATTACGATACACTTAAAATCTTTCAAATATCTAATCTAAATATTATCCGAGCTTTAATAGACATCTGCAAAATAATAAATTTACTATTAATTCATAAATCCAAATATTACTGCAGAATGAACTACGGAAATTCTTTATTTCCATGTATGATGTAAAAATATTATTAGGATAGCAACTATCAGTTTTAAAACTCCTTTATTAAAAAATGTTTTGCTTACACTTGTTGTTTTAAAAATTAATATGGAATTTTTAAATCTTGCCTGTAATATATTCTTAAACTATAATATGGGATTTATATAATTGAAATAAAATTAATAATATATTTAAACACAATTTTTCTTTTACGTCATTAATAAACTGTATTTTAATAATAGACAGTCATTGTGTATTATACTACTAGATTAATGTAATGCCTATTACATACAACTATTTTTTTATACATTCATATGTGTTAAATATAGTTTATAGTTTCAGCAACATTTTGCATTGATTTAAATGCAAATTAAATTTAATATTAAATCGAACTTATATTATTAATTAGAGAAATTTGATTAAAGAACGAATATCTGAATCAACATTGCTTTTGTTATTATTCTCTTATTCAACTCTTCCAACTCTATCCACTCCCACTTATGTAGCAATAATTGAAGCTGTTGATCATCCTCATAATGTGGATTATATGTTGTTTTAATCGGATCAAATTTACTTTCATTTATTTAAAACATCATAACTTTTTATTCTCATAGTAAATATATACTATACAAAAATCAATTTAGGCTTAATCTTAAGTTTACAGTATTATTTATATATTAACGTGGAAAATTATACATAAATTATTCATATTAAAAAAAAATGTATATAAGATGCATATTTTAAGTTATTTTGTTGATTATATAATATTATGTTAAATTCCGAATCTTTATCGATTTCTTAAAACTATTTAAAATGTTGACCAAACTATGGATAACTATAATTGTTATATTTTCCAAAGCATATTCGATTATCATAATTATGAATATTAAATTAAAAAGAAGTACTAAGTATTTGTTAATTTTTCTAGGATTTTTATTAAGAAAATCATACGTATTTTAAATTTCTTACGTAAATAGTAAAATCGTTTTCTATTGCCACTGTTTTTTTTTTCAAAATAAGAAAATGAGATTTACTAATTCAATAAGTCTATTCCGTATTTTAGTATAGAATTAAGATTATCATTTAACTAACTTTACAAAGTAGACATATAAAAATTGTTTAATTATTTTATGCAATAATGTAATACTTTATTATTAATTTACATATGCCCACATATATATGTATTAAATCTGCTTTCACAATTATTCTACAATGAGATATTTTTATCATCTATTCATTAATCGTTTTATAAGGCAAGTTTACATTTAATCAAATGGATTACAAGTATGTTCAACAGTATTGTTTTCAAACACTGATATTAAGTTGCTCTCGTCATATGATATCACCCAAATGTGCATATTCTTTTGCGTTTGTGTACACTTGTGGTCGCGCGCTTCTCTACGCTCGCCAGGCGTAAGCCATATAAAATCAATCGGTGTTGTTCTTGTTACAGAGTTTTCTGGTCAGCTTTCAAAACCAAAGCCTAAACTATCTATAAAATGAAATGGGACTATGTGATGGGCTGTATCAGGCTTGTAAATCCAACCAATCGATTTTCAATTCGAACGATGCCTGTATATCCTCCATCACGAGCCTCCCGCCTTCGTGTCCACTATATTTCGAGACGAGTTCTTCATAATGTAAACATTGTAGCGACGTTTCGTTTATATTTGGGGTTACGTTACGATCTGCACAAGCGATAACACATAGTTCAGTATACACACGCGATTCTACGGACGTCTTAGCCTTAGGCTGCCCTCAAACCCACACTGACTCCTGTTAATCTAACCGAAGATGTGGTCGGCCCTTTATTAAACGAAAGATTAACATGGACGTCAAAAATTTGTCTGTGGTTACTCTTCTTTCATCCCGTTCTCATCCTTATTCTCCACTTCCACGTTTTCCTTTGAGAGGAGGATAAAAATTGACGTTCAAGGGGGGATGCGAGAGAAGAGCTTATCAGAGATGATGAATTCAAAGATGGAGAAGTCTTGTTGTTGTGGAGAAGTTATAAACAATTTTTTGGCCTATATCATGTTTCTCTGCCTTCCGGCTCTTTGTATTACCGATATATATAAACATAATATTAGCGGATAAACGAAAATTGATTAAAATGATATAAATGTTGAATTATTTATTATTATATAAAATTATATAAAATTATATGTTACTGAAATAATATTTATTATGCTAAAGAAAACATCGTTTCACAATTTTATATGTTTTATGAACTATTTTACTGTTTCCTAGAATCTGTTTGTTTGGACCATATTTTATTTTACTTATGCGTTAAACATTTATTTGTCAAAAAATGGGTAAGTAGTGCAAAACGAAAGAAATTTAATTCATAATTGTCTAAGGCAAGAAATTAAACTGATGATTTACTTTCAGACCCATATTTAGATATTGGTTATTTACTTTCAATTCACAATAATAAAATAACAAATATTTAATTTTTTTATATCGACATTTTCAATATTAATGTATATATTAATTTTTTGCTTTTCTGTGAAAAAAAATAAAAAATTCTTAACAAGCAACGTTTAATCAAATAAATAGCACATTCCTATAATCTTAAATTTCATTTTCAGCTAAGTTATCTGAAATATCGTTAGTATTTAATAAAATTTTGTAATGTTAGATGCCCTTTAAAGTCACTTCTTATTAATATCTAGATTTTATGAGGTTGTTAGAAGCTGTTGATACTTCATATTTGTCACTTGTAAAATCAGAACAAGAAAATAACCATCAATAATATTAATGATTAATACGATTACAAGCTTATTCTATACTTATTAATTTTTAATTTTTTATTAAAATAGGACGTTTAAAGCTTAGCACAATTGCAATTCTCGAGAAATATATAAAATACAAAATTTTTAGTGTCTTGACTTGAAGTGCTCTTAGATATTCCAATGTGAGTGTGGTCTACATGTACTTATTTATCGGTTGAAATAGAATATTCATTATTTGGCATACTTAAGATTCCTACTAGAAATTTTGTAAATGAAAAATCTAAGTAAGTTTCTAGCAAATTTCCGTAAGTAGCTTCCAGAAATTCAAGTTTCTAAGTACCGAATTTTACCCTATAATTCGATTAACTAATTTTCTCCTTGAAGTCTCTTATTTTAATAGAGTTACATTATATTACCTTCAGCATGTTACAGTTTTTTAAAATGCTCTTCGTGTATTTACCTTTAATTTCCGTGAACGCGTCCCTTATTGTTTAATTACAAAAGCGTCTAAAGCGTTATATTAACGAAATCGTTGCCTTGGATAATTGAATTTAATGGATACAATTGATTACAAGCGAATTTCTTGGTCCTAGACAATGCCATATCTCCTTAATACATAGATTAAGATAGTAAAACATAATATTATTCTTGAACAGAATTTCCATCTTATGTGTCCATTAGCATTCCCCTTAGATTCATACTTTTGATTAGTTTGCTTAAATCAGATCTTTCACGAGAATGGAATCTTTCTCTTATAATTCTACTTTTTCATTATTTCAAAATATAGCTTAAGTGGCATGAAAAATGCTGAATAAAAAAGGAAGATCAATCATCCGATTAAAGATTTTTATAGTACGACATCAAGTCGACCTGCATCGAATGGAAGTTACTATACGGCAACAATATTTTCATCTATGGGTATGCAAGCGTATAGAATTCACATCAACCACTCATGCACACCCTCGCACGCACACACACACACACACACACACACACACACACACACAAAATTGAAATGCAGATGCCCCGCACAAATGAAGAGAGCGAGAGAGAGAGAGAGAGAATGAGACAGCGAGTTGCGCGTAGGAGGGAGCGTTCTGAGTGGAGCGAACACGTCTAAATTTAGCTGAGGTCTGGTTCGTTCAAGCAATCGGGCTTGCATGTTTATGCATGTATGGACGTGCAAGCGTACCAAGGTGTATAAGCATGTGTATGAATAGATGCGGAGCTTCGGGAAGGCGCGTTGAGTACTACTACCGGATTTACCTGCATATTGGCTTAGTGGTATTTGCTCAGTCGTCACCGTGCGAATATCCTTTTCTTGTGTCTGCTGCTATAGTTTGCATTTTGTCGTCAAAAGTCTTTTATCTTTAGGAATTCGATTTTTCTTCAATCTTGCTTGACAAGCAAAGTCTACTGCACTTTCAAAAGATAACTCGTATATGTTGGCAACGGCTTATCATACCGAGCATGTCCACAGTTAACTATATTTTTCCACGTAAGTACATATTGGATACATTTGTGTTGTTTAAATGATATCGCCAGCGATAAAATTCTTAGTGCAAAGTATCAGGGATAATCTAATTTTTTATTATTTCATAACATTTATGAAATAAAATAATACTTAATTTAGTAAATAAAAGTATAAACTGCGAAGGGAAGACAAAATGTACATTAAATTTATCAACAATATTAACAGTAGTAAAAGTAGAATAGATCACATTTAATCGAATATTAATAATAAAAAAAGTCATAATCCTTAAATTGGTAATTAGACATTAAAATATACGAACAAAGGATTTATATTAAAATTTTTAATTCATGATGAAGTTTTATGTTACAAAATTTGTAATATAAATAAAAGTTTTGAAACAATATATATATAATCACAGTTTCCTCGTATTTCTTTATAAATATATATAAATTTATTTAAATAAATATAATTTAATGTAATATAATTTATAATTTAAAATACTGATAATAATACTGTACAATAATGATTTGTAAATAAATGTATTTATTTACTTTTATAGATAACTACTATATTCTTCATTATAATTACCTACAATTAATGATTCATACAAATATCTTTATTTTATTACGAATCGAAATAATATTCATTAATGTCGACCAGAATTTCCAACATACAATGAAAATTTATATTTATAATACGTTGAAACAAATCAAACACTGAAATTTTTTATTAACATAAAATAATAGTTGAAAAGTAGAAACTAACCCGTATAGTTTTAACATTTGCAAAAAACTGATATGTATAACATTTTATTTAAATATTTTATATGCTAAAAATCTATGCATTTCGAAAGACAATTTGCATTCAATTATTATTATTATTTTCAAATTATTATTCAAACTATTGAAATTACAAAATTTATTGTTATTATAATGAATATATACTATGTATAGTGATTATATAATTTACGATATGTTTATAAAACACGGAAATAATATTGTCAAAAAAAATGAATTAAGTAGCAAAATATTTCTTTGAAATGTTTTTGTAAGTTAAAATTTACTTTTTATGTATCAATAAAATAAAAATTAATTACATTACTAAATTATATTTCCTCGATTAGCTTAAATTTAATTATCAATAGATATATGAAGAATTTCGTTTTTTTTTCTGAAAGTAGACATTTTCATATAATATATATCAAAATTAACATATAATTTGAAAACTGCCAAAATTGGGGTAAAAATATTTCTTCCACTGACCAGTATGAAACTGTATTAAGTACTATTAACGTTAATGTTTTCATATATATATATATGTTGTATATCTAACGTATATATATGTATATATCTGTTTATCGAACAAAATCGTAAATTTTCAACTTCTTATTTTATTTTAGCAATTTAATGGCACTACTATCGTCGTTAGATTGTAAAATTTTATTGATAAATTTCTTTATACCTATAGTTCAAGCCATAATATTGTAATACCATTTTATATAATTTAAGTTTGTTTTTATTGTATTCAATTAAACCACTTATGGATATTTGTTTTTATTTAAGTATTTTTACAATTTTCTTCTTACTAATTCATAATATAAATGTATTCTTAAAATAGAATAAGTATTTTAAAAATAATACCTAATCCTGCGTACGCTTATCATAATTTTATATAGAAAAATATATGAATGAAACTAAGTTTTTGTTTCTATCTATCTTTTCCTTTCAATTTTACTAAATTTTGAAGCAACGGGATTAGCGCTTACAGGAGTAAGGCATAACCCGCTTATCTAATATTGACCACTATAATATAATTTTAATTTATTATAAAATCAGTTAATAAAGAGAGCACAATATAATTAATTACCTTGCTTGCGCTCGAGTATTTTTCCAATATACTTGCTATGCTCCACTATTCACTTATATTTAAGAGCAGCCACATTGTGCTATATCCGAGCTCTTAAAGCACAAACTTTTAATTCCACAAGAAACGTTAACGTAATGTGAAATGCAAGATGAATTTCCTCAGGCAGGCCATGGAGTGCAAATCGAAAGCCAGAACAGCGAGTCAATAAATATATGGGAGCGGTAATCGACTCTGAGCGCATTTTGTGCTCCAGTAGAGGTTAGCTGTTGATCTTACTGGCATCGACCTCGCTTTAACGATCCCACACATGACGAGGTTACTGGATCGTTCTCAAGGAAGATGGGCATTAAGAATCAGGCCGACTGTTATTTGGAAGTTAAATAATCGGTGCAAATCATGTAGGCGTTAATGGGAGTAGGCGGCGCCATATCGAAGAAAAATTTTGTAGGTGCACCTTAATATAAGCAACTTATGAATCGTCAAAAAATTATATTCAAATGTATATCGATCGTCTTTTGTTGAATTTCATCATTACCTTCATAAGCGATAAAGAACGAGTTACAATCTAAATAATGACACCGAAATAAAAGCTGCTGGATACATTAAATTGGAGAGGCAATACGCCTAGTATAAATATCTATTCAATGGTTTTATTGTCTGTATTGTATTTTCACATTTGAGCTATGCAATGCACTTTAGAAATGTGTCGCAATTTCTGGACAGTCGAGGTTATGAAGTATTAATTAAGACGGCAATATTGCGAAGACATACATAAGGTTAGTTAATTTATTGAAAAACTGGAGCACAGTCGCAATAATTTTAGGGAATAGCCTTGTAGCTTCACCTATAATATTAATTGCGTGGTTGTTGTTCCGTAGTCATACGTCACAATGAATAAATAGATTGTACGCGATTTTAATTTCCGATACCTTAGGCTACGCGTATGTAGTGGAGAAGTTCTTATTGGGATTGTGGATTGAAAAAGTTACGACCTCTGCTGGATAGATTACTTTATGTTTCAGTTGCATTGAAAAGAACTTCAATTCTGTTTTTCTTTATCGGTGTTTTATTAAGTTGAAAGTTGTTATTAATTTGTAGGTTAGGCGTTTCCACCAGATGTCTAATGACTTGGGTTTTCCTAGATGTCTAACGACTTGGGTTTGCCACTAGATGTCTGACACTTGCGAGAAGTTCTCGTGATTTCGAACAAGCGTCATTGTTAGGAATTATACGTAAAAATTAATCGAATCCAATTAAATTCATAAAGCATTTTAATTAGAAACCTATTTAATTATTGATAGTTTCTATTTTGAATTATTGCTATCTCTAACAAAGCAAATATTCTTAATAGTATGAACGATGTTTTGTTATTAATACAGAATAACTTGTTATTTCAGCAACTTTAAAAACCAGTAAGAAATATTAGGGAAGATGAATAAAATTTAGTAGAAGAAAAAATGGCAAATAATTTAAAGTGAATTGATTTTATTTTTATTCAGTTGGCTAGCTCATATACCCACTTGCAGGTTTTTCTTGATATTTTCCCGACGAAATATTCGCATATCTTAATACACTCGAGTCAATATTCCAGCCAGAAATTATTCTAATAAAATTCAACGAGGAACCTTATCATCCCATTGACCTCAAAATTTGTCTTGTATAAATTCAATTGAGATCGTCCGCAATTACATCAATAGTTATAGCAGTAAATACGAAGTCCAAATCGAAAGACTAAAAACTTTTGCAGGGATCTTTGACTAAATATTCAATCCAAAGCCGTTTTAGGATTATTTACTTTAAAGGTTCTATGAATTATACATACCCAAAGTACATTTGCGAAATCTTTAAAAAACGAAATAGATATTTAATTTGTAAGTATCAAATTGCATTATAAAAATAAGTACCGTCTTGGGTACAACTTATCAATAATATATTACGACTATAAGATATCCTAAAGGACATATCATAAGCTATTCGTCAATAAAATGCAACTATTCATAATTCATTTATTAAAGGAAAGCGAAGAATGAATTCTAATCTTTTTATCTGTCATTATTTTTATGTGCCGTACTACTCATTAGATTTCCATTTTTATGTTCTATTTCCGTATATTTTTCCATTACGAATGAAAGCATTATTTATGGGTGACGATTAGGCTATAGCAGTAATTTGAGTAATTAATGGGATTCTTAAATTCCTTCAAACTATAAACTGTGTAAAATATAGAACACACTTGAATATGGCAGAAATTAGACTAGAATAGTCGTAATTGAAAAATGAAAAAGCATTATTGAGTCATATATAACTAGAAAATTGTTATCAGTAGAATCGAATTATTTGTTTATATATTTTTGCACTTACTTAATATATATGAGTTGAAAATGTGGATAGCAAAGACTATGAGTAATAGTAATCAAAATATTTACCAACATCCCTTATTTCTCATTCCCGTGCACATTAGCTTTTAAACAATCATTATATTTTGGTTTATTGTTAACTTATTTTAGAAATGTTAACTTATTCTATTCTGTGCTCTTCATTAATTAAATATAATAATTTTGTTTATAAACTATATGTTGAAATTTGTCCTAAAAAAAGCCATTGTTTACAAATAATAGTAAAATATAAGCAGAGGTTGTGAAACAGCTATAAATTATTATTATTATCTATTTGTATATAAAAATATGATACATTTTATATGAGAAGTAAATTATTTTCTATGCCTGAAAATCCTATAATTTTTCATATAATATGTTTTTCTAAAAAAAATGATGCTATACAAAAATAATTGAATAATACAAAAATAATTAATGATAAAAAATATCATTGAAATAAAACTATTCCTATATTTACGGATAAAATTTTTTTTGGAGTAATGCAATAATATTAACTATACTATATTTTATGTTCCAATGGTTTAAAAACAATATTTTCGAGAAATATGTATGTAAAGCTTTCGAGAAGCTTCGAAGATTATATTGAATTGTTTTGAATAAAATTGGAAATACAATTGTATAAAAAATTTGTTTTTATACTAAACGCTGTAATTTATGTGTGAAATTATTTGAAATGATTTTTATATTCTCTAACATGTTTTAAAGAACTAATCATTATTATAATTTAAATTATAGATGTATTTATAATTAAGATAAGCATGAAATGGTTTTTGAAAATTTTATTTTTCTCTCCATAATATTATTCTCTCTCTCTCTCTCTCTCTCTCTCTCTCTCTCTCTCTCTCACTCTCTTTTCTCTTATGAGTTAAATTTTATTTGCCGGTGAAGTTTACATATTATGTTTCTTTATATTTTGTCAGAAAATATAATCATATTTAAAATTTTAATTTTGCACGCTCACATAGAATATCTTATATTTTACATATTTTATTTTACTGACATATAATTAATAAGATTATTTTTTATAAAAATGAAATTCGTATTTCTTTTTTGTTATGGTATTAGAACGTATTATGCTTTTTGCAGTTCACCAATAGCGTAGATCGTCAAATCGTATGATACTTCTCGGATCTAATTTTTATATTATATCATTTTTTTACTCTGCTTTTCATTTTTACCCAGAGAAGTATGATGATTTTGTATAGAAAAACTGAGCCGTATTAGCTGAGTGCTTATTAATGTATTCTCTTCTAAATAAGTTGGATTTTCTTGTTAGGTTACGGTTGCAGATCATTCCACTACCAGAATCAGTTATTTTTATTTTCAGATTCGAACGTCTAGATTACTATGGTTATTTCCTAGCGCAAGCACAAAGAAATATCCGTTAATATTTTCTGATTTATTAATAAAGCATTTCTAAATTAATGAATTATTTAATTAGTTATTTCTTTATCTTTTACTAATTTCGTTTCTCTTTAACTATTACTTTTACCTTCACTAATATATAATTTTTTTTTATAACATAATTTTGTCTATTAAATTTATCAACTTCACAATAGACCAGTCACAGTAAGTAGAATAGTTATTTTTAAAATGTCTTTTTTCTAAACTGTGTTTTCAATTCCATATCCTAATGGAAATTGATATTTGATCTTAATTTATTTCTTTTCAAGTACATTACGAATCATTACTTATTTCGCCGATTGCTCTTGATCTTCTATCTTCCGACGTCCCTTTTGTTCCTGAGTCCCTTTGAAAATTGAAACGCATAGATGCTAATATAACTAGGGGAACTGCGGCTTCACTTAATACTTCTCAACATATATTGCGTCAGCAGTTTTGCCACCTCATCAGGTCCCTACTATGAAATCCGACGTATTCTTGTAACATCGATATTACAATATCTCCCTCCAACCTCGAAACATCCCCCGCCTTCACTATCCGCATCAATGTCTACATACGTGTATAATCGCGTACTCGTGATTGTACGCTCTTTTGGAGCAGGAAGAAGCGTTGACGCCCCTATCTGGGTTAAGTGTGTTGAAAGACGTGGTAGGCTGGATAACAATGAGAATACTCAATTCCCGATGGTATCTCAACGACAACGAGCCACCAGGGATGTGCTGTGCACTGGTTGTTCTGTTTGCGTAGTGTTCGGCCAGAGCTGGAGAACAGCAGCCGAGGGTTTCGACGCTTTCGACGAATTTAATTTCAAGTTCTGCTTTTCAAATTACTGCGTACCTCCATGAATTTCCTTAAATTTTAAATACGCGTTAAATTTTTTCTGGTGCGAGTTCAATTGCTACAGTACTTATTACGGTCGTTTTTATTTCTCTCGGAAGTACTTATTTATTATACTTGAAAAATTATTTTTATTTATTATTTTTTTTAACTATCTTTACTGCTCATAATGACTTGTCAAGGCTTGATAAAATTAAAAAGTTACACTTTCAAAATGTATAAATATATTAGAAATCACTATTTTCCGAAAGCTTTAAATATTTTCATTAAGGTTTACGTTCTGTTCTATTTTGAATTGATTTATAATTTATTGGTGTCCAATTCCAAAAATAAGAAAATTATTACCCTTATTCATTTATCCATTACAGCTTCATTCACACGAAATATTTAATTGATTTATTATTATCAATAATACTGTACATAAAGAATAATATTTAGATTGTATAACCTTATTTAATTTCAATTCAATTTATGAAGTTAAAATACTGGTGTACTATTATTCAGCCTTATTTAAATAGTATAAGCCTTCTGTAATGTATATTGAGCACTTAATTTATTATATAAAAATATATATATATATATATATATATATATACAAATATGGCGGTACACAGAAACATCTTTGTCGTAAACATAATTATTTAGACTCTTTATACTTTAGTGTCTAAAATTTTAGCTCACAAATGTCGCAAATTTAAAATTATAATTACATTATAAATATTCCCTTTTTAACTTCATAAATACACCAGAATCACTTTGAAACATAACATTGCATTTCTTTACAACAGAGTTTTACGTAGTCAGAAAAAATATTATATACTTTAATTTTTCCTTCATCGTCTTATTAATATTGGCGCTTCTATGACTTCATTTAATTCTCATCAATACCATTGATAATCAATACTTAGATTAATAAAGAAATTTGTTAATTCAATAACATTTCAATATATAAACGAATATTATTCTTTCTTATAATTGCAATCGATTCGTATGGATTCATTAATAGAGAAGAAATAAATTACCAACTGCAATACTATCATTGATTTACAAAATATGAAAAGCATATAATATCTAAGGGAAGAAACAAGATTGGTGATGGTCAAAGGATGGTATGACTGACTTAAATAATAGAACGAATTAGATTTGGAATGCAAACAACGGCATTATAAAATACAATGAGATTGAAATCGCTCGAGGAGTCTATGACTTCACACTTCACAGTATAACTTCTAGTTCTATCTAACGCTTCGTTTCAAAACTAGAAAGTTCATGAATATCGTGATGCATTGTAGTACGATCTTACTGAGTAATTGTCATCTGAAGTAGCCCAATACGAGAGTCACTCTTTAAGCTTTAGGCACTATTCTTATTAGGTACTTCCAATCTCAACTTTATCTTCTAACTTTTTTTAATTTACTTGGCAATTTCATAAAAAGAAATACTATGAACTTATGAGAATATTGAATTCTAGACAGTGCTTTAGTCATTTAATCATATCTGAGCTTTCTTATTATTAATATAGATATAATATACGAAGAAAACCGTTATTATGAAATTTAGTAAAATTAACACGAATTCAATTTCATTGAAAATCATTTGATAATTTCCATAATATACGGTATACTTCATTGTTAAAAAAATAAAAATAATTTTTAGTTAATAAAACCATAAATTACTTATAAATTATTGTAATTTCATGAAAAAAGACTTTTAAAAACACAATTTATAGAACAGTAGCTTTTATCGATGGCGAAAAATTGATATAAATATTAAGAATAAAGTAAATATTTTAAATTTAATATAAAATCAAGTTTACGTTAAAAATTCGATAATTCAATTGTTAAATATAAAATGATTATATAATGATTGAATAATTAAATAATGTACAATATATAACATAAGTTTCTTCCTTTTAGAATTGATTCTAAATTATATTAAAACATTAAATTAATCTTATCAGATGGATTGTCCTATACATTAAATCCAATTATAAATAAATATCGATTTTAAATGAATTTAAAAATTGATATATTAAATTTTTTTAAAGATTTAACCAACAAATAAATGTAATGTGAAGCTTTTTTTACTATTGATTGAGAATAGACCTAATTTAATACGATCTAATTTAAACTCCAATTTAATTTGAGTAGATAATTCATTTTGTATTTCATATAATTAATAATTACTCTTTTTTAGTTTAGTTAAGTTCTGTCCATTTCATATAATTAATAATTACTCTTTTTTAGTTTAGTTAAGTTCTGTCCATATATATATATATATATATATATATATATATATATACATTATCTTAATTTCAGTATAATTACATACTTTACTAAGATTTATAAATATATTCCAATCTAGGGACAGTTATTTACTTCCTTCAGTATAACAGATTCAGGAGCAAGTAGTACATTCTGCGTTTGATCAGCCAAAGTTGAATTTTCTCTATTATATTTCCTAACGATTGTAGAGAATAACAGGATATATCAATATTAGTAAATCTATTATTTTTCATTTCACTTATTATGAATATTTATGTTGTAATAAATAATTAATATAAGAATGTAACCATATTAATTTCACATGCTTCTCTTGTTGTTTCCATTCAGTTTTAAAAATTATGAGTTAATTTCTATAAATAAATTTTTTAGTTATACTTTTTAAGGGAAATTATTAGAGATGATTGATATTATTGATATTATAAATGTTAAAGTTTAATGTTGTTATAAAGTAATTAAATGTTTCATTAACAGCATTATATCACAAATTAACAAAATTTATTTTATATTCACTTAATTCATTATATAATATTCATTTTATATATAGATAATATAATTCATTATTATTTTATTGATTGTATAAATTGATACTTGTATATAACATGCTATTTCAAAACATTATTTTCACAATAAAGCTAATTTTAAATATAATAAATGAAAAGAAATATTTATAAATAATAGGTATAATTAGAATTTCATTTTCTGGAGTAGTTCTATATGTATTTTTAAACGAAGCCACCATATTCAGCAGATTTACTAATATCCATTAAAAATTGGCAATAATTATTAACAGGGATTAACAGGGATCAATAGATGTATATTATTTGTAAAAATAAGTTAATCTGAAAACATTGTTTGTATATTATTACTAGAAGTCATACAAAAAAAATAAAAAAATATACTAGATATATCTTATTTGAAATGATTTTTGACAGCGTTATTTGTTAATGCAATTGATTAATTTGAATATAATATAATATTTTTCTCAATAAAAAATATACATTTGTTTAGAATTAATACATGATGATCAACAATTTTCTCCGATAAGGTTTGAATTCAATTATAGCTACATTTCAATTCAAGGATAATAGAAAGGGAGGAAAGAATCATAGGTCAAAAATAAATGAATAAAAAAGAGTCAGACCTTCCCCTCAATTGGGTCATATAACTCTGAGTTCACACTCCAAAGTTATTTCCTTTTTCATTGAACAAACGAGGTCAGAGTCTCGTGTTATTTAGGAGATACGTCGCTGGATCTGCAAATGTCAATTTGCAACTGTTCTTCTAGCCTTTGCCGCAAAATTCAAGCGCATTCTTATAGAGCAAAATATATATGCATTATGTACTGATATTACTTTTATGGAGTACTTAGAAGCTAGTAGATCATTAATGGTGGTAAATTCTACTTAAGTCCTTCATCTCCGTTCTTCTGGTACTTATGTATATATATGCTACATCAGTGGACCAACATTTTACGTATCTTTCTTTTTCCAGGTATCTTCTGAACTTCCGCTTTCACAATATTAAAGTATTTTATACAATCTATTTTAGATTTTTTAGAAACTACTATGAAGAACTAAATTTATATATAATAAGATTTTAATTTCAGTATTGGAGAAAGTACATGTTGAAAAATAAATGTTAAAAGTAGACAGGTAATTGCAAAAAAATTGAAATAAAATTAGAAAATTATGTGACATTTCATTTTATTAAATGCACGCGTATCATGTGTACATATCATGCGTGCAAGCGCATACAAACGTATATACACGTACATACAGAGAATTACATAAGTATTTAAATTACTTGATTGTATATTTTAATTTTTTAAATAATTTATTGCTTATATTTGAATTTAAAGTTCATTATTTTCAAAACATAATTGTAAAAATTATTATAATGAAATAATCGTTATATAAATTCACTATAATTCAATATTGCTTGAAATTATACGAAAAGATTTATAAATCATAATATTAATATCACTTTATATTACTTATAAAAATGTTTGACAATTGACAATTGAAAAGCCATAATATTTAAAGCACTACAACCACGATTATTGTAGAATTATTATATTTATTTTATATACAATATTTATATTTTATAAATTTATTTTTATTATCTTGTTAGACTTCACTATTATAAAACGTATCTGAACAAATAAGATCTATAGTTTCTTAAATTGGATGATATAAGGCTGTAGGCATAATTATAACGTAATAAATACACGTTATTTCTGTAATATAATTTTGTATTCATACGATGCTCAAGGAGGACTTTGACTAATTTTTATATATCAATTTGTTCTTATGTATTGCAGGTGAGTAATTATAGCAATGGATTGAAACGTCTCTTAACGTCTCTTTCGCACGCAGCGGTCATAATATAACTAGATCATTAAACTATACCATTTCCAATTAGGAATTATTATACGCTTTCCAACCACGTTTCTGGGTTAACGATTCATCAAAAGTCGTGGACACGTGTCATCATTTTCCTGACATCAATGCGCGAAATACAAAGTCCTAAAACACGTAGTCGTAGCTATTGAAACAGAATAGATTTGACTGGGATATTAAAAATATCAATGTAATCAAAATCAATCAAAATAACATTTTTAAATTTCAAATCAATCCTGTTTACAAATAATGGCATTTATATTTTTTCACATTTTTTTAACAATATAATCTGTTCTGTATGTAAATTGATAATACTTATAATATAAAGTATTCTTATAAAATTATGATAACTTTGGGAATTGTAGGTATGTGTTAAAAAATAATATGAATATTTAATGTAAATCTTATATTTATTGAAGAATATGTCTGACCAAATAAATTAAGATTATAACAAAAATTAATAATTTCATTATATATCTCTCATATATGTAGTTTGTATTGTATCTATCGATGATTTTGTTTATCAGATAATATAGGACATATAAAAAAAATTCTGATACATTTTCTTTATATTTATTATAAAGGATAATTATAATTATTCAATATTATAAGATATCGAATTCATATCACCATGTTTCATAAAGTCATTTATTTTGCTATACAAAATAGTTAATTGTATTGAAAAATTTAATATTAAGAGGAAAATTGCGAGCCTTCAGATTTAAATTATCATTTAAATTTGAATGTTAATTTTTTGTATTGAATCCATAATTAATTAAAAATGGTAAATATTTTCCTATTTTATATGTCTTGAATTTTATTGTACTAAAAACAATTTTTTAATTAATAACATTATTCTTATTGCGTGATAAATAGCCATGGAAATTTTCAGTTTAATTAATAAATTTCTGCTCTGCGTAAATTATTTTATGCCAAAACCACGTACACTAAAACACTATTTTACCGACAATATAATATGTAATTTTAAATGTTATCTTACTGATACATAGTAAGAAAATGCTTTTATAATAACATCGACACTTTTCAATTTTTATCATAAATTATTACTTGAATATACAATTGTCATGTTACTTTATATAGATAAATTGTGTTAATATTTATAACATTATAAATTTGGAGAAATATTAAATATTAACATTGGCGATTATTAATGGTTGATATAATTTTTATTTACCGAATTTATGAATATATTCATAGCTAAATGATATGACTAATATATAAATCAAATACGTATAATATAGAAATGGTTTTTCATCTGCATAAGATAATTAATGTAACCTGGTTTCTGTATGAAGACAACGAAACTATTTTCAAGATAATTTAAGATATTATTTTTAATTGTTGAACTAATATTAGACATATTACAGAATCAAATTTACGAATTGTACCTAATATCGGCATAACTTTAATGTATTAATTGTAGTACATAGTATGAATATTATATAATATATTTTTGACATTACAATCATATGGATTTCTACTGAAGTTCAACATCATTATAATTTATAGCAATTTCATAAAATTAATGTATAAACTGTTATTTAATTATAATGGTAAATGTAAATACGAATTCAATTATTAATTGAAATACAAATTACTTTTATACAAATATATAATTTTATACAAATAAAAAATTAATATTGCCTATGAATTAAAAATTGGAATTTATTATGATATAAGGATATTGTAAAAGAATCATGAATTAATCGTGTTAGGAGTATATTTATTTAATTAGTTCTAATATTTTGTGAATGTAAAATGGCTCATAATATAGAAAAACAGTTGTACTAGATCGAGGAAAATTAAGCATATTAAACTATATTATGTTTTAATACTAAAATATATGCAATATAGATCTGAAATTTATATTGTAGTTGGTTAAATACAATATTTAGGTAATTAAGGTTTCTTCATAAAATTATAATAAAATTAATTTATTCAATCGCGAAATAAATTCTTTTCTTTAAAACAAAATGCTTGAAATTTACATCATATAAATGTTGAATTTTATTATCAGAATTATAAGTAATTAATATATAGATTAAAACAATTTTTATTTAGTTTTTATCAAAGGTTTTTCCATGAATTTGAAAATGTAATGTCTTGCTTGTAATGTCTGTTTGACGTAATAGCAATTGTATATTTAAAATAAAATTTTTATATTTTCAAATCACAAATGCGAAAAAAAATAATGTCAGCCTTATTCTTATAAATAAGGATTTTCTAGAATTAGAAAAAATCTGACTAGTGTACCGGTAAATTGTGATACAGTGGGGAGAAGAGAGAGATAAAAAGAAGAGAAATAAGATAGAAAAGTTGTTGACACCTTAAAAAGGAGAACTGTAGAACACAGGAAACGGTATTTATAATGGACATTTTCATTCAACTGTAGCATTTCATTTTTCTTTCATCTTCTATAGAATCTCATTCTTCTTTCCATTTATTATTTTTCGATTTCTATTTCAATGAACTTCACAGTCCAATTTATGGAATTTACCATGGTACTAAGATTCCAGGTAGTAGTCTCCCATTTTTTCTGTTCCCCTTCTTATTTCCCTGCTCTTTTTTCTCTTTTTATTCTTCATACCTTTTTATATTTTTTTCTTCTATCCATACTCCCGTTATATAGAATTTATATTACAAAACGAGATTGAGTCTTTCTTTTCTTGGTTGCTTGTATGGCATGTCCTATTTCTTTCCTATGCTACCAGTGCATGAAAAATTTTTTTTGTCAAATTATTATGAAGCGCCGAGTATTAAGTCAAACTGGTGGGTCGATCATTGAAATCTAGGAAATCGTTATAGGTCATCTTGAGATACTGCGTTTTTCAAGTGTCGAGCTGCGCTTAAAAAGTTTTCAATTGACATCCGGTTCAATTTACGAGTTTTCAATGAGGTAAAAAAAAAGTTCGAATGATTATTGCATTTCTATAGTATGCTCTTATAAATGCATTTAATACTTGTAGTCATATTAGTTATATTATTATTTTCATATTATTTAGCTAATTAGACATACTGTTTAAATTAAAATTAAGAACGTTTCGAAATACAAATTATTAATTATTTAATTTGCTGAGTGAGATTCTTACATCTTGTTCAGGTAGTTACTTTTTATGCAATTACCAGTTATTTCGTCAAATAATGATAGTTGTATTTTTTTAAGTATACCCACTGATAGTTTTATAGCTTAAATGTGAGATTTAGTTTTTATACTTTCATTATTTATGTAAGCCGTATGAATCATAAATGAAGAATTAAAATAAAATTTTATCAGGTGTAAATAGTGTGAATAAAAATCTAAATACGTAAAACTATATTTTTAGGCCAAAACAATTATTAAATTTGCATATATAATATAAATAAGGTTTTATCTTTATATATAAAAATCGATATATAAATATGTCATAAAAATATAACATGATTTTTCATTATGATGTTATATTTTTCTCTAATATATATGCATAAATATACAGTATATAATCATAATAATTAAATAATACTTATTTCTAATGTTATCTCATAATTTTTTTTTTTTTTGGTATTGACAACATTATGAATTACTCATTTACAAATAATTCATATAAATCCGAAATTATAATATTATAATAGTATATATTATTATTTAATTCGCAATTTATAAAATACTGATTTACATATTTTTATATTTGTAAGTCTATTGTACAATCAACAAGAATGTACACTATAAATAAAATTATTGATTATATTAATACTAATGTTTTAAGGAGCAACATAAATTTTGTAGTTTTCTTTAGCCGATGTACTGATAGCTTTGATCTTTTCAATCTTTTTAATACTATAAATTTAAGTATGCATCCACAGATTAAAAAAGTTATTTTTGTAAAATAATTATTATTGCCATATTTATCTATAAATGTTTATTATACATTTTATATAAAACTTATCTGTGAATTAAGCTAGAGTTTTTCAATTTTCAAGTTTTCAAGATCATTTTTTCAAAATCAAGTAATTATGGACCGAAAATAGGATTTTGAAAATCAATATCCGTAGTATATTTAATATTGTCCGTTAATTCATCTTTTTTCAGGATATTCGGAAACAATCTTATGACTATAAAATACAATTTCTTGCGTATAAAAATGTTAAAATTATATTTTCAATTTTTATGTGAATACAAATGAATGAAAAATAGAAATATTATGCGAGTATAAATCATTAAATGCATACGATAGTAGAAAAATAGTATTGATATTCGCGAAGACGCATTAAAGACACATTAATTTAAAAATAAATATGAAAATTACTATAATAATTATTAATCGACATTTTTTTCACAGTATAAAGTCATATGATTCTATACTTAGATCTTCAATTTGTGTCGTTAATTTGCATAAAATATTCAACTATAATATATGACGCTATTAATAATTTTACTATATTAGAAAATATGTAATGAATATAAAATTTATAAATAATACAAATATAAACGGTAAAATACTATTCCAAGGCATATATTGCATATATTATGAACCTCCTTATTTTACAAAATCTATATTTACTATTTACAGTGTATTTCAATATAGATAAAAGATAACGTCAATGTTAAGTGTTACGTATAATATATTTGATCATTGTCTGAAAATCAAACGAATACATTAACAATATAAATAAGACGTATCATTTTCCATCTTCGAATTTAAAATTGCGTATTAAAATATAACAAAAGTCTTTAGGTTGATAGCTTGTAAAAAAAAAGTAATTGACCAAATCATTAGAGTTTCTGACAACGGAATGAAAATCGTAACGAGTTTCGATAAAATCAAAGAAAGGATCAAAGCTACAGAGACATCCCTGTTGCGGCCAGTCGTTAGCTCTACATCCTCCGACCAATAAGCACTCACTATTACTGTTCCAGGATCGGGAGTTCGTGGAGATGGAGGTGCCGTTCAACGGAGCACCCAAAAGGCCTGGTTCACCTTCGCCTCTGACCTCCCCGGCGCACAGCACCACCTCTCGCGGTGGTCTTCTTCAATCCTGCTGTGGTCGCTGCTACCCTCAGCGCTATCAGGTACGCGGTCGGCGCATCCTCGCTTCTACGACCTCAATAAGCGAGGCGCAGGCGACCACGAGTCAGGCGCTTCTGCAGCCGGCTGCAGGAGCCTCTAGCGGCGACGACGACCTCGTCCAGGTGCCGAACATCGCGTTCAGCGGGGAGAGCGAATCCGTCCATCGCTCGTGGCACCGCGAATCCTACAGCGAGACCCGCGTCTGAACTCCTAGTGCCTCGTCGCTCTCCCCAGCTTCCTTGTAATGCTCAACTATTCCCCTCTCAACTATTCCCCTCCCTCTTTACCACCGAGTTAGAAAGCCCCATTATTTTATCTTACTTTCGGGTGACTAGTGGTATTGGGATAACTGGAAGTGACAGATGGTTCGAGAGATGTAGAGTCGAATTTAGTGTCAAACAAATGGAATGATTTGTTTTCCTTAGGTTTTGCAAGAAGAAACGCGAATACATAGGATAAATCGTAGACGATCTTCGTTTTATAAGATTAGATTCTATTTATATATCTAATACATTTTAACTCTTCGGATTTTTAATCGTTAATCGCATTTAACATCGGCAGCTTATCAATTAACAAATTCCTTCTTAATTTCATTTTGTCTCAATACATACAACTTATATATAATAATTTTAATGTTTTCATGTATTTTCTAAAAGTAATAATGTCTTATTAATTAGGACTAAAGCTCAGTATTTATTGTAAGATAAAATTAATCTCTCTATTCTAGTAATTTATGTTTTAGCATCATATTAAAATACAGTCATAAGAACTGCATAATTTAAAGTATACGATTTAATTTGCTGATTATTCAAGCGTTCCTTGGAACTTTATATCAATAAAAATTCTAAGAAAATCATTTTAGATTTTTAATCTGTATCTTGAATTAATTTTTACTATTGTATATATACAAAGCATTTACGATCAATTAATACATATAATAATTTGGTCTTTAAAATAAATTAAACAAACAACAAATTAGTTTCATCTCATATTTTATTTTAATATTATATTTTAAGGTAGTAATCTTCTAATGGCCACAAGTACGATAAATATTTTATGCCAAAATATGTATAAATGCTAAATGCAGAAACCGGAGTTCTGATGTTCCTGAAATTTTAAAGACATATCGGTATGAAATTAATTATACATACAAATAAGAAATACAATAATTTAAAATTAATCACATTGGAATATTATCTTGAAAAAAAAATAAGCCTTTTGTCAATCAAATTTTAATTTACAAAGAATAACAATAATAAAGAAAACGAACAATAGGATTAACGGTAAAAGTATAACAAAGTAAATAATTAACAATTAATTTGAAATAATTCTATTCTAAACAAACCTTTGACATATTCTAAATATTTTTTATTCTACTATGAATAATATAACTAAATAGCATAATAATGTGTGTTTCCATAATACATAAGACAACATTAAATTTGAAATTAAAAAAGAACGATAGTTTAGCATAAGCTTTTAATAATTGTATCGAAGATAATAATATGAAATTCCAAATACATATTCTTGTAAGTGATGAAATGTAACGAATTTAAAATATAACTTTCTATTGTTTAACGTTTATCAGACAACAATTACAGCATTATAACTAAATAAGTTTTTGACATGTCTATAATAATAATAATAATAATAATAATAATTATTATAATAATAGTAATAAAAAAACTAAAAATAATAACAGTAATAATAATGATATTAATTATAATACTATTAATAAAATTAATCATAATAATAACAACAATAAAATCAATAACAACAGTAATAAAATAATAATAATAATAATATAATAATAATAATAATAAAAGAAGAAATAATATAAGTAATGATGATCATTTAATTTATTCACTAACCAAGTTTATATTTAAATATTTATAGATCAGTGCTTTATTTTTTATACTATTATGATATATTATAATGCATATCTGATTAAGAACAGTTATATTTATTTAATTTTCATTTGAAACAAGGGAAACAGAATACTGCACATAATATCTTCGAGTACTTTTCCCAATGAAAATCGCTATTTGATGACTTCGTGCTTTTATTAATCACTACGATAAAATCAGACGGAAAAAGTAACGAAATGATCGAATTTAGCATTCTTGTCGTAAAGTAGAATAATGAAATGATAATAAAGGACTTGATATTTGTGGCTGAACCGAACTTTCACATATGCATACACACAATCATCCACACACATACATACACACACGCGCGCGCGAGCGCGAAGAATAAATGCACACGTATATATGTGTATTAAAATAGTTATTCATAAGTACTATCAATATACAATCGTAATTAGTCTAAAAACAGGAATAGATTTTAATCCTCCCAATTAAGGATATCAGAGGATTTCACTGTATTGTATAAATTAAATTGTGGATCTTTTGTTAGATTACAACATGAGAATCACGAGTAACACCAGAATACTCTAATATTATGATTATGATTATTATTATAAAACTTGAATTTATCATCGATATTAATATTTATAATCATTATTGTTATTATTATTCTAACTTATATTATATTATTATAAATTATATGAACAGTGCATTTGTGTCGCGACGGTTAAATTTTAAATTGCTCTTCGTAGGTATCTCTGATTCTCTTTCTGACTTTTCTATTCATCATAGTTAAATCCAACAACTTAATCGATATAAAAACTATTCTACACTTTGTATTATTTACTTTTCACAAAATCGAAAATTAATTTTGAAAGAATCAAAATACTTGTCTTCAAATACAGAATCTACCTGTCGCCCAATTCGTGTCTTTGTATTAGATGTCACTCACTATAACTCCTGGTTGTTATTTTAAAAATAATCTGTTATGATCTTGAAATCCTTTTTTTAAATAATTTTATTTCACTACTTTTCGTAATAATGATAGAACTAACAAATTTTTTGCTTATTAGTAAAGTTATAGCATCTAAAATTTACGGTCTAAGTTGTATGGAGATTTTTAAATAAGTAAAAGTATTTTTATTTATTCTTAATGATCTGCATACTTGTAAATAATTACAGATTTATAAATACTTCGTTACATGTTTATGACTATTATAAAACAATAAATAATAAATATTGTTGGAAAGGAAAGTATGTAATGAAAGTATTAAAATTATTAATAAGAAAAATAAAATGTTCAATTTATTGTTATTGAAAAATTTTTTTAAACTGAATAAAAAAAAATAATAATAAATATATATATATATAGACGGAATGGATTGTGGAATAGATGAAGCATTAATAACTTGCAAATTGAAGTATAATACGGATAATTTAAGATAGAATTGGACAATCTTGTGTAGAGTCTAATGTATTTTAAATATCATTTAAATACAAGGTCTTTATAATTTAATATAAATATGTGACTAAAGATAATCAATTAATTATTGAAATAGAAAATAATTATGAAAACAATTTATAGATTGAAAAATATTAAATAATTATCATGTATGATTTTTAGTTTCAACAGATTCAGTTCATAAATGCAGAAAAGATATTTCAAATAAAGTTTTAAAATACGTTATTAGGCTCCAGTTAGCAGACCCTTTCAACTGGAAATATGATTCCACGAGAACCAATTTTGTCTCTTGGGTTAGTTATTCAGAAAAATTCGTTACTTCCGTTCTCAATCGGTAATCAATCGCGCACAAACCGATCCTAAACTAACTGTATGATTTTTTTTTATATAACTACTGTAATCGAGTTTAAATTCACATATTTTAAGTCAAGGATATAATATGTTATCTAATAAATTATATAATATAACAATTTTTTATATTTCTTTCATATAAAATGTACATATTTTATTTTTGTTCTTATTGAACTTGTATTAAAATAATTATTTCTTTTGGTATTGGAAACAGGATCGTTGTTCTATATTTGAAAAACCTAATATCATCTATATAAAGAATTGAAAACTTTATCGTCTTTAATATTGAAAATATTCAATTTCTATAGAGAACGATATAATGATTTATTTATATTATAATTTTACGAACTTTGTATTATGACATTGGCATTAAAATAATTTCTTGACTGTTATCTCGGTATAAAACATTGTGATATAAAAATCATGTGCTGTATCATACTTTGTTATTTATTGTAATGATGAACTCCTAATATTTAAACACACAATTATATGTTATTAAAATAAATAATTTCATATTTATGACAATCAATTTTTATATAATTTTCTAATATATAGATTAAATTGTGATAATTTGTACATTATTCAAATGCAAAAAAAATTATATCACACAGTATTTATTGATAAATTTATTAATTTTTTTATTAATAATTATGCGTATAATGTTGAAATCATAAGTTAATTAAATTTTTATAGTTTTACTTATTAAAAAACTTAAGTATTTACGTATAAGCACTGAATAATGTAGAAACTAGATCAAAAGATTTCAAGATCATTAAATAAGCATACGGTGATTAGGTATTTCATTCCTCTAGTCGTGAATTATAAATAAACATTGAACAAATATTTCTATGCAGAAAAATCTGATATTTCCTGTACATACAAAACGTACATCATTTTATTCGTCTCTAGATGGATAAACAGTTTCTAGTTATATATAAAAAAAAGAGAGTAACGTTATAGAACTTCATATAAAAAGAATCCCAACGTACTTTTGTCTTCCATTTTTAGAGAATTGCACAAAAAATATATACCTAGCTATATTCATATATACGTATATTTCTAATGTTTGAATAGCAACAATTACACTTCCGACTTTTTATCTTAATACAAAGAGTAATGAAAGAAAATTTATTAAAAAATAGTCTTAATATTTTTCGTTCACAAATTCCTTTAGCTATTAGACTTCTAACTCTCCGAATTTATCCTTTATACCTGCGTCTTTTACAAATTCGAAAACGCGTAGATTTCGCAATACCTAATACACATACACATACAAAATATACACAAAAAACACACACACGCGCGCGCCCACACACTCACATACATACACACATAAAAACAAACGAACAAGGAAACAAGCAAACAAACAAGATTATTGCAAATATGCGTTAGGCACCTGAGTCGTCGAGTCGCTAATAAAATACTTAGTAAATTCTATAATCTAATGAAAAGTGCATCGAATGTTTTCAGCATTTTACGATGTATTCTTTTTGATAAAAAATAAAAGAACTTATCATTTTTAAAAAGTAAATGAAAGATAATCATATTATAAACTGTAATATATATTGTATATAATATATACTGAAAATGTATGTATATATATATATATATATATATATATATATATTGCATATAATATGTACAAATAACAAAATTACAGAACTTTCGATACACTTTTCAAATCCGTGAAAGATTGTTCGTCGAATTTTCGGAGTGTCTCACAAAAACTATAAATATGAATTAACGACAAAACATTCTAGGTAGACGATTTATTTGTCTTTGGTGTAAATTAATGCGCTACACAAGGGTATACAAATTAAAAATTATAGATCGCCAAATTTTACAGACAAGGAAATATAAAGTATATGCGTAAGTGAAAACTGAAAGTTATGTGTCGACCCTATACAAATTTAGAATAAAGAAGGGTATTATATAACGTGATAAAATGAACCAGGAAACTAATAATTTAAAGTATAATCATAGTTTATTTATAAATAACATATGCGATAGCCTTGTAAATAGATAATGTCGGATAGACAACTTGTGCAAGAAAATAAAAAAGATATAAAAAACGCATCAGAACACAGGAATTATGAACCGTAAAAGAGGTTACGGAGATTTTAGATTATTAAGAATAAATTAAGTTTATAATTTTTACAATGCAATCAATAAATGACTGAAAGTCTTGAATTTGCACTTTCTCGATATACTTCCGAGCTTACGTATGTTTGCGATTTAATGAGGTGATTTAATTGATACAACAAGTGCATAAGATATTATAGGGGGTAGATCGACAGCTACAGCTAAAGTCGATGGATTGAATAGTAAAATTTAAAAATTGATTATAAGTCTTTCGATATGTCATCTTTGGTCATTTCTCACTAACAATTTTGTGTATGGACTTTAATTAAACATAAAAAATATATATGGCATACCGATACTTATATCGATAAACTTCTCCAGCTTAACTCATAAAATCGGATATATTGATAATCTCTTTAGATTTTATAGTTATATCCTTTTCAGATTATACTACTATATATTTGCTGAATGTACTCTGATATACCTAGACATACACGATTGATGAGTATCAGAATCAAACAATGAATCGATAAAATCGGTTATCTTAGAAATTTCTGTATTAAATAATATTAAAAATTATAACTGTGGTTGTAATTTCGTATTTCACTGCTTGCAATATAAATATAATTTATAAAATCTTGCAGAAATACCTGAATGCAAAGTTTAAACATTAAATGAAAAATAAATTCGCATTGCGAAATTTTCATTATACATGTAAGTATAAAAATATTTAGAAATACTTGAGAACATTCCGAGTAAGTGATAAAATATAAGATTGTAAATGTACTTTTTGCGGCCTATGAAATACTAAAAAGCGAAAAACCATTTAAGAGAAAAATAATATGTTAGGATTTATATATATATATAAATAAATATATGTATACAGAAAAATGGAAATAATTGCTGCGTGTAAAAACGCACTTCAAAAGAAGTTTTAGAGCTTTAGAAAATTGTTAAAAAATGTCAATAAAGGAATAGAATGGAAGGGTATACAATGAAACGTATAAATAATTAAAGTGTATTCATTATTTTAACAAATGATAACAATTACAATGTAGGTAGTCAAATGGAATCATATAAGAATATAGACGGTTAAATTTCATTAAAGTTGGAAATCATGAAATATGTATTAAACAGTAAGTTTTCTCATAATATGTACTATATTCACTCTTCTCTTGAGCATAGTTGATAAATTATATTGTTGTTAAATTATAAGGTATACTTAAAACTAACATAGTTAAAAACCTAAACTCCGTTGTTTCCTTTAAATTAAAAAAAGACTAATATAATTAATTAAAAGAGGCTTCAGTAATCTGTAAACATATATCACTATGAAGTAATATTAAAAATTTTCTATTCAATAAACTAATTTATTCAAAAATTATTTTATTTTATATATTTTATTATATAAAGAATATATATATATATATATATATATATATATATTTATATATATACTTAATAATAAAATATTATTAAAAAATACATTATTTAATACAGCAATAATAAGCGATGAAAAATAAAATAGCCAGTTTAATTTTTATTCGTTATAAAATTTCGAAATACAAATGATCATTTTTTTTTACGAATTTATGATTATTACTTACTATATGTTATATTAGATGAATTCTTTTTAAAAATAATAGAACACTGAAAACTTTAAAAATGAAATTTAATAAACTTTAAATATTAATATTATTTTCATTACAAATTATTTAATACAGCGATGAAATATTCTTTTTGATCATTCTCGAAGTGAATCGATCAAAAATAACATGATGTCAAATACGTTATTACATCTTTATTTGATTCATTTTTAATTATTTTTAAAGGAAACAACAAAGTTTATAGAAAGAGGCTAATTTCCTTTAGACTTGAATAAATAACAATATTATAGCAATGATTGCAGAAAATCCAAGAGAGGAAACAGTCAAGCGGTCATCCTTGCACAGTTATCGATCGTTTACGTGAGTGCGAATACATCAAACTTTGCTCTCCTTTTGCAGCCTTGATTATTTCACTTTTATAAATTCATGGTATTATCAAGACTTTACTTACCTTTTTAAGGTCGAAAAAAATAGGTGAAACAAAATTATGAGAAGCGTTAGTAAAAGGAGGAAACTTGAGCCCATTTATAGCTGATTTTTTTAATATAATTTTTTGATTTTTAAGATAATTGAAGGATCATAAAAATACATATTTTTTTCTGAATATGAAATAATTACATATAATTGAATATTTAAAAATTTTTCTTTTAATAAATAGAAAATTAGAGTTTTTGGCAAATGTATGAAATTGATTATACTATTCTAATACTGAAATAAAATTTAAAATTTTAATAAAATTTCCTTCAAAACGTTTTTGAACATTATCATTTATTTAAATTTAATATAATCGAAGTAATGAAAATTAACAAGAAAAATAAAAAAAAAATGCATAAAAAAATTCATACATGCATCACCTTGTAATTTTTTTGTAAAATAATCAAAATATCAAATCAATATATCGTTGTAAAATATAAACACTTCATAAAAACTAAGGGAAGGTAAATGCAAAAAATATATGAAGCACCCTTTAATTATCGGTATTTGGCAAATTAAAACAATGAAAATTTTCAGCCTTCTACTCATTTTATTTTTAGTATCAAAAGTTAATTGATGACTAATTGAAAAGGGCTTTTACCGCACTTGGCAGATGCTCGAGGAATTCCGTAAATCAGTTAATTAAAACTCTTAAGTAGAGAATGAATGGAAAAACAGAATGAGGGGAAGAGGGAATGCGTGAGAAATGAGGGGGGAGGGGATAGACAATGTTAATATTGATGCATTCAGTTCGTTTCTTTTACAGCGGAAAGGACATTGAGAGATTTCAGTATCTCAATGATGTTATATTATCCGGTTGTTTTTTCTTGTGATGCACCATTGTTCATTTCGTCATCATATCTATTTTGTATTGCAGGAACTGTTCATCACGACAAAAATGTAAGCGGCCTAATGCGCTATACGATAATAAATACGATATAATAACCCGTGCATATAAAGCAAACCTTATTTCATTTGCTAAGTAAACAATCACGTAAAAATCTGGGATTTATATTTTTAATAAATCGTATGTAATTAATGTAATATTGTGATTTGAAGTCAAGATTATACTTATAGCAAAGCCTTCTCTGTGTAAAGTATAATCAAGGAATGAATAAAGCGAAATAAGATAGTAAATAATATAACTTGATTTATACATTTGGTTTTACGCTAGATAGTTGTACTAATTTTAAGTGATCTTTAAAAACTCGTATAAAAATTATTAATCTTACTAATAAATATTTCTATTAAAAAATCTTGATAGTATAATATTTTAATAACAGGGAGTGGGCCTTCTCTTGTAGGTTTCATCATACAACTATAAAAATGTAATAGAATGTAATTGAAGTAGGTAATGTTGTTTTCTTAAATAATTAAGTGTTATATTAATTTATAATAAATACTTAAGGTTCATAAAGGTCATTAATGAAAAACATATTTTATTATAAAACGTAATTATGAATGATATCTAAATTTAGACGTAAAGATTCATTCGCTTGACATTACTTTTTTTTGATGAAATAATTCTTCCCTAATATTGTGATCAATAAAAACTTGTAATAAAATCCAATCATTTTACAATAGGCAATAGCAAAGATATAACATAAATTGGTGCTATTTGCATTCATTAGAGTTAGAACTATTCGAGAAAAATCAACTTTCAAACTACGGCTTGTAAGTCACGTCGCGACTGAGAATTTGTTCATTCTCGCTACTTTTATTTTCCTTTCATTTTCTATTTTAATGGCGTGACTTTTTTTTTCATTTTACTAGAAGAGCGTATATTGGATGATCAGTTATAATACCAAGTTATGTTATTTTATCTTTTTTGCGTTATTTCCTTCATTCTCACGTCCGTCGGGATAGAAATCCTCATTTAGTAATAAGCGACTAAGGATAAAGTATCAGTTTAACTCTTGTTATATCCTTCAAGTTTTATTTATTTTTTTTACGTTATTATATTTAGCTACTACAGTATGTAGAAAAAACATCCACAAGAAAAATATTTGGGTAATAAGCAATTTTATTCTGTGGACATTTGTAATGAAATCTTATCAATTTTTAGACAATTTTCAAATATCAGTATGTTAATTATTAATGAATTAAAAAAAAATTAATAAAAGTGAATGACTTTTTCATTGTGACAAAAATGTTTTAATGTATTAATTTTCATAATAAATCTTTAATAGAAGTTGTTAGTTCAACCTAAAGAAATTATCAGTGTTTAAAAATTATTTTTTTAATTTCACAATTATGTTTAACATTCTGTCTTGGCAATTTCTTTGACATTTTGGGCAAACTTACCGAGAAAAATATGTACATTAAAAGTTTTCATTCGGTTAACGTGTATTAAATAATACATTAATAGAAAATTTCAATTTATGTAATAAAAAGTTCTTCTATACAATAATATAAAGAAAATTTATGAAAAAATTCATATACAAAAATGTGAAAATATTCATATGCAGGCGTAGATTGCTCATTTGTATCTGTAACTTTCTTTTATTACACAAATAGTTGGTATATTTATTGGCCACACCTTGTGTCAGTATACATATTTATAATATTTTAGTATGCGTTACTTCAGCGTGAAGATGTAAGTGTGAAACCGAAATATATTTTTCATTGGTCTTCACATCACTTAATACACTCTTTGAAATTTCTATTTGTATTGTAATCATCCTATTTTCAATTCAAATTCGATGGATTTTTCTTTTTTATCTCAATTTTGCTCTGTCTAATCTAATATTTGTCTGATAGTCGATAAAAAATCAATTATGAGAACTAGTTCAACCTTAATACGGAAAAATAATCTTTGGAAAATACACGTTAATTCATTTTTGAATAATACATTTTCATTTATAATTTTCATAACAAATTAATGTATTAATTTTTTATTTCTTATTAATGTAATTATTTTAGTAATTTGAATGAATGTGTGTGTATGTATCTTCAGCAGCAGAAGATTAGAATGTTTGCATAATATAAATAACATTGATCACACATAGTTACATATAAATTATTAAAAATTATTTAAATTTTTTCCTTAATAAAAAGTTTTAATACGTATTAAATAAAAATAACAAGTTTCCACAATTATTTGTTTTACTATGTATAATATGAAAAGAATTGTTAGTTATATATTTTCATTTAATACATAAATATTAAAACATTTAATAATATTTTGAAAAATTTATATTTTGACGCTTGTAACTACAAAAATTTCGAAATGTGAAATATAAAAATTTGAATACATTATAATATATATATATATATATATATATGAAACAAATTTTAATTCAGATTATATTGAATAAATATAAAACAATCATTAACTATTTAAGAGTAGAAACGTATAAAATAAATTCGTAATCTTAATATTGTAGTTGAATCTTAATATCTTTATATTTTATGGAAGTAAATAATAGAGATGGAGTTTGCGAACTCGAGCTAAGAGAACTTTCGAACATATATTATTCTTATTACTTAAATTTATTTCATCTGTGTCAAAGGAAAATTTTTTAAAACTCATTTTACTTAAATATTAATCAAGTTATAAATTATACGTATATAGTTCAAAAGATTTATTTAGAAAATACAAGATTTTTAAGAGTTAGTTTTTACACAGAGCCGTAATAAAACCATAATTGTATAAATATAGAATTATTTAATTTTATTTTTAGCACATATATGTACATTTATGTATCCAATATTGTCTTGGTTGCAAAAATACGGTTTCTTTTATGAATTCTCCCTTTAACATTTATATTTATATGACCTTTTTACGCCAACGTGTATGTTTCTGATATTCGTTTCTGCCTTGCACGCCTAAGTAAATGTTCCAATGTACATATGTCCGTGGACGTGTAGGTTTTTGTCATTATGATATATTTACGAATGCAGTCATGATACATGTCAATAATGTAATGTGTCGAACAAATTTGCATATTCTTATTGGCAATGTAAAAGCTAACTCTATTTCCAATCATATTATAAGTAAATCAGTATATACATAGGTAAATTTATTAATTTTAAAGTCAATGTGAGTACATTAATAATTAAGGCATTTGAAGAAGAAATATTTTTTAATTTAAAAATTAAAATTTATATTAAATCCAACTCGTGTTTCATTATTATTTTATTGATTAATACCTGACTTTAAGAAAAACTTACAAAAAATTAATTGTCTAAGTTTTTTTGTAAGAAAATATTGAAATATATAATAACTATCAACCATTTTAAACATAACATTTAGCAAATAATAAAAAATTATACAGATTTCTTCAAGGCTTTCAGTTTTCTATTATTCATTAATTAGATATATATTTCAGACAGCAATTTCTAACACCAATTATTAAGAAATTTATAATGGATATTAAGTCAAATTCAAATCATGCCTAATAAATGCAATACTATTGGCCATTATCAATCTATATTTTATAAGATATAATATTCATTATATCGCGCTGAATTTTTACAAGAATATAAATGATTAACTAATGAATATTCAATTAAAGAAATACCGATATTTATGATATTCGGTAAAAATAGTTTTAAGCTAATTTTATATTAATTAATAATCAGAATATAGTTCTTGTACGATTAATAATTATGTTGTTAGTAAATAACAGATTCTATAGTAAATAATATAAAAATACAATGCTAACATATTTGTTATTTCATGCAAAATGAATTCACATAAAAATTAAATTGCTTTTTTAAACGATATTAAGGTATGTGATTATTTCCACATATGTACGTCAAGATCTTTTATAAAAAGTCCTTGGATTTATAAACGAATTTCGTTATTTATGAGTGAAAGGAATTTGATTAATATAAGCCATTACAAAAATTGCTTAATACTGTAACATTATTTTAAAAAACATACACCTTTGATCCATTGGAGCGAATATATTAACTCTGCATCGTAAAACTGTTTTTGTGTTCGATTTTACTTCGCTACTTATTACTTATTAATATAAAAATGATTATTTATACTATATAAAAAATCTATTCATAATTGATTAAATATATTCGATATTACTCTACTTTAGGAGTAATTTTGTTTAAAAAGCACCAGCTAATTAATTATATATTATTGACAATAAATAAAAAAGACTGAATAATATTTATTTATTTCCTTGTACCATTGTGGATTTCTAACAATGTTAATTTTAATATTAATTTTTTATTTTCTATACCTTCCAATTATCTCTATTGAAAAGAAGTTTTAGAAAAAATGTTAGTATCTATGTGATTATTAATTAATATATAGTACCAATCTTAAAATAGGCACAATGAGAGTTTCGATATGTCACTCCAAATGATTGAGCGCAGATAAAATATCGTAGATGATAGTTTGCGATTAATGATACGTAGTAGAAAACTAATTAGAAAAAGTACGCGGTAGTTAATAAAGGAGAAAAGCAGTCGAAAAGTAAAATAACAAAATTACTTTTATGGAATTCAACAAACAAACAGACGGATCCACAGGACGAAGCTGTTGCTGTAGGTTCGTCATTCCAGTCGCGGCATCCGCTCCAAATGAGAATCCAGGCAAGAAAATGACTAAAGTCGAATTTTCAATGTCCCCTAACAGAAAAAGTTCAGTAATTCTGGTTGTATCTCAATATACATCAAACGAGCTGTAGAGGTCTGAAGGCTCTAGAAGTCCCGTATTTGAATTATTAATTTGTATATAAAGATAGGGTGCCACATCCCTTTCGACTTTTCGATTTGTCGTAATTTTTATTATCCATTTTTAGCCTAAATAAAAAAATATTGATTATTCTACATTATTATACCTTATCGTAGTTTTTATGAAAAAAATTTCTTTGTAAATAAGTGATGAAATAAGCCCAAAATCTGTATAATTCGTTATAAGTATAGTTCAAACAAATTAATAATTTTCAAAGGATTGAATAATTTTTGAAATTTTACACAAATTTTTTATAAATTAATAATTATTTAAAAATATAATAAAATATTAATATCTATTGCCGATAATCATGTATTTGACTATATTTTTTTTAAATGACATAACTATGTGTTTTCATTATTATTCAATGTAAAGTTTTTTTCCCTTCTGAATTAAAATTTTGTTTACATTATTACAATATTCTCCAGCCTTCAGACTATTCGTGTTTAGATAGTAAAATTTGTTGTAAACATTTCTTATTAAAATGTGACAATTCACATTAATATTCCATACACATTTTCTAATATAAATAAATAATTTTGTTCATGTAAATAATTGTACATTATTGTAATTGCTAGGTATATATATTATATATATTTCGTTACAATTATCGCTGAATCCACATTTTCCTCAAATATACGCTCAAATATGAAGTAATAAGTTGTACTCCTCCAGTAGAGTAGAAGTTGATTTATCTTAAAATTATTGTCCTTTTAAATAATATTAATATATCTAAAATATTCGTAATATCTGATCTGTTGATAATTTGCTGATGTAATGATGCTGTGTTTATAAAAATTAATATTATAAAAAGTAGAAACTGATTTCTTGTTCAAAAAATAAAATTTAGTTTTACGCAAAGTTGTATACAATTAATTATTAATGTCACCTATGCCGGGAATTTGAATGATATAAGATTTATATATAATTATAAATTTAGTTGGAATGAATGATTTTTTAAATGAAATAAAATATCCTGTTAATAAAGCGAAAATTTTATTTCAGTTAAAGCTTTCTAATTTGCTCTCATTTTTTATAAAATGAGCAACGAGCGTTGTAAAAATAAAACCTATTGAAAATTTATTTTTCTTATAAATTATTGAATGTTTAATGGACTATCCTATTCAATTGTTACGCTGTGTTTTTCCTCTTTCATTTCATTTCTTCGACCAAAAATCTAATAGGATATATAGGAATATAATTTCTAAATCCTATAAACATACATAAATACGTAGATGCATTCAAACATGTGCAGATATATACATATATGTACATATATATATATATATATATATATATATATATATATATATATATACACATACATAAAATAAGCATTAAAAATCCTATAGCTGTTATTAAAGATATTTCATGTGTATATTTTATTACTGCTATATGTTTGTAGCTCAAGTCATATTAGAGACATGTTAAAATATCGTTTAATAATAAATTTTTAGTACTTCTTTATTTTTAATTGTTCACTTGGGTTCGGTAATATAGAACATTTAAATAGTATTGAAAGTATCTATAAATATTAATTATGAATTAATATTGATTATGTACGATTGATAATTACAATTTAGTATTCATTATTTAACGATAAAAAAAAAACAATTTTTTGCAAATAATTTTTTAAAATATATCAGATGTAAGAAAACACTATTTGTTAAAGTCATTAATTATTCCTGTGTTTTTTTATTTGATAGACTGACATATCGCATAAAATTAACAAAATCGCGTTTCTTTAAAGAGACAGAATTGCATGATATCGTATCACTTAAAAAATTTTGTTTCGTGTTTTATCTTGTTTCTTGAAATGCATATCTACGGTCAGTTGATAAGGATAATAAGGGTTTCCACGGAATATTAATTCATTGTATAATAATTATCTAAATTTGTATAATATAAATCTTCATATAAATCTTCTACTTTTTTACTAGGTAATTAATTTTTTTAAATCGGTAAATCAATATGTCCCAATATAGCCAATTAAAAATATTAATACTATTCTTTAAATATGACGAACATATTTTGTGAATAATAAAATCATTTTCTATAATTTTAAAATAATTTTAATTTACAAATTTACTACCTCAAAATATGAGTAAATTTCATCTTAAGCTATCAATTTCTTTTTGTATTTAAAGTTCTATCTAATATAGATAAATATACATGATTCAGATCGTAGTATAAAATATAACAGCTATAAATAAAATTCAGGAATATCGGATAATAACATAACTTTCTATTTGTATTTTACAAATATGTACGTACTTCAAGTTTCTTGAATTCTAGTAAAAGTATAGCAGATAATTCGATTGCATATTCTATCTGAATACACATGTCAAGTTGTATATATAATGTTAAATGAAAGAATTGGAGCACGAAGTTACGCCCGTTAAATTAAGAAATTGTCAGTAAGAAAAATCTTTTTCTTGAATAGTCAAGCATATAGAATGAAAGTAACAATTACTATGAAATAATATCAAATTAAAATAGTATATGAGAGAAAGAGAAAAGATCTCGGTAACGTTTAAAATTCTACAAATAAGTTCTAAAAATAATAAATAAGTTCATTACTTTTTTAATTCAAATAATTTTTAATTATTCGAAAATGAGCAGAAAGATTTATAATGCTAGATAAATTATTGCAGAATAATATATAATTGAGCAGATCATAGTTTTGAAATTGGCTTTTAAACTAAAACATTATCAGTCAAGTGACTCTTACAAATTGAAATATTCATTTATGACATTTTTAATGTATCATTAAATCCTAAATTTTTATGATTTAGGTGGAAACTTTCGATTAGATGTAAAAAATATCTTTAAATATTATAGACATAACTAGATATAATTAATCATGGTTACAGTTTTCCTACTTGTTTATTAGTAATTTATAAAAATCGTTGGTTACCATTAAAATTAGATCTAATAGTTATAGTTATTACATAATATACTCTTAATAAGGTAGTATTATCTTTAGATTGCTACAACATCATTGGCTTCGATTTTCACTCCCAATTATAAAATCGAACTGACGGATTCTTAGATTTCATGTAATTAAATTACGCTCAATAGTATTTAATTTGTCTCGTAATATTATACGAATTGCTTGTGATAATATAAAATAGTTTTCTCGCAGATTTGCAAAGGATATTAAATGCTTTCAGTCTCATTCTACATAAACACATAATTTTGATATATGCACGTATATTTGTGTAAGTTCTTAATCCATATTTAAACATAGCTTTCGTATATGTTATATTTATAGAAAAGCAAACATTATAAAAATTATTGTAAATGTAATTTAGAGTCTTCTAGTCACTATTAAAAAAATTATTCTCCTATTCAATAAGTTTGTGTTATATATAAGAAATTTATTAAGTTTAAATTGTGGTTGAATACCAAATGAATACATCTGTATTTCTAGTAAACTTTAAATTTTTTCGAACATTGATAATTTGTTTGTTATTTTAACTTGCTATAATTCTAGCAGTAATAACGTACGTAATAGAACGAGGTATAGTGATATATATATATATATATATATATATATATATATATATATATAGACATGATTTAGGCAATTTCAATTGCATGCAGTGAGTGTCGAGAGAGAGAGAGAGAGAGAGAGAGAGAGAGAGAGAGAGAGAGAGAGATGGAGAGGGGGTGAAAATATTGCGTATGCGCGTGTGCATGTATATCTGTGTGTGCGTGTCTGTGGATGTATGTGACAAATGTACATAGATTAGATGGAACATAGCGTGCCCGCTAACAGCAAACAATTTGTGTAGAGCGTGTGCTTGTGGTTATGGATTTTTCAGCAGGCCTACAGTCAATACATCCCGGCCACGAGGGCCCAAACCTCGTCAGGCCAACCTGGTGGAGGCCAAACGGGTACTGGCGTTGGAACCGATGACACTTACCTCGTCGAGGCCTCATTCTGAGTGCGAGACGAATCCGCAAACATGTGTTTGCCCTAAGTCCGAGTGCTTGTCTAACTATTTCCCCGCTCTGCACAACATTTTAATATCGTGGAAATTGCACATATGCATTGAGACAGATGATAAATATGGAATCAGAACCTGATACTCGATTGTAGACATTGCGATATTAGCACTTGTTGAAAGAATGATATTTAAATATATGTATACACGCGCGGGCGCATACACACATGTGTGTACATAAATAGAGAAAATAGAGAGAGAGAGAGAGAGAGAGAGAGAGAGAGAGAGATAAAGCACGAACAATAATTCTAAATTAATTAACACCACCTTTAGCTCTATTGACACGACTGATTCTTGCACACACATACGTAGAATCAAACATTTAGTGGTAGCTTCGAATGTTAACTGAAGACTTAACGAATAAAGATAAAATATAATTGATGGACAGACGTAACGGCACATAACCTGTTAGTTTTTCTTTCCCATTTATTCCCGATGTTTATCGGTAGGAAAGAAAATGCTCACGGACACTCAGGGGATACGTACACCTACGTGTGCGTTCTCACGAGTTCCGTAGGAAGATACTTAAAGATTTAATTGACAAAATCAAACTAAGCAACAGCAATAAACAAGCCAAGGCAGGCAATCAATCAAAAAATTCTTCTATTTCCCTATTTCTCATGTCAACTAACTCAACGATCAACTGGTGTTTCATCGATTGTTCATCAATCCGTTTTCAACTCTGCATTATTCGGCCAACGACGACGACGACAACGCCGATGGCCTCGACGATGACAATATCACGATTCATCGTTAATCGTCGCCAATACCAATGATGATCGCATTACGACTGTCACCTTCCTTGAACGTGCCCTGTGATTCTTGGAATTTTTGAATTTGAATAACTTTGATTCAAAAACAAACGACCGATCAATCATATATGGATGTTATTGTGACAATGGAATGATCGTGCTATACGAACTGTACTATGCTTACAAATAACCGAACTGATGCTGGAATCCTCATTATAACGATTATTTGCGATGAAATTTGTAATGACAATACATCGATATAAAAATAAAAAATATATATACATATATATATATCATCGTCGATAATAGAGCTTGTCGTATCAGCTAACTGCCACGGAAAACAAGGATAGAGTGGTGCTCATATACAGCGATCGTATAGAAGTAAAAATAAAGGTAAAGAATATTTGGGAAAAGAGACATTCATACTGCATAGACACAACAAATTTTTTTGAGCACGTCAATTGCTGACAGCGAATGATCATTATAACATTGATTATATATCTCGATATATTGTATACTGATGTCAAGCACATACGCTTTTATATTTATAACGTTAATAAATGTGCAGAAGAATAGCTCAATGTACAATGACAAACTAGCAAGATATGTAGAGGACTTTTAATAGATATTCAGAGAGGGAGAGAGATTAAGAGAACACGAAAAGTGGAGGAGGATTTTTCTCCTGTATCATCATTGTATGAATCCTGTGAACAAACGAGAAACATCTAGAAAAATCGCTTCGCCTGGCTTCTTCCTCTATTTATTATTGTGAAAACATAAGCTAAATTCTCAGAAAAGAAGAAACGTGGCCATAAGTGTGGATCTTTTTTATATTCTTATACTTCTATATATTCTTACATTCTCTATGTCTCGGTGTCTATTTTATTTATAGCCTGCATATTTGCATCAATACCTTCACACATATCGTCCAATTAATTAACAAGATTGCTTATTTTATGCTATAATATGGCTTATTTTTCATTCTTTTTGTATCTATACTCACTTTTAAAAAAATTTTTTTTTTTATTTTTATAATATAATAAAATGATTATTGCTTTATATAAATTTATTAAATTATCTCTCTCCCATATTTTACAATGGTTAAGAATTTTCATTGTATTCATTGATTGTATACAATGACCCTTCTTACTTTTGTAAGAATCTTGATTCATTCTATAAACCTGAACTAATTTATGTGTAACCATATATTGATGTTGTTGTGATATTAACATTAATAAATTGAATGCTTACTTTATGAATATATTTTATCAATATCATTTAACTCACTATAGTTGTATGTAGTCTACAAATTTAGTTTAATATTGTTATACTTATTGAGTTTATATATATATATATTATAGACATTATTATGATTTTTTATGCAATTTTAATTATAACAAAATTATGATATCTATGGTAAATGACTAATTGTACTAATTCTAATTTATTGTTACTAAATGTTTTACCTGTATTCTCTGTTAATTATTAGAGAAACGTATGAAAATCCTAATAAATATTCATAGTATTGCTTATGTACGTAGTCTTGCTGTAAGATAAACGAAGTAAAAAATTTATGTCGCATGTCGCTTGAAAATGTAGTTCGCTTTGATTCCATACATACTCGCATACATACTTGCATATAGGTATATGTATATATATATACATACGTATACATAATTTATGCACGTGTGTGCGTGCGGGAGCGTGTAAGTGTGTAAATGTCTTTTCTATAGTTCTCCATTTTTAAATCGCTTTGACAAAAGTAAGCAGGGTTTCTACGGATTTGCGTAGATATAAGTGCACACGATAGAAGCTTGAACTTCTTTATTGAAACATGAAAAGAAAGAAAATGCCATTGCTATGAGATCCTGCTTCTTTTGCGAAACATAGAAGAGGATATTCTTGTGTACTAGTAATTCTTTTTTTAGAAGGGGAGCATGGAAAAAATGTGTTGAAATGAACAAGAAAATGAGATGTGAGAATGATTAATATAGCGAAGTAGAAAGACGCTTTAAATAGAGAACAGTGGAAAAGATAATTGAATGTATGCAATAGTCTCTGTTAAAAACAAATATTATTTTTACAATACGGATCGCTACAAATAATTCGTATTCTATTGATACGTGGAAACAAGAAAGTCAATTAAACGATATAAGACAGTGAATAATTTATGGCATTTAATCAATTCTTTCAGTATAAACATTTTCTCTTTCTTTGCAAGTGATATACTGTGCATCAATAAACATATAATTTCATTGAATTATTAAAAAATGAAAAGGTAATTTTATATATATTAATTTATTAATACGAATTATTATACTTAAAATAAATTTACAATATATATTGTTTTTAAATCCAAGTTTATTCTGCACTTTACTATGTATTTTATTATTAAAGTATCAGATTACGGTAAAATTAAATTATGTATCCTATGTACAAAAGTACAATTCATCAAACGAACTTAACAAAGGCAAAATCATTAATTTTTTTTAATTTTTTCTTAACAGAGATGTGAGAGTGATTGTAAGCTTGAGATAGAGATAGCTAGAGGCGACAAGAATGATAACAACACAAGGCCGACAAAGAAGAAAGGAATTGAAACATGTCCGAAATGCCAATTGTTACAGGACTTAAAGAAGCGCGGTTCCCACACCTGCGACATGCAGGCCCTACAGCCACTTCCAGTTCCTACCACCGCCATGCCTGCTATGAGTACATCCGGTGGGCAGTCACCACATACGGTTTCGGAGACTGCATGAGTCGATATCAGAGACCAATAAGTACTACCACGACCTCAACCACAACTATCACCAATCCGCTATTGATTCACCTACTACTACTGAACCAACGACCTCCTCTACTCGCTCGAACAATAATGACAGTCAGACTTATCTGGTATTGCTTATATGGTGAGCCCATTAAACTACCTTCAGCTTCTAAGATTTCTGGGCTGTCTTCGCGTCCATCAGTGTTTTTAGTTCTAGGACTTCGAAATGTCATTTCTAATGCAATCTCAGTTAACGGTTGTGTAGAATTCAATGTGATAATGATAAAACCAAATTAACTACAGTTGATCAAAAGATAATTGACGTTTCACTTTTTCTCTACTAATAATTCATTGTCTAGGAGAAACATTGATTATCAATTAATTGTGCGTATATCTTTGTAAAGGCTTTTAGAAAGAACAAATAAACCAAAAACTCAAAAGTATTTAAAATTTTTTAATTTGTGACGATAATAATGATTTTGTTTAATAATTGAACGAAGAAACAATGTGTATAATATATTTATTTTTATTGGAATAATATTTCAAATTATATGCTTTATAAATTTATTTCGAGTTATTTTCTGTCGAAAAATTCAAATTAAAATTTTTTTTCTAAATAAAATATATTCGCAATATGTTGCAAGAATCCTTTGAGCAAATAATAACAATGTCATTGTTATAATAATATGGATATGGACAATTTGGATGCGAAGGTAGCTCTCATTTTGCTTTAAGTGTAAGGTAAATAATACAAAATCATCAATTTCCAAATAAAACTGATTGAAACGTCACATTAAGAAAGCTTTCAAATAAATATAAATACATAATGAATAATAGTGTAGTTGCGTGTAAATGTACGAGTATCATCGATAAATGTGATTAGAAGGGAAAGAAATTTTGAAATCCTATCGAGACGAATGAATATTTCAAAGCCTACTAATACTCTGTTAGGTTTCGATTGATTTAATAGCGAGGCATTGAAAAATAGTATTAATTACTATCTCGGATTCGTCCAAGAACAACTATTGAAATGACACTGAGATATAAAAATGAATGAACGAATGTTGAAAGTATAATTGTTGATTGCGATCTAATACTGGTATTATAGCTTACCCGCGGAAGGTATTCTAGGAATCTCATGATAGCTAAGACATAAATATGGAATTGGATACATTCATATTGATTGGTATCAAGTATTATGTCGATTCAATCTTAACGCACAATTTTTCCAAAACTTAAGACCATTATTCTTGTTTGTTTTTTTTCTATTTTATGACGAAAGGTTATATTTCTTTATCATGCAGCATTACTTTCTATTCATGAAAATTTCTTTTTTACACTATCCACTGTGGGTAATGTGGGTTTAATATTTATCCTCAGTTGTAGCATGTGTACATACAATGTTCAAGCATAAAATACAATTATACAATATGCACATTTATTTATATATTGAAATCAATTTTTTCGTTTGTTTTCATTTAATTATCATAACTTTTTCTTCACACTTTGTGCATTTTTTTACGATTATTACTTAAAGTTATAATTACGAGAGCTCGAAAAAGAATAATAAAAGAGAATAATACATAAGTTATGTAGTGCTGTGAATAAGGAGAGGTGACATAAAAATAATAATGTAAAATGGATTCATAAGTGATAAAGAAAAATGTAAAAAATAAAAGCATTCGACTCAAAGGAAATCTCCAAATGATCAAGAATGAAGTTAAGTATCCACTTTGACGTATTTATTTAATTCGATGGCTGTATTCGAGAAGAATAAGAAATACACTAACTTAATGATTAGGAAGTTTTCATAAAATATGAGCTGGAATTTCTGTAGGTAGTAATTCGAGACGTTTGGTGCTACATATAGTTCCATGCAGTTTGAAACGACTTGTTCTTAGGCTGGTGATCGTCCCTTATTAATAGATGGAATTGGACTATTTTACCCGTACATTTATACTATAACTAATGAAAATTGCTCATACTAAAAGAGCTGTAGATAAGAATTTTTATCTTTAGCATTTTTTCACGTTCTAATGTTTTTACTACAATGACTACAATTTAATCTAGCTAATATTTGATAATTCATCTTTCAATTTAAAACAATCAGTCGATTTTAATTAGGTAAAGGATGTATTAATTATTAAATAATTAAAAATGATGTCTAACCATGTCAACTCGATTTAAATTACATTATATAATAAAATATTTAACAAATTTATGATTTTTTCGAAGACATTTCTTCTTGTAGTTCATTAACTAGGAGACTTACCGTAGTGTAGACATTTTTCACGGAATTATAATCGATAATAATAATTTTAATTATTGTTACATATTATAAATGTTAAAAAATTATGGAAATATACACCAATGACTTGAAATAATAAATTTCATATGCGCAACCATTCGACGTTATCTTCGTTCGCCTCTGCTGGGGATTTCACCTCTATTTTTTATCGAGCTATATAAAAAGAAATACCCATGGTTTCAAGATTATTGAGATCATAAATTGATGATTCTTCTTTTCTGTTTCAAGAACAATGCTATAAACGAAAGATATATTTTTATATTTTTAACAATTATTCCAACATTCCTTTTTGGGTAAATAACTTTTAGTATGTCAATGTCTTCATCTTCAATTTCAACTTATATTGATATTTCTTTTTCTCTCCTCATAATAACGTCGAATCTAATAATAATTTTACATTAACATATCTATATAATTATTTATTATTTACATTACATATTTATAATTTTTCTTTAATATAAGTAATTACATTGTACATTACAAATCCACACGATTTGTTGAAATGGTCTTAAAATCTTAATTGCTTTGCTTATTTGCGACAATCTATACAACAACTTTACTATTTCTCTTATTGCAATATTGATTCTCATTATTGTGTGAAATTAAATTTGAAAATTTAAATTAACATTTCGGAAAATCTTGGACATAGAGTATATTTCAAATAGGAATTTCTTAACATAGATCCATTTCGGTCAATGAAATTACAAATCTAATGTAGAAAATTTTTCCATATTCTAGAAAAAGAAAAAAGGCGAAGAAGCGTGGAGGGAGAAACATAGCGTAATAAAATTCTATATTCTTCTTTATATTTGCAGCTGCGATGACAGACAAATTCAAGTGAATCAGAGGTACCGAGTGCCAAGAATTTTTAAGGATATGACCGGCGAGCGTCGCACGTTATCATCGGCTGGATGGATGAACGAAGATGGGATATAAAAACATTAAAATTAAAATTAAAATTAAATTTATAACATTAAAATAAATTTTGAACAGAAGCTTATTGATAAATGGAGATAAAATATAGTTTATAATAAAAAAAAATATAAAATTGTAACAGCAGTTCCGGTATTATGGAAAGAAATATATAATAATATATTGCGCCTTGTAATATAAAAAAAGTGTAGGTTCGACCTTAGATTAGTTGCTCTTTGGAACTTGTCTGCGCAGCAAGCTATTTATTTTTCTTTTTCATTAATTTGAAATGTTGATAGAAAATTATAGATGATAATGAGTCTAGGGGAAAAGATAAAACTAAAAAGAAATCTGAAAATGCAATAAAGATATCCATTGTAAAATAGTGGCCTTTTCTCGTTCTTGCAGTATAGATCACTGAGTAGGAAATAGTTTAAACTAAAAATATATACAACAGTCAGTAGTTTTCAATAGTTATTAATAAAGCTATGAAATAATAGATATATCTTTGTTTTATAAAGAAAAATAATGTTTCCATCTATATATTTATAAAATCTATATATTAAAAATTTATAGAGCTCGTTACGTTTCAATTAAAATCCATTATTTCTAATAATAAGTAATTGGTGTTTTTACAAAAAAGTATCAGTTTTGTATAAATTTAATTTTATTAAAATATTGACTCCTCATATAAATTTAAATAGCCTTTGACATTAACAATGATTTATTTCAAATTTAGACTTAATCAATATCAATTTTCAGTGCATGCAATATATATATATTATTTTTTATATATTAAATATATATATATATATATATATATCTGATACAATTAATATATGTATTTTTTTTTTTAATTAGTTGAAAATTAAAAATTCTATCTCAATTAAATAATTTAATTTGTTCGGAGATAATGAAAAATGCTGATCTTAAAAATTAAAATCTTCACAATAACTCATATTTTTTACTAGTGATAGGGGCGAATTTTTGCAATTTTTGCTGCGTTCGATGAATTAAAATAAAGAAAAAATTCCGGTGAACAATAATCTGTAATACTGATGATAGAGATAAAAATCGCATATGTATGCGTCAGTGGGTACAAAATTATCTGATATGCAATGATAGTAAAATAGTTACAAAACAGTAGGGAAA
>NW_011948412.1:19201899-19229648 GCF_000503995.2 Ceratosolen solmsi marchali | reverse complement strand
AGAGAGAGAGAGAGAGAGAGACAGACAGAGAGAGAGAGACAGACAGAGAGAGAGAGAGAGAGAGAGGAAGAGAGAGAGTGGAATAGATAGACAAAGTGGGTGAAAGGAATGACTGAAAAGGAAAAGAGAATGTAGCTCTGTAAATTAATTAAGTAAGAAGATGCCCTCGTTCTTTCAAACTTCGCGCAAGCGCAAAGTTGTATTATTTAAGTATGTCACATCGAGAAAGGGTCGTTTGTGTATGTGCACATTATGTGGTGTAAAAAGGTAACAGACGTTATTGCGTGTGTCATTTTTTTTATTTTATTTTTTTTTCATTCCATAGTATTAGAGTTAAGCATTACTCCAAACCATTGTAATTAGTAATGATATCGATTGCAGTCAATGCTGAATATAGATTTTTCTGGTTAAATAGTGATTTTAATCTTGACATTTCTAATAAGTGTCAAAAATTTTTTTATTTCAAATATTTTATTCTATACATGACTTGTATATTTTTCACATTAGACCCACTTTATTAATTTATCTTACTTTCAATGTTCAAGAATGACCTGAATCTTTTGTTATGGAATAAAATGCATCGTCAATATTAATAGAATATAATCCCGTTTTAAAATCTCTGTAATCTTATGATCAAACAAAAATATATCTGTGTATGATTTTTCATAATGTGCATATATATTATAATATATAATTATAAACTTAGATTTAAAAAGTAAATTTATTATAAATAAAAATGGCGTATAGAATTTAAAAGAATATTGTAAATAGATCGGCTAAGCCGTAAGAAAAACAAATATGTCCAATTGTAGAGAAGACTTTATTAATCGATTTTATTATGTCATTGTTTCTTTATTGGAATAATATAATGAAAACCGTGTGATTTTTATATAAATATAAGAAAGTATTCATTTATTTGTAATATTAAATTTTGTGAGGAATTCTTTAGCTTTCTATCATACTGAAAAATGAGAGAGAATGAAACTCAGTAAGCTATTTAAATTGATAGGAAGAGTATGTAACATATAATTACCATCATTTGAAATTTTTATTTTCCATTATTTTGAAGTGAATCGGTAAATCATAGATAAATTAATTATATTATATATTTACTATATATTAAGTATTTAAGAATTCACTTGAAACTTAATGTCCAAATATACAGTTACTAAGAATTTAGAAAAAAAAATTAAAAATCATTAAAAACTTATTAAATCAATAATCGTCAGTAAACTCATCGCTATTTCAATAAAGCGAAAATAAAGGTATATTAATATTGAAATTCATTGAAAGTTTGTATTACATAGAATGTACGCAAAACATACAAAAAGCGTGGAAAGGGAAATCCGTGAAAATTCATATATCTTGATTATGTATAATTTATGTGTAATCTCAGGTACAATTAAAGGCATAATAAAAATAGAAGAAACAGTAAATAACTGAAAATAAAGAAAGAGAGAGAATTATTTTGAATAGTTCCAGATAAAACCGTAAGTAGATAATAATAATTTTTAATTTCTGAAGCTTAGAAAACGTCTTTGAAAATTATATTATACAAATATATACGAATAATAATAATTTTTATTAAAATCATTAATTAATTTTTTTTTAATTTTTTTAGTCTTTTAAAATATCATCCTTTACATATTTTAATTGCGTTCGAGCACATAGAATAAACTCCAGGCTACGTTAATTCAACTTTTGTGATAAATTTGGATAATTTTATTATAAAATAAGACATTAATTAAATATTCTAAAAAATGATTATTATTCGTATATATTTGTATAATATAATTTTCAAAGACGTTTTCTAAGCTTCAGAAATTTAAAATTATTATTACACAGAAAGAAATTTGGCACTGGTGGTCTCGTGTCTTATTGGATAAAATTAGCGTATAAATATATATAAAGTAAAATACATCAATAAATAAGATTAAATTAGCTTTCTTTTCCACACTCTTAAATAATGCATAAAAAAACAAAGGATAATTAAACCGATAATAAAGTATATTGTGTCATTGTCGAATTATAAAATAATAAGAATGAACAAAAATGTATTTATTTTAATGTAATTTTCTGCTCAATAAATCGATGATGTTGAAACAAGTAACATATGAATATAAGTAGTAGGTATGTTAACAAATGTTACAATACATTTCCACGTTGTAAACATGCGACATACATGGGAAGTGGATAAGATAGATAAATACAATGAAATTCTGGAGTTGTCAAAATTATAGTCAACTTTTGAATAAATGAGACTTTAATAAATTATCATTAAATTCAAAATTATTGACTAAATATTCAGAACAAACAATCTATAATATAAATGAGTATGTAAAATAAGTATTAAAAAAACTAATTTAAACCATGAGTGTCGTGATTTGTAATTCTGTATATTTAAACTTATCAGGTGATATAAATTGTATAATGTAAAATGTTTGAATTAACTAATTCAAGATTAACGTCAAATACAAGCCAATCAGTAGGGAAGCTCAAAATACAGGTAGAGGCACTGTAAAACTGAATCGGATTTCAAATCAAACATGAAAAAGGTACATAAATAAAAGAAAAAATGAGAAACTAATTGTTAATTTGAATATTTTAAAATATCAATTATTTTGAAGTGCAATGAAGAAATAATATATAAATCTTATTTTAAAAAACGTAACATTTTGTTTATAATATGATATTATTTTTGTTTGAAAAATAAATTTGTGTCACACTAGCTTGAGTATAAATATAATTTAATAGCATACATATAAATTAAATAAATTTATTTTAAAAATATCTAATAATTTACTAAATTAGTAAATTAAGTTGATACACTGAATAATTACTTTTTTTTTATTAAATAATTACAATTACTTTAATAATTATAAATACTTTTAATATTTTTATTTATTAATTGTATTTATTAAAATTCTTACAAATTATTTATTATTTTGTATACAATTCGATTCTAAATAAATGTTTGCAATCTAACTATATAATTAATTAATTTCAGTAACACTGAATGGATATGACGTTGCAATAAGAGAATGCATATAAGGATTTTAAATATCTAAGAAAACGTAAAATTAATTTGATTGAAGAAATTCAATACCTAAAAGTATTTGAGAACTGAAACTATTTTATTTTAATGACGTTTTATGCGTTATGCCTACATTTAAAAAACATTCTATCATATTCATTTAATGAAAGCGAAAATTTCATTTCATATTGTTAATTTATTTTCGTTATTATAAAATTAATATATATTTACGCAAATATGAAGACTCGAATTTCATAAAAGAAGAATTAAATTATAGATTAATGTTAAGAGAACGTTAACATCGCTTATCATACTGGATAAAGGAATCGATTGCATAAAAAGAAAACTGATAAAGAAGAGTAAATTTATATACAAGAATATCAGAATAATTTACATAAACAATAATAACAATTCTGAAATTCTTATTAATGTGTAGGATGAACGTGCTCACAGATCAATGAATAGAATTTATATGTTAGAGGAAACAATAAGCTTTGGTAAAAGAAAAAAATTGACCCTTAATGTTTTAATAAAAATGAAAATGTATAATTCAAATAGGTAAGGAAAAATTTATTTATTTGTTAAAAATATTTTGTAATAGTAATTAGACATTATTTTAACAAGCATGAAAATAAATATACATTTATGTTTCCATATATAATATAAAATACATATAAAATACAAATTTCAAAAATGAAAACGACACTGTGAATTGGGAACCGTAAGCGATGCGATGTCTATGTCAATTTAGCGATCAATTTAGTAAAGCTAAACTGTTTTAGAATTTGTAAATAAGCATAGTAAACGAATATCTAAATACGAAAAATATATAAATTAATTCACATAATAATTTATTTATTATAATCTTTAGTTGAGTAAAATATTTATAACAATAGGATGTTAAGAATACTTCAGAAAAGTTCATTTATTCATTTATATTTTTGTTTCGAAAATTATATTTAGTAAAATATGACCACCATATATTTTTCGAGAAAAAGTTAAGTTGTTCATAATTTGTTTAGTTGTTTAAAATACACAAGGTAAATAAAGGATGCATTTTATTGAAAGCAACGTGGAAAGATACGGTTAAAGAGATAAAGTTGATGTTTAAATGTAATGAGGTGCGATCACAAAGCGTGTATAGTCTACAAATTTTATTGAAAACTATAAAATATTCCAAAATACTATAGAGAAAACTATCCAAAAAGCAAAATGATAGGATTAAATATATAATAGTCTTAGATGAAGCAAAAAAAAACAACAATATAAATAAGATCCAATATAAAATGATTAATAATTAATGCAAGAGTGGGTTAGGGACAGAGAAAGATAAATAGAGGAATGTATTTAAAAACGGTGAAAATAGAAGTACATTCTATGGGAATCACGTATTTGACAGAATTTTCGCCATAGTCGACCGTCTGTGCGTGGCTTTGGACCAAATCAAGAGAAAATTTATATTTTCGAAGAATCTCAGAAAAAGCTAAGTAAATGTACAAGGTATAATTATCGTTATGTATATGCAAGATACTATATTAAAATCGATATATTTGCGATTTTAACGGACGATTGTCCGGAAAATTTTGTCTCTAGAATATTTGGCAATGCAAATTAATTATAAAATAAATAATATTAATTTTATTTATAAAATGAGGATTAAATAAAAGAAAGTTGTGTTGGTTATTAAAAACTGCTAAATCTCTTTAGTAGTAAGATTTTTCTTCTTCGTCGGTTCTGGTATGAATCTTTGTCGCTTTGTAATATTGATAAAAAGATTTCCAAAGTAGACAAAAGTTCAAACCCTGGCATTGTATATCCTTTTGGTTTCGAGCTCTAAATTCTCGAGGGCACAACGTAATCACATTTGAAAACAATCGATGTTAAACAATTTTTGTGAAATAGAATTGCTATACGTATGTGTTATGGGAGTGAGCGATAACTGTGCAGCGATGGTTATATATTTTCATAGAACTTGAAAAGTTCTCAGTATTCGGTTTAACAAAAGAAACGGAAAGCGCAAGTGGAGAAAGGAGAAATACATAAATATATATATATATATATATATATATATATATATATATATATATATATATATATAATGCATAGTAGTTGATGAAACAGGTAGTTGGAAATGTTAACAATAATGATTATTAAGCAAAGAAAAAAATGTGCCACTTATGAATTGGTATAACAGCTTTCGTTTTTTCAGGGAATGAGAGATAATAAATGATAAGGTTATAATATTGGTTCCTCAAAATCTTGAATTACGTTTACATATTTATAAATATAAATAAATAAAATGCAGCACATATTGTGATTGGATTGATTTCGTTAAATTTAGACTTTGTTAAACTCTGGCGATAAAAATTAAGCTCGAAAACTTTTGAAGTGTGACGGTGTGGCAAGAAGTATAGTGAAATTATTTACACCTCAAATTCATTCATATTTAATATGTTTCAAATGTTAAACACATTGAGTAAAATGATAAAATACAAGTAAATGAGTTTAATTTAAATCGATCGTGGATCGATCATTGATAGAAACTCAGCGAGTCACGTTAAAAAGGCATAGCGTACGATTGTAAAACAGAAAATTGGGATTGTCAAGAAACTTAAATAATAAAAAACAGAAAAAAGTATATTTATTATTAATACATATATCAACCGATGAGATGAATATATAAATGAAATGACAAAATAAAAAAGTCTTTATTCGTGTTTCCTTATGGTTCTTTTTCAATTCCTTTATAACATTTCCTGTCTCTACATAGTTTCCATGGCTTCTACAAAGAGTGCAGATGATAAAGCAGAATGAGGTAAGATGTATGCATCACTGTTGATAAAACGAAAATGTTCTGCTTTTCTTCGTTAAGATATGTATATATTTTATTCCAATAATTTTCATTATAAATTTAAACGTTTTCTGAAATTATAATCATTCATTGCTATAAACATAATTCGCCTTTGATCTGAATTCTATTATATTTTAAAGTTTATTATATTCACACAATTATTATTATTATATTATATAATTATATTATATATTATATTATATAATAATTATATTCTATAATATTAAATATCTTAAAAAAATATTTGCAATAAAAATGATAAATTAAGTAAAAATATTTTATTAACCAACTGATTAAAAATTTTGTGTTTCATTAATAACTATTAAATTAACAAATTAAATTAATAACTAATTAAGCTAATCTATACACTCCATACATTTATTTTCCAGCTATGCATTATCATATAAATTCAAATTGAGACGAAATCTTTATTTAGGTTTTTTTAAAATAAAATTGATGTTTTTCAAAATACTTTGTGGTCACATTCTTGATAAGATTTACTGGAATTCTTAAAAGATTTTGAATTGCCGATCCAAATACTTGAAAATTTTTTAGACTTTATACTTACAATTGAAGTTTGCTTCTAAAGTATAACATTATTATATTCGATTAATAGAATTTTAATTAATTAATAATTGTTTTATGTAATAAATACATAATCGATTTTATAAATGAATGAATTTTATATAATACATATATAATATATGGCATCTAATATACAATAGGATAGATTAATCTTTATTCCATATTTTTATATATTTCCATTTAAAAATAGCAAATTAAAATTTATTTATAAAATAAATAAAATATTTTATTCTTTTTAATATTTTTATCAATATAAACTTATGTTCATAATATATTAGGCTGAGTTTTTGTAATTGTAGTTTGAACAATAAACAATAAAAATTTAACAATAAAAGTATAAACTTGACTTTAATACATATATAAATACTGTGTAGTCAATTTATAATTTCATATTGAATATTGAATGTACAAGTAAATTTAATTAAATTAAATTTTATATGCTTTGGATTTTCGTTACTGCTTAAAGATTGTATCTAAAATAATTTTATACAATCTTATTTAATTCCAACAATTTATTTATATAACAATATTATATAATTATTAATCTTAACACTTTATTTAAGGTTCCGAAATAATATATAAAATTCATTTTTTATCTGAACAGATTTTTTTTTAAATAAGAAAACCTTTTATTTCATTTTTTTCATGTTAATTTATTTTCTTTCAATTTGATAATGTTTTAATGGAAGTTGAATACTTAATCGGAATTTAATTCTAAAATAAAAAATATATTATTAAATAGGATAATATAATCTTAAAATATGAAATAATAATATAAAAAATATTAAAAAAGAGTAACTAAGAAAACAACTTCTAAAGTATGCAGATTATTAAAAAATCTTAGAATCGGTGATTAAGTATTTTAGTTAATCTTTTTTAAATATATTCTGTGAAATAGTTTTATATGCATCAAGTATTTATGTCTCTCTAGTAAGATAATTGAAAACCCGTAGGAAATTGTAGTGTTTCTCGTTTTTGTTCGTTTATATTCGTTCGTCCAAATCGAATAAAAATAATTCATTTGTGAGTTATAAATATTTATAGAGTATACTTAAATTCTAAAATGATTAATAATTATTAAAATAATATATTCCAAAATAGTTAAAGTTTAAGATTTTTGTCTTTTCTTTTTTTTTGACACTTGAATATATATGTAAGTCAATAATTCGCCGTATATTATCTAAATTATTGTATTTATTTACATCAAAGTTGCAATTTGTATATTTCAATGGTTCAATTATTTGCTAGTAATTGAAAAAAATATTATTTAGTTATTGGAATTATTAAACGTATGAGTTAGTGATTGAAATGATATGTACTGAAAATATTAATACAGAAATATAAGTACAGAATTATATTACGATAACAATTATTAATTTTTTTAAGTAATAAAAAATATGTAAATAATTAATTAAATAATAATTCAATACATATGACAACGTTATTTCCAATAATATATATATATATCTTATTAAGCTAGCTATTAATCAATAAAAATATATTAATAAATTAATTCTATTCTTATTAGAAAGAACTACTTAATAAAGAAATTGAGTTTATATTTATTTTATATTTTAAGAATATAATAATAACAATAACAACAATAATAATAATAATAATAATAATAATAATAATAATAATAATAATAATAATAATAATAATAATAATAATAATAATAGTATTAATAATAATAATAATAATAGTATTAATATTAATAGTGGTAATAATAATACTAATACAAATACTAATAATAATAGTAATGAGAAAAATATTATTGCTTTACTCTTTATGTATTTTTCTCCATTTGTATAATCCACTGAATAAGATGGCCTTATATGGAATATTAAAAAGAAAAATCAAATTAAAAACGTTTGTATATCCATGATTGGAAAAAGAGAACGAATAGCAGATGCAAATTTGACCGGTAAATAAAACCCGATGGTGAATTTTTCAGCTTAACTAGAGCAATAACCCACATTTCTCTCAATCGGAAATTCATTCTAAATACAGTTCATTGAAGGGGGAGGAGAGATAGACGTCTGTTTTGCAATACATGTAGCTAGATATATGTACAAATGTGTCGAATCCCATCTCCGTTGGATTTGACGAGTGGTATCGGTCGAGCTGCTGTCCGCTGGAATGACGCTCAGAGGAAGGTGCTCCAATAGACGACGTTGAGAATGAAGAAGGCAAAAGGGAAGAGGAAGCGCGATATCTTATCGATGTATATGGCGGTGGCCCGACCCTCGCAACACGTGTCGTACTGAACAGTGGGTGGCCGAACTGGACTCCTGCTCCTCTCCGAGTCCGACCTCATTGGCGTCTGTCCCCAACAAAGAATGTTTTTGTTCTTATCCGACTGTTATGCGTTCAAAAGCAGTTTATCAAGTGATAGACCAAGTACGGTCTTTTTTTTTATTAGTGACAATGGCTCCCGCGAATTCACTTTCCTTAACCGCGTCGTGCTTAGCAAAGGGTTGCGGGTGGCATCATTCGTTTTGGCAATTCAGTTTCAAGTGCATTTCTAACTAATTTGGCAATGGATAATTCTAACAAATATTTGGTGTTCAATTGTATCTTCATTCTAATTATGTTCACATTTTACCAAGAACTGGAAAAGCGTGTATAAAGCAAAATTTACAGCGTGACTATGGTAACTACAGCGGTAATAACTAATAATATAATCAGTTTTATATAGAATTATGAGTGCACGTTAATTGAAAATACAAATAGATTTTAGAAACTTTTGTTACTCTTCTCGTACACGAGACATTTTATTTACGACATCAGGTATTGCCGTAATACATACTTAAGCTTTACTTACATAGTAAGCAGATTATAAAATGTATTTATATATTTTCTCACAAATTATATACTTTCATCATTAAAAATTTATATACAATTTTTGTTTATGAGATAGCGATATTTTTTTGCAATTTATAATAAATCTACACTATTTCTATTAATTTTCATAATAATTTGATTTATATATATATATATATCTTCTAATAAAATAATATTATTTCATTTTAATTGGGATTACATTCATTAGTTGTTTATGATAATGTTTTAATAAGTTGTACTGTCTAAATCTTTTACAGAAAATTTGCCTTTACAAATTTTCAAAATAGTAAATTTTAAAAGGCTTTCAACAAATTTTTTAGTAAATGTATAATAATATAAATACACATTTTTGAAAATTCTATCGATCTATTTCTATTTCTATTTCTATTCATCATTTATTTCCTATTGATATCATTTAATCTATAATTATGCTTTGTATGAGTGATTGGATATATAAAATCAATATTTTTATAATATAAGAAGTCAAAAGTGATTCAGATAATAAAAATGTGTAAATATATTATTAATAAGTATGTATTAATCTACTGGTAATTAATTATTTCTTAAATTATACTAAAAAATTATGCATCGATAATGTTGCAATCAAGAATTCCTATGATTTACAGATTTATAAATGAAAATATTTGTGCAAATGAAACGTATTCATATAATGCCAAATAATATTATTATTTTATTATTGAAATCATTTAATTTATTATCCTTTTTAAAAAAAGAAAAGATTCATCCTTTTTAAGAATTTTACTATATAAGAATTCATTGTATCTCTACATTTAACTCTAATTTCATATAAATAATCTTATAGATTTTAAAAATCAAAATGAAAAATAATGGAACAATTATAAAGTACATTTATATTTTTCACAAATACGTTTTATAACGACATATATTCCTATTAATGTCAGTTTACAAATCTAATCAAATAAATTTATCTGATGAAATAAATATTTTTTTAACAAAATAATTATATTATTTGTATAAAATTTATCTACTGAATAAATTTAGTTTGTATATGAAATCAGAAGTAGCATTATTTTTTAAACTTGCGAGCATTCTGTACTACATACAACTAAGTATACGCACTTTGAATTCGTCAATAGCCTCTCGAAGATCCTCGTCAGAATATCCTTTCATTGCTTTTGTAGCTACTGGCCCCATGTAATTGTTAACAACAGCGAATTCCATAAGAGAAAGGAAGACAAAGACGCTGCAGGACGACATCCAGACATCAATAGCTTTGACATAGGAGACGGGCGGGAGTGATTGCTGTGACTGTGTATTTTGTGTTGCTGAAATAACGGAAAATAATATTAATATTTCTTAAAATACTTTTCTTGTTTGTTCGGATAAGTAAATTGTTCTTATTAAGATTACTTTCATATTTCGGTGGTTAATAAACTTTGGCCATACAATCAATATAATATAATAAATATTGTTTGAGAATAAGAGACTCCGTTGAGTAAGGCAATAAAATATCTGACAAGTAATGTCATGAAAATTGCATTTAAGAATTCAAAACTTTCCTGCTCATAATTATTTGTACTAGTGTCATAAAACATCTGGAAAACTCTAGCGGAACGTGCTCATACTCCCAGTGCAGTAGAACCTAATGGGTTTACTGCCGCGAGAACCCCAAAGTAGATTCAGAACGAATATCAGATATGCGTGAAGCATTGATTACAAATATTTACTGCAACCCAAAACCCGTACGTGCAACAACATGCAATGACCATACGTGTGCACTCGGCCTTTAAGACAATGCTTGCATTGTTCTTCGCTATACCACATCTGGTCGATAGCATTGGAAAATTGACCACGCCCAAGCGGACCCTTCTTCTAGCCAAGTCCCAGAGAGGGATGAGGCAACCAAAGAGAGGTGACCAATGAAAAAGGCTCGCCACCTTCCGACACTTTCCCGATTAGCAAATTCGGAACTGAGCCCGGAAGGAAGTGGAAATGAAGGCGTGCATAATCTATTGTGCGACCCAAGATCAACCACTGATTGGTTAATTAATAAAGGAAGCAGGGATCCCAAGTGGAGCGGGATCAGTGAATCATTTTAAGAAGGGACTACGTAATGTACCTTCACTTACTCTTTCCAAATACTTCTTACAGTGAAGGATAAGTCACGACCTTCTCTCACGGAGGAGGACCGGAGAGATGAGTCGTTTAGCTGAGTTTTAATAAGAAGTTCTTTCCACAATTGTGAATTAGTGTACGATTGAATTGATCTCATCAAGACTGGATTGCGTGGGACCTGACCACTTGTGGTCTCACTTGGAGACAAGGAAGAACTGAAGGGTTGCAACATTGCAAGGGAACGTAATAACAAGCCATCGAAGAGAGACTGGAAAATCACGATACACTGCAAGTAAGTCCTTACAGCTAGTACTCATTCTTGATTTCTCGGCTTATGTAGAAGACGGACGGATTAAAGTCCAACTACGGAAGCTTCCCGGACATACTCTTGAACAAGACCAGCTATAAACGCCACATTGGCTTCTCAATCCACTACAAGTTGTTCCCGCCACAGATGGCGCACAGCTTCGCATAACCTCCATCTCGGCTCTCTTACGACCTATATTTAGAGGCAACTACACACGTGTTAAGACAAACACAATAGCATTCCAGTGTTCGATCATAGCACTACAATCACCATAACCTCTTAGTGATAATATTCAATAGATTATAACCTGCTTCATTCATAGTAAATATATTTCAACACCACAAGATTATCAAGAAATATAAAGTTCGTCTGTAATTCACCCTTTTGTAAATTAATTCAAATAAACAGAAATAATAAAGACATGTGTTAATTATTAATCAGTGCATTCACCCTTTACTTGCCCGGCAACCCCACACAACATCTAGTGGGTTTTTTGTTCTAAGTTAATTATTGCACGTTTGGCTGACGAGTCAAATTGTGGGATTATTTTCCGAACAAATATAATATAAAAACCGCCCCATTGTATTTTCTTTCGCAGTTGAATTTATTTTTAATGTTATATACAATTTTTATTGTATTATAAAAGGAATAAAAAATAAATACTACATTAAGAATTTTTTATTAAGCATCATAAAATATTTAGTTTTATTATTAAGTATTGTAGCTACGTTTAACATATAAATTAAATTGTTTTCTCTAGATATTTTATTTTCCATTCGTCGAATATTGAATAATATATTATTCGAGATTGTGATAACCTTTTTCAATGCCGTAAAACATCTGGCAAAACAACATAATTAAATAGTCGTTAGACTTTTGAGAAGTCCTGCCCATAAACGTCTGGCAATAGTGTCTTTAAATATATGGCAAAACAAGTCGTTAGACTCGGAAAAATCCAACTCTTTAGGCAGCTGGAAAGAATCGCTATACCAAAAAAATCTATAATCTACCGATATATAGTGCTCCCCCCTTGTTGTCAAGTCCGTCATGCAACCGCCAGAAGCACGTCAAGGGCAATGAAATCGAGAGCTCTTCTTGGCGTAACGATCAAGAGAAGATTAAGCTTCGTGATTGATGACAATGTCGCGAGAGGCGCTGCCCTCGCTCTATAAGTCGCAATCTCTGTGATTGGACAAAAAAAAAGAGAAGGGATCCCAAGTGGTCACCATGATTAGTGAAATGTATTTAAGAGAGACAATCATAAGGTTCAAACATTCTCGATGAAGTCCTCATAGAAAAAGGAAGTGGCAACTCCCTCAACGGAATCCGAAGACAAGTACCAGTTGAAGTCCTCATTGAAGAAGGAAGTGGCAAAGTCCCTCAACTGAGTGTAAGATTAGTCTTCATTTGTAGTATCATCTACTTTAGGTGTCATCTCAAATTTAAAGCTCTCCAGGAGCCAGGTCACCGAGCATTCTTAAAGGATTGAGGCCATCTCAGAGGTACACGCAAAATTATCTTAAGTAATTCTACTGTCTGTACTCAAGGAGAAGCTCATAAGTACTCACGCGCACGAAGACTCGTCTGCAAGACAACGCGCCATTGAGCGCCCACCTTGCCGATATAACCTCTCTCCTAGCTTGGGTCCTACGCTCACAAGGCCAATCTTCGCGCCATTCAGCGCTCATCGCAGAAACATTACGCGGTTGTACTCAAAGAAGTGGTAAGAGCCTTACAACCTCTCACTTCCCTGGGAATAGCACCAGTGTACTATGCCAAGAGCAACAAATATTACAACTCCTAATTTTGGTTAAAGCGCATGCTAAAACCAAGTGTGATCTGCCCAGAACTAAGAGTTCATCAATTGATAACAGTAACAAGAATCATTCCTGTATCTGGAAATTAACGGAATAAACAGTATAACAAACAGATATATTAATATTGAATTTATTACGCTATCCCTTTCACTTGACCGCAGATCTCTACTACATAATATCTTCTGGTCTCTGAGTTATCTATAAAAACAATTTTGATCCTTCGAACCGGACTTGGTAAAACAAGCCGAATTATCGAACAGATTTTGTACATTTCTGGTGCTTCCAGCCGGATAAGTTGAAGTTAGTATATACCTTCAATATTAATAATTTTAACGTTACATAATACAAGAAAAATGTTACAATACGAGAAAAAGAAAACAAAGGAAACCAGTGCTGACGTATACATCACGCATGGTAAGGAAAACCGTGTAACTCGTAGCAGTGCAAAGGAAAGAGCTCGAGTAGAGAGCAACGTGAAAGCGAAAGGTCAGTGTATTCGTATAATAGCAATGAAAAGGGTAACACAGAAGCCCCCTGCATCGCATTTGGATACATGCATCGAAGAAATCACGATCACAAGGGAATTAATAGACGACATACACAAGGCCTTCATCAAGGAGCACAGCTACCTAGAATAATTAACATGGCCAGCAGCACTGGATACCCACGAATATCTTACAAATAATGTTCAAGGAGTAGAGTTGAGATTTATCAAGTGCGTACTCTAAAATAAGTAAGTTGCTCTCCAACTTGAACAAAGCAAAAGAACCAGTAACAAAGTCTGACGACACGTTGGCCGGGATCGAAATTGAAATGGAAAGAGCTGTCTTCCAGATATCATTATTCCGAAATTTTCAGGCGAATATCTAGAATGACCCATGTTCCGGGATTTATTTGTCTCAATAGTGATAAACAATAAAAAATACAGCGAGGGGCAAAAACTCTATTATTTACGAAAATTACTGGATGGTGGCGCAGCCAAGTCTGGAGCACGCTTCCGATTACAATATGATTTGCTTGCACTGTCATGGTAAGCTTTATCAGAGAGATATGAGAACACTCGCCGAATAATATAATCTCAGCTTTGTAAACTTCTGTCTGACTTGTCATCATTGAAAGGTGATGCACAAGAAATGGAAGAGGTAGCCAGTGAATGTAGTGACTTATTAAAGAAACTATGACAATTACAACTCGACACTGACCCATGGGATTGTATAGTGGTTCACCACACATTGCAAAGATTCAGCAAGCACACACGAGACCAATGGAAAAAAGGTCCTTGTATTTAATTGATGCCTGCGTTCAACTACCTACAATATAATCCAAAGCAACAGCGCAAGAGCAAACGGAATTTCTGAAAGTGTAAACGGCTGCATAATACCTTATTACATGAAGAATCAATTCAAAGGTAACCCAAACAAAACACAGCTCAAGCTCGCCCCCTAAATGACGAGAAGATGCAATCGTCATTCCATCGAAACCATTATTAATGACAACCCTGTTGGCCATTGCCATGGCTAAATTAAGCTCACCATCGACCACAGTACAAGCTCGTCTTTTAATTGACAACGGAAGTTGGGTTCACAACAGAAGATCTTGTGAAGCAGCTCAAAATACTACATCAACGTTCTGTCATCACCATTCATGAAATTGGAGGATCCATTTCCACCCAGGCTAAAGGTGTTGTATCACTCACACCTACATCAAATCATTCTAACTCTCAGTCACAGTTCTAGCTCACATACTCAAATCATTGAGAAAAATGCTCCACCATATAAAACACCACGACAAGTATGGCCGCATCTTAGAAATCTGAAATTTGCAGATCCAAAATATCTTACATCAAGATTTGTAAATATTGTTCTTAGAGCAGATGCATATGGACAAATCATCAAGCCCAACATAATCAAATCGGCTCCATCCATGCCAATAGCACAATTATATATTTTTGGATGGCAAGTACTTGGACCTGTCAATGAAACAAACAGTATGAGCGCAGTAGCATTCCACACTTCAATAGAAAAAGTAGAGCATGCATTACAAGAACTACTGACAAGATTTTGGGTGCAATAAGAAGTTCCGAGGAGCTCCGATCACCAATACACCCTTAATGAACAATGGTGTGAGGACCATTATAAGACAAATCACTCTTGAGACTCAGGAGGGATATACACCGTCGGCTTCCGCTCAAGAAGTCAATCGAACTCCTCGGCAACTCCCACAATACTGCACATCAATGTTTACAAAGCCTACTGAAGCGATTCACAAGAGATGGAAATTATCGTCAATACTACCAAAATTTTTTTATGGTATATACAAATTTTGATCCTTCCAAACGAACTTGGTAAAAGAAGCCGGATCATCGGACACATTTTGTACATATATATATATATATATATCTTTATTTACGTACAATTTATTTTTATTTACTTATTATTTTATAATAAAAGAGATATTAATTGAAAAAGAGATCTATAATTGTATATATTATTATTCTATTAAATTAATTTTTCATACATCGTTATATACAGCTTTATCATAAAAGGAAAAAATTGTTGAATTTTATAATTATTTTCTTTACACTTTGAGTGAAATACAACATTTTGTAGCATTAAAAGTATCCATGAAAGAACACGAGTGTTATCTTTGCAGTTGAAAAGAAAAATATCTTTGATAACGTCTGTAGAAATATTGTGTAAACTATATCACGCTCGAATTGAATTTGGATGCGACACCGGCCTTCTTTCCCGCGATTCCTCCGCCGCGATAAATTACTCTATGGCTGCCTTTAACATGTTCAGTGTCCGGTAATTCGCTCACGCGATGTTTGTATTGATGTTAGATTTATAAACCTCAACGTGCTTTTTTTTCTTATACTTTTAGCTTTATTCGGTTATCTTTATGCTTGAGATGGAAATTGAAATATTCGTTAGGCGAGTAGTGTTAAAAGTGAGTAATTTTTGAAAAAATAAAAATGTTCATTGATTTGACTAATGTTATAATCGGGTAATTATGTACATTAACCTATTTCTTAATAATTATTCCATTTTAATAATTGAGTTGTTAAGTAGCGATAAGTATAGATTATAAAATATTGCTGTCGAAATTCTTACAATTTAGCCCGAAATATTAAATATACATATATATTTAAGGGTTTGTATAATTTTTTAAAAATTTTATTTCAACCAATTGATACTTATATTTACTAAATATTGAAATTAGAAGCATAGTTTATTTTAGATATTATAGCATGATAGTAGTTTACTAAAATAATATTTAAAATATTAAAATAATCATAATTATCCAAGTAGCCCATATTTCAAACAGTTAATTCTGATTTTTATTTACAACATTAATGTACTTATTCATTTCACGAAATTTAATAAATAAAAACGTTCACTCTATAAAAGGTTCGTATGCTAAAATTAAAAAAATATTTTTATCCTAGTACTTTCTCGAAAAAAAGATTAATTTACTTAAATGAATTATGCCGCTTAAAAATCGTATAATATATTTGAAATTAGACATATGTATTTTTTAATGTAAAAAATTTTTTGCGATAATATCAACTATTTAAATGTAATAATTCATACTTTGTATTAATATATGTTTATTATGATTATTATTGTGGTTATTAATTTAATATATTTCCAATAAATTTAATTAATTATCTCCATCAGGAATATTCAGTTCCACCCCCTCCCCGCTCCATTACGCTTACGTATTGAGGGTCTCTCTTCAGGATTGATTTCCAAGGTTTTTCTTCGTCTTTTACGAACGCGTTCTGAACATAAAAAGTGAGCTTCCGAAGGATAGGGATAGAAGAGGAGAAAATGGCCCTGTCACATTTCTCAGAGAAGAAATAATATCACTAGTACTTAAGCTATCGACTCGAAGAGTCGACTCGATTTAAATATAAAAATAGTAATCCTGTGAGAAAGTGAAATTCGCATTTAATTATTGTGTTCTCGGCGATTGCTGGTGATCGAAATATCGACTTCTTTGTCATTCTTCATAATTATTTATATTTAATGTTATAAAATGAGATTAATTAAATAATATGATTTTGAAACTCAGATAATTAAATAAAATTCATTTCTTATAGCAATACGCAAGTTTTTAGAATAATGGAAGAATCGATGGCCTTCGTTAAATAAATTATAAATTTAATAATATTTTGTGCTTTACCAATGATTAATAACTGTTTTTCGCTCATGCTCTCTAATACTATGTCAGTTTCCGTTCGCATTGATGAAAACAAATTATACTCTAATTAAAATTGTTACCTAAAGTAAGTAAAGAAGTAACACCGAGTGTGACTCTCGCGGGTATTGCCTCTGGCTTAATCCAAAATGCGATCCAAGACATGACGACAATGAGGGCCGAGGGTATGTAGGTATGGAATAAATGATAGCCGAGTCTGCGACGCAAATTGAATACGATCTGTATGCAGGTGAAGTTGCCGGTCGAGTATTCAATCGTGCAGTCGGTCGTGTAGTTGTTGGCGATGTCAAGCTGCGGCAGCTCGATTTCCGGATTCACCACCAGCGGGTCCGTCACGTTCCAAATGAACACCAGATCCTGCGTCGTATGCGACACTGGAATAATGCACCACTTTGTTATTTCTCCAGAGTGTGGACTTACATTTCTAACTTATCGTTACAATATTTGACTAATGATAAGTGCATAATAGGAAGTGTTCAAAACAAAGCTTATAGCATAAGTTTGAGCTACAGGGACGTGTCTCAGAACTTTTAGAAACTCAATGAGAACGTAAAGGCAAAATCTAAGCGACATATCACATATGCGACTACGAATAGTATATATACATTGCACTTTAAAAAATTTGGAGAAAATTTTTCGAAAATTCATATCACGGTATTGTTTATCTATCTATACCAAATTAAATTTATTTTAATGTAAAACCCATTCATTTAAAAAATTCTCATAAAAATTACTAATCCTTTGATATTTTTACACCGAATATTTCGATTGTTATTCAAATGTCGATACCAAACTAACGGATTATTATATATTGATTCTAGATCAAATATTTTTACTATTGATTGCCGCTATATATGATAATAAACATTTTTTAGTTTATATAAAGTTGTATAACAGAGTTTATATAAAAATTTAATTATTTATGTCAAACATTGTAATTGTTACTTACAACTTTCGATCATCATTGAGCATATTTGCGTATCGTGAGGATAGGACTCGAATTTCATAGCACACGACAGCACTAACGTTAATCTAAATAAATAACTCTCATTAATAAAAATAATCATACTCACTGCGATATTTTAATAAAAACAAGGCCTATTAAATATGAAAAACATTGGTAATGGAGATAATGTTTAAAATTAATCAACATACTCAATAGGATTATTATATTGAAAATATATGATTTTCTTGCGTATTAAATTTACTTTAAATATTTATATTATTTCTTATTTAATTTAATGATAAATTAAAAATATATTATTGAAATATTGAAATTTCTTACGCTTTAACATTGTAAAATGTTCATGTTCTATCATGTTGTGGAATTATCAACCATTTAAAAAATATTGTATTCAAAGTAATAAGTTTTTATTCGTTTTTTGCTCGAAAAGCAAAGCATAAGCATACTAATTAGTAATGAAGCACTCACTTGGACATGTAAAGTAAAGTTTTATCGTGGTAGAGCCATAAGTAATGATTGGGTATCGACATCTCGTGAAATGTGACTTTTTTTGCGTTTTTAAAAAAACAATCGGGTCTCCAAATGTTGTGCAGCCAATCGACATCTAAAATCCTATACTCTTCTGACATATTTTCTGGCATCCTCAATCGCGAGTCTCGCCAGCTTTGCGCAAGGAATATGTCCGCTACGTAAGTCTAATTCAAATTGAAAAATCTTTTATTTTATCATTTCTGACTGGATAATAACGAATTTTTAATATGAATAAGAGACATTCTATTAAAAGATTATCCACACGATCTTTTTTCTTATATTCATAATAATGTTTAAAGTAGAATTATAACGCAGAAGTGAATTTTATTGTGTGTGAAGAATCAGAAATTCTAATATCATTATTAAAACAATATCACCAGTAGAATAATTATTGTACGGATATAGTCGCACCATCGACTCTTCGTTGATAGAATCGATACTGAGTACCGTGACGTGAAAATAGACAATGGTCGGCTGTCCTAAATATTTAGGTGCTCTGTGCTTATCGTAATTTTTCGGATTGATCGGTAGAATATCCCTCAAGGAGAGTGAGACTTCTTTCCTACCGTAGTCTTCGCGATCCATTTCTCTGTAATACGTAACGTTAATATTCTTATTCTTTTATATAATCAGTAAAAAAAAAATGCTTACAATGATACATAATTTTGAATGAGAATTTTATAACTTTGATACAGTCTTATATTTACAAATTTATGCCCTTTGAACGAACGATTAATATGTATTTGTATTATTTAATTTAATATGTTTACTGTGTAATAATATACAAATAATTACTAATCAATTTAGAAATAATGAATTGCGGTTTTAAGTGACACGTAATTATAGTGTTTTATTTAATATATTTTACATTCATATCCTGCTTGTAACCGTTAAATCCGTTTTAAGCTAATATAAATCGTTTCTTTAAATAGGATTACTTAGTAAATATTTAAATATCTATCCAAATACTATCTAATATTTTATGTATTTAATATAAATAAAATTTTAATATTTTACAGTAATTCAGTGAAAATTTATATTAATTTTAAAAACGAATAGTATAAAATTTATGTGATTTTCAATTTTCATTTTAAAAGGTAATCTTATAATATTATTATTCATAAGAAATAATCTATTATAAATATATTAATTGGCACCTTAAATATTAAATATATCTGTACTTATTATATCATTAGTAGATTAGAAAATTATTTTAATGAGTAATCTCGATTATTGTGCAATCAATGTGTAGAACTAAATACAGCAGCTTTATGGATTCCTATATTTTTCATATCCAAATAATGCTTATAATTGATATCTGTAAATTAATATGAATTGTGAATCAAAATAACTAAAATAAAAGCGAAAATTATTAATGTTTCATTGAAAAATATATATTAAGACAAAAATTATAATGATCAATAGTAACCCCAGTGTATTAAAATAAATAATAAGAATATTCAATTAGAGCATATCTAATTGTATATAATATTTTAAAAATAAATGTTATTCATATTACTAATAATACAAATATTCGATACAAATCAAATTGACACATTTTTCTTTATTTTATAAAAGATAATCCCTTTATTTTTTGAATGTGCGGCAAAAAAAGTATGTAAGAGAATCATTTGTGAATAACGTTAAATTGCTGAACCGCTGAACCGACAAAATCGTGTCTTATATCCTTTTGATGGGAATGTGACATCATTATGAACAAGTACGATTTCTACTAAAATGCCAGAAAATCCGAAGCTGATGTAATGCACGTCACAAGACTTTACGACACAATAAAATTATTGAGTCAACTGAATGTGCATTATAATTTTTTATTGAGGTGTTAGGTAATACTACAATTTTCAAGAAAAGGGAAAAACTTACTTATTTATAATGTACAGTTAATATCTGAACTTTTATAATAACTTCCTTGCTATACGAACCTTAATTTAGTATATTCTTAGATTATTTAATGCCAACTAACACATTCCGAATGAAATGAATCTGACAAAAGTACCTGTATATATATATATATATATATATATATATATATGCATATTATAGTACTGAGTAGATATCAATGATCAAATTTATAGACGTAAGCCAATCAAAATTAATTATAAAAATTTCAAAAATAAATACTTTCGTCGTGTTTGTATTATTCAGTTTCCTAATAAATGAGTAATATAATAATATGGAGAATAGTGTAAAAATACAGTTATCTATAGATAGTTTTAAAATATTTTAGAACGCAAATTTTTCTAAAATAATATTTTTATAAATTTTAAATAGTTCTTCCTTTCTTTTATAATCGTTTCGATCACTAATTTTTTCAAATAGATTAGAAATATTTTCTATTGTAATCAATAATTAATAGAGCGTCGATAAATATAGCAATAATCTATTATTTCTTAAAGAATTTTATATCTTCATTACTTAAGTATATCGATGAATGCATAAAGTGTAATATGGATTTTAAATAAAATAAATTCTTTCTATATCAGCCATCACATTTTTAATACTTTTAAAAGAAATGTATACAATATTATAATAAAATACGTTTTTATCAATAAATTAATTATTATTTAAACTAATTAATATTTATTATATATAGTTGTGTGTGAAAAAGCCTAATAAAGTATATTTTTATTATATTGTACATAGAATATTATGTATGACATTCTAGTTGATGGATAGAAATTGTTGATTATATATTTGTATCTATTAATAAATATATAATTGTAGTATTAGATTCTGATAGTTTCGTATTTCTTATATAATTTAGATTAAAGCATTTCATGTAGTTGTCATTGAGTATTGAACATGTATAAAAAATAAAATACTTTTCAGTTAAAATTTTCATATCAAATAATAATAATTTTAAATAAAAATATTTTTAAATAACACACATGAATGTGAAATACAACGGATATACATAATTTCTTAAATCAATATTCTAAAACGATAAATTCTGAAATGATAAATAGTGTAAAGGAGTGAAAATTTCAATATCTATTAAACGATTTCATTAAATTTCAATTGAAGAAACTATGACTAATTGAAATCAATATTTTTAATAATATTTCATTACTGCTCATATCAGTTATACATTAAATTTATAAATTGTAAGCTCACGTCGAAAATCAATATTACTTTTTATTAATTAAAACTTCATTTGATTTATATACAAACGAAAAAATCATATATAAAAAAACATAATTCAATCAAAATTAAATCATAAGTATTAACTATTTCAAATTCGAGTAAGAAATATACAATTGGCATTATTTTTTTCTCAGTCTGTAACGTTGACATGTAAATTCAAATATATATTGTATTAAATGGAACGAATTTGATGAGATAAATGCAGTAGTAATAATATGCTGCTATACTTAAGAATCTACGATTAAGACTAAATTATTCGGACATCGCTCATTTAGAATGAATATTAGCGATTCTGATGAAACGGCAATATTGAGGGGGGAGAAGCCGTAAGAAGTCTTCGTGCTGTGCATACCCTAAAGTTCATCCTACAATGTTCTTTCCTTTCCCTGTACTTGTCGTTTAAGTACATTAATAATAGAGCAGAGGGGTTTTCACTTCCATTTCACGGACTCCTTTACGCATTTTATGAATATATTTACTTTTTCATCAATATTTTTTACTATGTCTATCAATTCCTGTATATTACAATTGTTTTCAAAAAAAAAAAAAAAATGACTAGAAATATATTAATAATGAAACTAAAAATATTTCAGACCCATCAGTCCCATAAATAATTTAAAATGTACTAATTTATGTCCTTAATACTACTAAGTATTAATTTAAAAATGTACCAGTCGTAATGTTCAGTGCAACTTTTAATAATATTTTAATACAATATTAATTGAAATAATTTTTATATATTCCTATTAACAAGTCTTTTATTCATAATTTTGAATTAATGGTAAAAAATTTACTTACAAAATATTATTGTGCTAATGTATAAATTTAATTTTCAAATTTTCATAGTATTGGTAAAGACTTAAAATGAAAACTTCATATTATACTAGAAGAATGAAAATAAAAATATTATTTGAAAAAATTAAATTATAAACTTACTGTAGAGGCCTACTGTAAATCATATTTAATAATATAATCTTATAAATCGGAAATTAAATAATATTAGTTAAAAAACGTTTAATTTTATTATTTAGATAAAAGTATCAATGAGAACGTATCTCTGTTTTAACAAAATTTTGTATCCATTTTTATAATTTAAAAATAAATCTTCCTTTTAGTGTTCTTTTAGTTGTTATAATTTAAATATTTTTTCGGTATTCATGTTTCATAAAGATAAATACTTTTAGATAAGTGTACTTGTATACTAATTTAATAATTACTTCTAATTTCTGCATAATTTTAATATCTTACAATGTTTTCCTAAATTAATTTTAATATTCATTGATTATATTTTTCATTAAATACGAAATAACATGTTTATTATAAAGAGAACAAGAAACTTTGTAATAGATACTTAATCTATAATATGTGATTAAATTTAAAATACTTGCAACTAAAAGTATCTGTACTTTTGTGAAAAATTTGATCTCAATAGGAAAAGCCGCTATGCATAATTCTTTACGCGTTGTTCTTCTTATAGAAACATTAGAAAATTCAGTGTGAACAATGCAAAAAGTAATCAAATTAATTTAAAAAATATACAAATATCTAAAAAATGAATTTAAAGCGTATGTCATAAAAAATCTCATACCTTTGCGATAAAGCATGAGAATTCGTGTACTTAATAAATGGAAAGTTTTACAGTAACACTGTAAGTATTAATTTTTAATTATACTAATAAATTTTTTTTGATTATACCAATATTTTTTTTTATGATTAAGTAAAGTTTAATTTGTATTCATATTGAAATGTGAAATCGTATTAATCTTTTTATGGTTGTGCATCGATAAATTTGTATATAACATATGTTTGTATAATAACAAATAGATGCATTTTTTTATGAAATTCATATGTTATTATAAAAGTAATTAGTAAACAATAAATGCTCAGATAATTAATTTCCAATATTTAATTATCATATATATTAATACATTCATTATTGTAATATGGAAGCATTTTATCTTATTTTTTATTATTATAACATGTATCCGTTATATGTTCTCTATAAATAATATGGTAAATTACTATTAAATAATTAGTTATAATAAAAATTATTGATTATAAAATAAAAATGTTTTATAAAAATTTTGTACAATATTTAGGAAAATTCATATAAAGGAGTAGGAAAAAATAAATTAATTTGATTTATTTTTGAATTTTTATAAAGACGATTTTACTATTGCAATTTAAACATGATTGGTTATTAGAATATAATAATAAAGTTCAATGATAAAAGGCTTAATGGTATAATAATTAATGTTCCCACATAATTGAGAAAATCATCGGACACGTGATCGATACACAAAAACAAATAAACATTGTTAAAAATATCGACACCTTTACCTTGCGATCTTCGGAAAAAAGCGGTACCCGCGTTTTCTCGCCGAAAGTCGAATTGTTCGTGAGGTTAGGCTATTGACCTTAAAATGCCAACCCTCGACCTCCGTTGAGAGGACGGCCTCGCATACTTTATCACTGAGTACGCGGGCAGCAACGGCCGGCGTAAAAAAATGATAGAAATTATGATGTTAATCATGATTATATGTTGCAAAAATCCCATGTAATTTCTAATTTAAATGAATGAATAAATAATTGGTAACCCCAGCCCCAAATCTCATGGCAACTGATGCAGCAAAACATAAAAACATAAGTAGTATAAAAATTTAAGTAATAAAATTAATAATATAATATATAATTGTTGATAGAGCATTAATTACGACGTGGACAATATTGATATAACAATTTTTCGTGAGAGTATAATTATGAAAATTTTAAATAATTTTAATATAAAAAATTTTATGTAAAATTTCAAAAATAGTATTCAATTTAAATATATAGTATAAAAATTGTAAATAATAATTAAAGAAACTATTGAATCAGATGGTACATTATTACTATCATTGTTTTTGCATTATACTATTAAGTGTTAATTAAAAAGTATTATTGTAGCTTAATAAGTACAATGACACGGTTTATAATAATGTTTATAATAATAAAATAACTAATAATTATTTTATACCTTTAAATCAATTAATTTTTAGTGTTTAAAATAAGATATTGGCAACTTTATACCAAAATTCTACACAATACTTATAAATCTAATTATTCGTTCGAGCTATGAGAAATATATGAAATAAATAGAAATATAATAATTACAATAATAAAAATAGAATAGATGAAGTATTAATTAATTAGATATATAAATTGTAGTTAATAAGGCTTTACTCTCATTATATTCTAGTATGAAACACCTTTCTGTAATAAATCAGTCTTCCATTTATCGATAATAATTATAATTAATTTATTCTTCTAAAATGTCAAAAAAGGAAGATAAATATTTTTCAGGTGAATTAAATACTTACGGATAATGTAAGGATGCCATGTCAAATAGGGTGTAAAGGTAGCAGCATAAGATCGGCAGAGAATATCTCCTCATACCTATCAAATCAATTTCAAACAATAAAAAATACCAGCTAACCTACTCTAAGTCGTATACAAGTATTTAATTATAAAGGAATAAAATTCGATTTTACCCATTTAAAATTTTAAAAATAGATGAAATTGCAAACAAAAAAAATACCTAAGCGAATATTTCATTGTTATTTGCAACTTTTTATGTAATTCAGTTATATTAAATTTGAAATTTGAAATATTTTATGATATGAATTAGTAGATTTTATTTTTTTAGCATCTATGATATTGTTAATAGGTTCAAAGAGTGCGAAATATATAGTAGAATTAAAATTTTTTAATTTTTTAAGATATTTTTAAATTGGTAATACAAAACGTAATTTAATCATTATACATTTAGTAATATAATTTGTTTTTTTCCGATTAATTAAAATTTTGACTAGCACATTCATTAAAGTTAGATTTTTTTTTATAAATTTTCAACACAAAAATAATAATTTTTATAAAGTTAAGAAAACTGAAATTAAATATTATCAGTTTAATATTTAATTTATACAAAAAAATTAATAAGTTTTTTTAACTAATTATTGTACTATTAATATAGAAAGATTTATAATGTGATCGTATTAATAATAATGATAATGATGATGATAATGATGATGATGATGATGCCCATATGAATGTATGAATAAATAGTAGAATAAATAGTTAGAATAATTAATGATTTTAAAATGATCCTAAAAATGTTCCCTAACGCAACTTTAAATCTATTTAATCTTTTGTAAGGCAATAAAAAGTTTTTATAATATTCATCTCGTGCAAAATTTAACATTAAATAATTACTTAAAAACATATATAATTATAATAAGTAATTATATTCTCAGGCTATGATAGACCTTATTTGAATAAGTGAAATGAAAATAAATCTTTTACATTGAATTTTCAGAAATAACATGATTAAATATTGTACATTGCATAAATATTTTAAATATGACGAAAACAATTTATAAGGCTAAATATGATAATAAATCTATTATAATAAACTTGAGAAATAGAAAGGCACGAAGAGAAATGAGGGTTTGACTTAAAGTAGCGCTATACTACTGAAATTTCGTGTATAATATTGAAGAAAAAAACACAATGAAATTATTATTCGTATCAATTTTCCGTGTATCTATTAATAATAATGATTAAAACCTTATTTATCTTGTTGACTGTTATATGTTATTCTGAAACATCCCTGCTAACTAAAATCAGAAGCAGTAACACGCTTATATTAGAATATACGGTATCAATAAAACTTTTGTTCCTTACAATGAAAGATCCAAAAAAAGATAATTAATTGAAAGCTATTGTTACCGATCAGCTATACATTGTACTTCGGTCGAGCTTCTTATCTCTCCTGTCAAACTCAGAAGGTCTTCGCCGTCTTTACACTAATCATCTCCATCGTGACTGACCGGCGTGCACCAGCTTCTCCGGCTCTTCGTAACCGGCGAGTAGAGTAGACGTAATAGCTAGTTGTTGAAGGGAAATTGTACGAGCGTAGGAGGCTGCCGGACAAGGCTCCGACTACTATCGCTCAGATCGACTTCATGGACTTGACGTGCAATGGTGACACTTTCCCTCTTCGATCGTCAAATTGACTTTGTAGGCTACTTGAGCCTCATCGCACCAATACGAGTGTACCAGCGTTGAACGAAGCGCATTACTATGAATATGCGTGGTGATAGGTAAAGCTGATCGCCTTGTGCTGCTGGCGAGTGAAGTGGTCGTCGAACGGCTCGGGCTTTGGTTCTGTTGAGTCTATCGAGTGACCGATGACTTTAAGCCAATTTTCTTATCGACTAACTGATTAAGCCCTACTCTTTCATCGAGGGGCGCATGAAAGACAGACAAAGACAGAGAGAGAGCAAAAGGGAAAG
>NW_011948412.1:18959437-19201797 GCF_000503995.2 Ceratosolen solmsi marchali | reverse complement strand
GAGAAAGAGAGAGGGAGAGAGAGAGAGAGAAAGAGACAGACAGGCTCGGCTGGAAGTCGTGATAGCGATGCTAGTAGACACGACTCCGTGGGCAGTGATCATGAACACCTGCAGAGCCGGCGTTACCAAACGCGTTGTTTAGGAAAGACTGATTAACTGGCTTCACGCACTCCTACATACACCTGAATGCGCAATCGTCTATCCATACACGCGAATTTTTTTAGCTCATCGAATTAATGAATTGTGTGGGGAGCAACGTACGGTGATTCTTTAACGCTGACTTTCTTGTACATATACATGTTATTAATGCATTGAGCATTTAACAATGCAAAACCAATAATTGTTCATCAAATTCAAATAAATTAAATTACAGAAATTTTCTTTATATAAATTCATCGTGAATCACACTAGATACAAATTAATATAGTGTTGCAAAAGCAGAGGATTATGGTAATAAAATTCAAACGTATATGCTTTATCTGTATTATAAAAAAAACATTTTTTCATTGTATTTTTGGTGATTATTCTTAAATATTTTGTTGAAATTGTGCAATAATACATTTTGAATTATAAATATTCAATTTTCAAAAATAAGAATATGTTTTTTGATCAAGGATTAAACTAAATGTAATTTTCCCTCTTGTTATTGGAAATACATTTAATGATTTTACTTTTTTTCATTACTATGATATTTCAATACATTATGATTTTTAAATATTATAAATATTTATAAACATGATAATAAATATTTCAAGATATCAAATTATTTATTATAAGAGAAATTAAATTAAATTATTCAACTGCTATAAATACTTTTGTAGTAACAAAAAAATTATTCAACTTTTTAACGAAATAAATTTTTAGCAGTTCAAATCATAATAATTTTAATTCTAATTTAAATTTATAATTCTATACTTTTTTAATTATCACGGATTTTTTATATATGCGTTTGTTTTATATGCATAATTTACCTATATAAATTAAAATAATTAGTTTTATTATCGATGAAAAGTATTCTAGTATCAATATTTTTAACGTTTAGATCTATATTGTTTAATTTTTTGCAAAGTAGTCTTCATTCGGTGAAAATATGCTGAAAAAATATATTTAACAGCATAATTATTTTACAATGCAAACTGCAAAAAAGTCTTTTATTTAATATACGATATGAATTTACATAGATTTCACTACACGTGTAAATAATGAAGAAAAACGAATATATACACTCTAGGTACACAGTCACTCATATATATACAATGAGAAATTATAATATTAATAACAATTATATTAACGTATATTAATTGATAATTGAAATAGAGTTTAAATAATAATAGTGATAATAATAATCTAAACTATTTATTCCATCTACGTTATAAACGACAGCTGATATGATATAAATCGAAACCTGAAAGAAAAGCGTACGTTTCATGATTTTAGAAGGAAACGAACGAACATGTAGAAGCAAAGCCAAGGTGTGTCAATTATGTAATATAATGGGACTAAACACGTGACTTAAGAGTGCACCCACTAGGTTTAAGATATACATTTTTAAATCCTCGCATGATTCTATTTCGAGGTCTGGGAAGCGATGGAGCGTAAGTTGGGTTAAGCCGACGTGGTTGCTAGGTCATATCAAACATGATTGTTAGAGTCAAGGAAGATAGTATTCTTCTTTCATCAGACCATAGAAATTTGAAGCGATGTTTACCTGAATTTGAAGTCTTTCGACAGAATTTGAAATGTTACGATAATTTATATTTCTTTATGGTTATGAAACTTATTGCTAATAATTTCCAATTTATTTATCCAAAATAAAATTTATTGTATAATTTTCTTGTGTTGTAAAAGCGTTGGAGTACAATTAGTGTTTTTAATTTCTTTTTGCAAAAGTTTTCATGCTTCAATTTCAACAGAATAATGCTTACTGACTATGTTGCACAATTTTATTAGTGAGTATGCACCGGGTCAGAATTTTATGTTGCGAAAGTGTAGCAAATATTTTAAAAGCTTTCTAAAAAAATTTTATGAGAGTTATGGATTTTTTAATCCGATAATTCGATTAATACAATAAAACAAAAGAAATACATATCATTTAATTAGTTTCAATTAATATTTTTAAATGCATAAATTTAATACAGTAATTGAATTAAATTGATATTACATATTTTAACGCATTGTCAATTGAAATTGGGGAGAAGGAAGTTATAATATTTCCGTATTTTTGTCGTTAATAATTGCGTTCAAAATAATACAGTAATAACGTATATTCGCCAAAATAAACAGTCTTTGTGTTAAATAGTTTTCTATTTGCATTCTAATTAGGTATGTATATTTATATTAAAATAAACAATACTAATTTTCTACAAAGATTTAGAATTTCAACTTTGGATACATTTGAATTTATTACACATACCAGTTAAATTTTTAATATAGTTTAAAATTATTTCTTAATTAAAGCACTTGTTATATTGCCTTACAATATTAAGCAGAGGATTATATATATATATATATATATATATATATATATATATATATATATATATATATATATACACAATATAAATAGTATCTGTAGTATGATATACTAATATAATATATTTTCATACAAGTAATAAAATATTGTGATATATTCACTTTAGATTTGTAGTAAAAGTATTATCTATACTTTTTAAATACATTTTTTTATTTTATTTCGTATTCTAAGTTCATGAAAAGCAGTTTTATGTCATAGAAAAATTTTGATTATTCGTAAACGTGATAGCTATGTGACTAATAGTAATGCATTTATTATTATTACACTTTATAGTAAGTGATAATACCATTACTAAACTGAGCAGAAGATAAATGCTCAAACGATTTTGCACCAAACTAAACGAGAGTGACTGTGACACTATTTGTCGACAAAGATGAGCTCTTATACATTGCTAGTGAATACAATAGAGCCCTCTTTTGCCGACAATCGTAAAATAATCTCTTTTTATTATCGATGTGCAATAAATGAGTAATAAATGTATCGGCAGTTAATATCTATAACTTCATCTATTTATTGATAAGAAGGAATAGTCGATTGTGTCGCTTCATGCTTCTTTATCATACTAACGTAAGAGTGGCCAACTTACTTGAACCCATTTATTTTTAATGAAGGCACTACAGACTTATTCATTTGGATTTCTATATTTAGTTCATACAAGACCTGAATTCTCGTTATGCTTATAATATAAGCAGCAAGATTGCAGGCATTGCCATTATAATAGTTTGTGCATTTTACTTTACATCAATTCATCGTGAATGAATCTTTTTGAAAAGCATTATTTTATACACTATTAAAAATAATGTTTTCAATTCATTTTTCTTTAATTTCCAATGTAGAAAACTTGAAAATACGGAATAATAATTATATTATAATTTAATTTCAATTCTAAGAAATAATTTTTATATTTTTACAAAACAAATTTTATTTTATTTTTATTATATATTATTAATTTATTTATCTTTAGTACTAAACTTTTATTCAACTGTAAAATAATTAGAATTCGAAATAATATTAAAAAGAAAAATTTCTATGTAAAATTGGATATATTTATATTTGGGATGAAAATAAAACATAGACATTGGTAATCATATAAACAATTAATTTCGTTTATTGTGTATTTATAAATCAATAGCGTATTTTACAATAAGCGTAAAGAATTATTTTTATAAGTACATTTACAACAGAAGTTATGTCAAACAATTAGAATGCAGCCTTTTAAAATGATTCTCCGAGTTTCGAAGAATGTTGATATGTTTTTTTATGTTATTTCTTTGTCATTCGCTTTGAATATTATTCATATAATTTTAATTTACATATCAATTACAACAGAATCAATATCAAAATCAATGAAATTTTACAACTTGCTAAATAAGTATGTTTAAAAGAAATTTACTATTATCCTATTTTCATTTAAGAATTTTAATAATTTCCTATAATTTTAATTCAATTATGTTTGTATACCAGTAGTCATTTATTCTGAAACAACAGTATAGGAAACAAATAAATTAAAGAATTGTAAATATTTATTTATTACTTTTTTATTTTTTCTTATTTTAATGAACATGAAAAATCAAAATATTAATATTTCAAACTTTTTTGAAACTTATACAATTAAGTAAAATTATAAATATTTTTTGTGTACAAAATTTTCACAAGCATTTATAAAATATAAGAATGATATTGAAATTATTTAAATAACATATGATAGTTAAGTAGATAGTTATATTGAATTTAAAAATAATATCCCTGCTCAATTTTATGTGATATGTAATTCATTATTGTATATGATATCGTAAGAATATTTCAATTTTTAACATACTGGTTTAATTTTTTTAATCAGTGTAGACTATAAAATGAGGTACGTATAATGACGGGAACTGTTTTTAATGAGACTTAATCAATTGTTTCATAATTTCACAAAATGTAAATTATGAAAGCTCATGGATATTTACGTTACGGTACTCCCTGTCGAGGAGTTTTTTTTTTATATTTATTTTTATATTTACGGCTCAATTGAGTAAAATTATATTATTTACTTATTTCTCACACACTAATTAGGTTTGAACTCGTGATTTCTGCCTCTTGTTTTATATAGCGTCAAGCCTTTTATATATACTAACAACAACTCAACGTGACAAGATCGTAAAAATGAAAATAGTGTCAACGTTAATATAAAACGGAAAGTATCGGAAAAGTTGGCCAATAGTAATAAAACAAAGAAGTATAAATAATGTAGGCGATGACGAAGCAGATTACTAAGTGCAACGAGAATGTGATGGAGCGAGTATTTGGGAGAAAGACTACGTTAGAGGCGAAATAAGATAGTCCAGATAAAATGAAAGGATTCGTACTTTGGTGTGCTGTGAATATGTAAGAAGTAAATATAACTAAACCAGAGAATGAACAATTAGTGATTAAAAATATGAATACATTTTTCTGATGATTAATAATTTGTTAGGTGTACGTGTGGTCGTACTATGTTCGACGAGAGTGTATTTTATGTGTGTAACTGCACATCTCTTCACTCCCGATATAACAACGATATCAATATATGTTATGATGCACTGATGATGGATCGCTGATTTCTGTCAAGTATCTTTGTAATCCAAAGATGTGGATCATTAAACTCAAGCTAGTAATTGTTGTAAAGCAATTTTTTCTTTGTTCCTTATGATTTATAGCTTTCAATCAAATCTGAGTTAGAAATTCTTTAGCAATTGCATATATATATTTGTTTATCTTTATTCGTATATTCATTTATCGATGTATTTATATAATGACATGTGTGTTAATCGATGAATTCATTCAATTTAGTGTATGATGGCTGAAATTTTACTTCGTGACTTCACTGTTTCTAAATTCGCATTGTCCATAAAAATTTTCAGTAAATAGTGTATAATTTTAAATAAAGATTGCTATTAACCGAGCTATCACTTAATAAATACAATAATTAACGTTTGAAATTCTGTTTAGTTATTTTTTATTGTGTTATATTTATCTAAGACTAGCAAAATTCTACCTACAGTTTTTATTTTACAACTATCAATTTGTATGGAATATAAAGATCCAAGACATGAGAAAAAAATTTAAAAATTGGCATTTATTCAATAAATTGAAAATATTTAATATCATAAAGTTTCTTTCTTCGTGCACATATCAATCTGTCATTATACAGATACATCAGTTTTCTAGTAGCATTAATATAATAGATTATCAGTAAATCAATTTATTAAATTAGAAAATTTAAAAAATTTATATTCAAAATTTCTGTTCAATGTATTATCTGATCACACGCTGCTAAATATAACTGATAAAAAGTTAAATGCAGTAAGCTTAGCTATTACATTTATTTAATTGATAGCATTTAAATGCAATCGTTATTTTACCAATTTTTATTCGTATTCAAGTGGATATAAATTCCTTACTTTTTTCTGACATATTGATTAATAATTTCATAAATTTCTGTCCATCTACATATAAATATTGGAACATACCAAACACTTCTCCACAATAAAAAATAATAATAAATCATTGGTTAACTAATTGAAATACTTGTTTCATATTTATGAAAAATAATCCTTTTGTTATTTTTTGTTTTTTTACAAGTTCTCTTTTTTAAAATTCTTATGTTATATAATTTCTTATATAATCTATATTTGCATCGCTTATTTCCAAAGCTTAAAAATCGTTTGAGCTAATTGGCTCCATAAAGAAGCATCAATTGAAAAAGTGTAGTGTAATTAAGAATATAACTTAAAGAAGAAGCAGACGGTAAGAGTTCGAGGAAACGAAAAACTACTAAATTTCGTCAAGTATCTGTATTTTAATTAAGTCTAAGAGATCCCAATCACAATATCGATAATTTTCATGTTTAATCATACTGTTCATCCGCATCATTTTATTAGGCTTTTTTATTGGCTACCATTTTATATTAGTTTCTTTATCTTCTTTTCATTTTTCCTCTTATCTCGGAACCTCATTATTTTGCCCTTACCCCTCCTCTTTTTCTCTTCCAGCATGTGTATTTATAATCATATGTACATATACATTGGTATGTGCATTTTATTCTATATATGTTCGTGCATGTGTGCATGTGCGCATCGTTAAATTTACATTCGTTATCTTGACCTCATTGAACCTGAAGATCGTAAACTGTATACAATATTGCTTCCCTGATAGCCGCATACCATTCGTCCATCGTCCATGAAAGTACATTGGAATAAGGTTATATTTGGCGAAAATCTCGTCATTTATCAACTTTTTGTAATATTTAGATTAAAATTTCGATTGTTTTATTCTCAAAGTAGATTTACATTTTATGTATATAAGCTGCTCTTCCGTATCCATACCAAATTTTATATTAACGATTCTATAGTATGTATGCCATTCTCTCATATATTTCATATGAAAAGTCATTATTATATTTAATGTAAAATACTTTTGAATTTCAAACATAGAATAAAATGACCATTACTACTAAGAGAAGCTTTTGATTGCTAACGATATATACGACCATGCGCGTCTGAATACTATTAGTGCAAGAAAAATAACGTTGTCGATTAATATTCTGTTAATAGATTAATCATAATTAAATAATTTATTATGAAATTACTAACTAAATAATTTATCGTTTAAATGTTAATTATTTCTTTTTAAAAAAGTGTCAGTGGACTTAAGTTTTATGTTCTTTAAAAGAACTGTTAATTTGAAACGACTATACATAATTGCATGTATATTTTTATGATATTGTAGACATCCTAGAATTAAATTGAATTTCATGTAATAATTAATTTTGTTTATTTAACTTCTCAATATTTTCACGAATTGTTTAATTTCCAAAAGAGAGATTAAGGTACGTTAAGTTCTTTCGCATGCATGCGACTGTTGAAAATGATTTCCACTTTCATATACGTATCAATAAAATAATATTATTTTCATTATCATGTGATTTAATTATTAGAACAGAACAGCAGCGTGAAGGATAAAATAGATGTTTTTAAACGATTAATATACAAAAATATTGAGATTATTTCATTTTCATCATGTTTACAAACATAGCATAGGGGAATTATGATAATAAGTTATTAGTAATACTAAGAACTCATAATTTTTCTTATTTTGAACAATTATATTTTACTTTATAAAATTAACAACTATTGTTAAATTACTCGATGATTATTACCTTTTAATCTAAATGTCATAAATTATTAAAGTTTTTGAATAAATGTTCATTAATATTATATTATCCTTGTGTGCAAATAGACAATATTTTAAATAGTGACACTGTTTAAAAAGGACCGCAAAAATAGTCGGTACTTTACGTCGTGTTTACGAGGCACGTGTGCGAATTACCTTATTAGCCGATATTTTAATGCTCAGTGTTAGCTAGTTTATTCATTATTTTTATGCCATCTTCAATTTATTTTAGTCTAAACTCTCTTTTACTTTTATACTTCATTCATGGGAAAAATAGTACTAAGTCGTCATTAAAATTAAACAATTCACTAGTTTTATAAAATGAATTTTTAATACGATACGTGCATTTTTGTAATTTTTAACATCAGCACACCATTATTAATTATTAATTAATAAGATTCATTAATGCTATTAATTATTAATTAACAATAATATGCAAATTACCTATTTAGCAACTCTTAAATATTATATTCAATAATTCTTCTTTATGTTTATTTAGGTCGTAATTATTATTTATATTAATTCAGGAATTCATTGAGATCGTTTATATTTATTTTAAATTGTAGAAGGCAATTTAGAAGGGTAATTTGAACCAATAATTACTTAATTGTAAATTTAAGTTAGAATCATATATAGTCTTTAAGAATTGATAAATTGATTCCTAAAATTTTCTTCTTAATTATATATATAAGTCAACGTGACTCCTTCTAAATTATTATGAAATGAAGAAATGTTTTATAAACGATTTTTTGAAAATGTATTAAAATACTTTGAACAAGTTATTTATAATCACTGTAAGATAAATATTTAATATAATGATATTTAAGATCAAAATATTTTAGATTTTATATTTACTGCAATATGTAGTTGAAGAAATAATTATCTTAATAATTAATACGAACATTATTATTCTTCGTTTTTTTGGAAGTACACGATTGAATTCAATGAATATTGGGATTTCGAAGTTAATAATTAACATATAAAAAGCAAAATTTACATTTTATTTTAATATTTTTTATTTATTAATGATAGCCAATGAATTAGAATTAGAATGAATTATAATTTGCATAGATTTTGGTGTAAGAAAATTTTAAAGTATAAATTTTTAATTAAAAAATATTCCGAGGAATGTGAAGATAAATGCGATTCAGAAGTGTGCATCTTCAAATAATCCCGACCAAATGTCAACATTTATATATTTAATCATTTATATTTATTCACATAGACAGTAGCGAGGCTATAATTTATTCAACAACTTACCGCAGAATTATATTGCGTGATTAATGTGCATCGAGTTCCATTTTCATTACATAATAAGCTTTTCCATGCCCATGAACAGGACATTAAAACGCCGTCTTCTACCCTCTATGCATTTTCTATTCCGCGAATTTATGTTTTCTTTGTGTACATGTATACATCCGCTACAAATATGCACTCAATTCATAATTTTAACAAACGCCTAACAAATGATCTGATGCTATGAAAGGGCCTGATATATTAGAAGCAAATACTAGATGTATACATATCTAAAATATTTATTTTGTTTTTAGTTTTTTCATTTATGGTGTCTCGACGACGAATGTTTACAATGAATTGCCAGGGAGTCGGTAGGCGCGTCCGTAAGTGGAAATTGAAATAATGAGGAGGAGAGCTAGAATGTACTGAAAAAAGAAGGAGACTCTTAGTCCTTATCTGTTCTTTTGTTTTTATATGTGGAAAATTTTCATACGTTCCCAGCTTCGGGCCGTTCATAAAATCTCGAAGTATCAACCTTGTTTTTATTTTTCAGTTATCATTCGTATATTTTATAGTTATTCTTATTGTAATTATTTTTATTACTGTAATTTTTATTTACCCTCACTTTGTGATGTTATTTGGAGAAAAACTTAGTACGCTCCTTCCAATTTTAATCTGTTTGATTTTATTTTATTCGGTTCTTAAAATATTAAGAAATAATGACGAATGAAATGAATTTCTCCTTTAATATCATTCTAAACATTGTTGTATGGGAGAAGAAGAAATAGAGCTCTAGATATACTCCATGGTATTTTACTAATTATAACTCGACTAATATATTAAGCAAAAATAATATACGAAAAGGGTCGATGATAAAAAATATATCTAATATCTTTTTGTTGATCGCCTGAGACATATTGAATTTGAGACGCAAAATACCACTGAGCATTCAGACTAACAATCACGTGTGTTTAAATACAGTTTTCGATCCATCATGCTGATCATCATTAGCTAATAAAGTGCTTTGTTGGTACATTTATTTTTATTACGCAACGCTCAAATGTGCATAAATGTGGATCACGTTTACAGTCGAATCTTAGTCATTGGAAATTGTGTGAAGCGTCTTATTATTAATTGGATTTGAATATTAATTGTTAGAAAGTAATCTTAAATAAAATGCTTTCGATAATCATGCTAAATTAAAGTAACGACGTTCTAGATCATATAGGAAAATATAATATCAGTATTATGCGCTGACTTAATAATTTATTACAATTTTTGCTATTCAATATTTTATATAAAATTTCATTATTTTTTTTACAAATTATTCAATAATTTTATAATAATATTCTTGTATACATAATAGATTTTGAAAGTTCACGTTAGGAACTTAGTATTATGAAATTTTATATACAGTTGCCACTATATTTTGGTATTATAAAAATATTTATAAAATAAGTGTGAGTGAATTTTAGAAGGACAGGTACAGTAGGAAAGTATATAACTGTTCTGATATTTTCAATTTGTATGAAATTAATGTTAAATTAGTAAGCAAAATTAATTTTTTAAAATGAACATTTCTCATTTTATTGGTTTTATGTCGACATGAATAGTGACATTATGAATGAGATTAGACTGTATCGTTAACTTTCATTAGCTACCATCAATCCACACATATACTTGTTTTACATTTAAGTTTCAATGCCTGCGTCCGAAAATATTGAAAAAGTCTAATAAAAACAAAAAAATCTAACGGAGATTCTGATGAGTTTAGACTCATCTTTGGTTAATCAAAATAATTATAATACTGATAATATCATATTGGCAACCTAATCTAATGTAATACTTTTAAATAAATTTGTACCTTACAGTGTAATAGGCAAATATCGAGGATCGTACATTTTTATTTCTAATAATGTTACATATACATAATTCGCTCTCTCTCTTTCTCTATCTTTCTCCCAATATATATATATATATATATATATATATCGATCACGGATATTTGTATAATAATTACCCGCGCGAGCGATCACGAGTACTCGATTCGCGGGAAAGTTACATATATCTCTCTCTCTCTCTCTCTATCTCTCTCTCAATATATATATATATATATATATATATATATATATATATATACAGACTCCGATACACTCTTTTAAATACATAACGCTATTTAGGCTGCCAACACTAAACCTATATCTAATTTAGGCTGTCGCCATTGCCGTTGCGGACGGCGCATGTGCGTCACCTATTTAACCTACAAAAATGTTACTATGGGATCAAACGCAATTATACTCACGCACTGGACCATCTATTCATCGTAACTTATATACAAATAATTCCGCCACCTACCCGAACAACCGTACACGTATGCATAATATGTTATACATGTATATTTATAATAAAGCTAAACATATATACAGTCGTACGTGTACGTATGCGCTTGATACTTTGGGTACTTATACATAGTGTATGTGCAGCGGTGCTCGTGATTGTTCACGATTAAGTCCATTGTCCCACCTTCTAGGGGGGCGCGACGGGCCGATAGCAAGGTCACGAGCAACTCGCGCCCCCGATGAGGAGACTGAAGGTGGCCGCGAGTCCTGCCAAAGCCATCCCATACCACGACCCGGAAGACAGCAGCTGCACGGAGACGCCGCTCGTGCGCGGCAGCTTTATCTCAACTTCGGCCATTTTGAAAATTGAGAGGAGCGGGTGAGTTTGCACCTCTTGATATCGATTGTTAATCTTGTCACTGAGATCTTGGAGCATTGACTCACACTCCTCCTGTAGGGCAAACAAAGAATTTAGATATGAAAGTAGAGAAAGCTCTTTAATTCAATTACTGGAGTACACAATTTCGTGTAAAATAGTTTCCAGTGTTTTTGAGATATGATTCTATCTTAATTCAGAACTATCATGATTAGTCAGGAAATTTTATAAAAAAGATAAATAGAAATATGTATTTTTAATTCCATGTCTCAAATTTTATGTGTATCATCAAAAGAAAAATATCAGTTTACTGTTAAAGCTTAATTTTTAAAAATTGTTAAAGAAATTTAGATTTATAATTGCGTTCATATGCATATTATTAGATACATATTATTATATACAATATATATCTTTAGAATTAGACTATGGCCACCAGTTGCCTGTTGGGAGAAAAGTGTAGGCAAATGGGAGGGATAGTGCTTGAATTCAGTATTTAACACATTTGCTTTTCGTGCTTGGTATTTCATTTATTTTACACTACAATATAATGATTCAACATTGACGAAGAGAATAGATGAGATCTTGCCTCATGATGCAGTACACTTGGTGATTAAGTACTATATTGAAACTGAGAAGTCGTAAGTCTCTTGACACTTCTTCGTGTAGTGCCACGTGGTGGTAACTTCATTGCTGGTGTCCTCCAAGCTGTCTTGTAGTGTGGAAGGATTCCGTAACGGCTCTGCTGAAAGTGTATGCAATAGCTCGAATGACTCGTGTTGGCTGAATAATTCTTGGCTGACTAGCGTTAGACTCTTGGTTGGGGACTGTTAGCACTGCCAGTTTATATATTGGTCTTACCATTGTAGTCGAAGCTATTTTTAATGTGACTACTCTGGGAGTCTTTGCCAGCATATGTTTTGATTATTCGGGCGAGGGGCCATTTGCACGGTGGGAATCTCTCATCAGTGATGAGTACCAACAAACCGATCATAATATTATTTTGTGGATGAAGCCACTTGAAAATTCATTGCTGCCGTTGGTAATAGTGACGAAACCTGTTATACACGTTGTTGAATAAATTGTTAGCGAGCCAAACCTGAAATTAACAATCCCTTGAGAGATGGTTCTAGAATAGTTCTGAGTGAGCTTCCTATGAGAAAATCTCCAAGGGTGAATGCCGAAACATCTTCGGAGTCGTCATTCATCCGCTCTAGAAGCCTAGATTTCATGATTGCCTCAATCTGAGATAGCAGAGTAGTGATTTCTTCACAGGTAAGCAAGGTTTCTCCGATTGTACATCGCAGATGAAATTTCATGGACTTCACCACCGCTTCTTATTTTCCTCCTATGTCAGGCGCAGCAGGTAGACTGAATTCCCATCGAGAGCTGTTTTGCGACAGGGTTCTTGCTATTCGATGATGTTCTTGAGAAACTTGTGAGAACAATTTTTTGAGAAATTTATCCGCCCCAAGGAAGCTTGTACTATTGTGCGTGCCTAAACTTTTTGTGATGTCTATAGCGAACAAATGTCGATATCAGCATATTTGAGATTAAAGCAGTATCCACGAATTTAAAACAAAGAACGGCACGCACGCTCGGACTATTGTTTATAAACACGACTCGACCAGTACGAGTATGTTTCTACAATGTGAAATCCAATTTACTACAATATCACACAAAGGAACGCCTATGAAACTTCTAGAAGCTTCGTTTTCGGACGCCACAAAGAAGTTTTCGGCATAGAGATAAGCAGTGGCATTGTTGCCGGCGTTGCATGCTGCTGCACGTATATTTAAGGGCAGCTCGACATGCGGCGAAGCTCATTGTAATTCTACTTCTCGTTCACTCATCTGTCATTACTACACAGTGTGTTACACTGTGTAGTACAGTGTTACAGCTAGTATACACTATGACTACAACACGTGGCCGCATGTTCGGCAGCCAACCTAAAAAATACATGTGCATTACTATAAAGAGTCATCAAGAATAGATTAGTAATTTTACAGTGAAGCCATTGGAATCGCAATCAAAAGGGACATGCCAGCCACGCAGCCATTCAACATGCCCTGTTGGTAGTTCATAAGGTACATCCTTTTATATTATTTGAACAAGCTAGCCACCCACATACGAATCAAGTTTTCATATAACTTTTGTTCAAAAGAGTCGATATAGGTGACAGAGTACGCTCTCGCAGGCTAACAAGCCGGAGACGTACTTTTATTAAATACGTTCAATTATATTGTCAAGGCCAGAAAACAGCTTATCACGAATCGACTATAAATACATTTTCATCAAGAGAGCTTATCATTTATTTTTCTTGGGTATGACTAGCTTTCAAATACTCCCATCTTCACTTCACTAAATTCATCGACTAAACATGCTTATCCTTACAACATTAGCATAAAACCAACAGTCATGATCCACATTAATCTCCATAGCAATAATGACATCACCATCATCCTCAAGAAACAACCTCACCACAGCAATAGAATATTTTCCCTTCTCTTACTTGAATCAATCAAAACTGCAATATTATAATAATTAAAAACCAGAATAAACGATATCTTAACTCAATAATATATATTGTACATAATTTCAGCCATTCCACTTGCTTTCCCCCACCAGCCATCATGACGAGAGACCAATGCACTGAACTATTAAATTGGCAGTTCGAGCCATAAAACAAACTCTCAATAATCGAATACGGCATGTCCAAATTAATACGTCTGAAATTTCTGGGTTCAGATTGGCTCCAGTATGCAAAATGTCGTTGATTGAAAGACCTGATATTGATGCGCTGGAGCCGTTGAATACCAGTTCTTATCTTGTGGTAGTGCTCTCTGGTAAAGTATACCGTGATGTGTCAGATAGTATTGAGTTTGATGATGGAACACTGGAAAAGCTCATTTCCTGTGCTTAAGTCCCTCATATTCTCCCATGAATTGTTGATAGTGTTCACGATAATTTTCGTCTCTTGAGAATCGTCACGTTAAACTTTGCAGACATCGACGGGGCAGTATTGTGAGAATCGTCGAGGATCTCAACAGATTCCTAGAGTGGGATCCGGGCGATGTATCTCCTTGTTAAGTCGCGTGAGTGAGTTTTCTTATAACGATCCTCACACCATTGCTCATCAGGGGTGTATTGTTAATCGGAGCTCCTTGAAATTTCTTCTTGCACCCAATATTTTTTCAGTAGTTCTTGTATTGTATCTTCTACTTCTTATGTTGAAGTGTGGAATGCTATTGCGCTCATATTATTTGTCACACTGACAGGGTCAAGTACTAGCCATCCAAAAATGGAAAATTGTGTTATTGACATGGATGAAGAATACTTGATGATATTGGCCTTAATGATCTGTCCATATACATCTGCTCCAAGAACAATATCCATCGGTCTTTGTCTAATATATTCTGGATCGGCTAGTGTTAGGTTTTTCAGATGCGGCCATACCTGACGGGTTTTTTGGAAGAATGGAAGCATTGTGGTCAATGACTTGAAGATGTGATCTAGAACTGTGACTGAAGAATTTGTAAAATTTGATTGGAGGGTGAGTGATACAGACCTTGTACCTGAGTTGATCGGTTTGGTCTAATTGGCGTAACTTTTTTATAGCCGATCATAGCGCCAGAAACAATGGGTTCCACTGTAGTGCAAGAAACAATGGAGGTGATTGTGCCCTCATTTCGGTTGTACGGGCTTTTCCGAATCTCCAACGACCGTTGAAGAATTTTCTTATAAACAATGATAGTTGAATAATTTCCTTGAAATTATAACCGTTGAGGTTTTTCTCGAAATGATAACCTTTGGGATTTTCCCGCAATTGATAACATTCGAGAGATTCTGTAAATCTCGAACAATATATATAATATGCCTACATATATTATATATATTGTACGTATATATATATATATATACGTACAAAAATAAAAAGCTATTAACTGAAATAATTTTTGACGTTGGTTTTCATTATCCTGTACCTAATAGGATTTACACGCTTACTGCTACTTCCGTATTAATTGCCGTAGGCGAATATAGAGAGCTACAAGGAAATTGCAGACGACACTCCGGCGTTCTAGGGAACCTTGACCTTGCAATTCCAATTCGCTCACGTAGTAGTTTAGGACAAACATTTATTATCAAAGGATTGAAAAATTCAAACTACATGCGACTTTCAACCGGAAATTGAAGAATTGATGAGACAGGCTGGTAAGCTCGTTGGCGATGCTAGCAGGGAGGAGAAATAAAGGGGACCAATGGTAATCAATATAAAGGAAATACCATGCAATCAAAATTCAGATCTTCCGTTTTAAATTTGTGTTTTCTTTTTGCTTAAAAGCTTAATCAATAAAATAGGAAATAATGACGCTCGATGTATAATTTGTAAGTATAAATAAAAATTATTCTTCAAGAACTTACATTACAAACATATAAATATATATATTTACATAAGCTTTCCATTCTTTTTAACAATTATATTAAAAAAATTGAATTTTCTTTTCATTACAAATATTATCAACCCTGAAATAGAAAAACAATATATTCTTTATAATGATAAGAGTATATAATGTTTGAAAATTACAATACGTGAGTATTATATATTTTACAAGCTCTTAAAATTTCATTTCACAAATTTTAATGAGATTTGAAAGAAAATTGACAAGTAATCATAAAATTATTTGCAAATTTTATCGAATATAAGATTATCGATATACGTAAGTTATAAATTGAAAATTTACTTTATAAAGTTATATCTTAGTTAAGTTTGATTTGTATTGTAAATTAATCGTTCATTAATTAATTACAATGTGATATAATGTATAAAAAATAAATAAATTAGAATGATACTTATTCATTGCACATAAATAAATTTGGCTATTTTCGAAAATTGTTACTAAGTATTCGTTATTATTACCATTATTATTGTTGTCATTAATATTAATATTACTGTTATTATTATTGTTGTTGTTATTAATATTAATATTATTATTATTATTATTTGTGTAGTTGTAGAATAACAGTAAAATAATAGCATCTTTCATCATCATTACCATATTATGTAATTTTTGGGTTTATGATTTTCTTTTATACTTGTACCTTTATATAATTCAATATAATTAAATATCGTATGTTGTAAAATCTTATAAAATTCTAATATATACTTGTTTAATAACAAACATAATGAATAAATGCTGCAAATGACCGAATGACAAAGAGTTAAATATAAAAATGATGGAAGGTAGGAGTACATCATTGCAATCATGCAACTTTCCTTCATTTTAATCTTAACTAGCTAATTAAATTCTCTTTAAAAACATATGTATCGCAAGGCTCGTAACACGGCAATGTAATTAATAATGCGGCACTTTTTTCTCTCACATGAAAGGAATGTTAAGCGAAAAGATACGAAAAAAAAATAATAAAATTCGTTGCAAAATAAAAACCGAACAGAAGAGGAAGAGAAACAGGCTCTGGTCCTTAATTTTGGGAAGCTGAATTAAACGCGCACTGCGGGTTGGAATTCCCAACTTGATAAATAACGCGCTTAATTTACAAAGGGTTGGGATGAGGATGTAGAGGATTAATAACGGTACGGGGCAGTCCAGTTTTGCGATTTACCTACATTACTTGGTGTTCGTTGTGGAAACTCGCCGAGTGCACGTGCGTCGTCAAGGATACGCAGCTGCACATATGACATCGAATTTTATTTACCTTACTAAATTGCAGTTGTGCGATTGCGGAATAATGTCTGCTTGCAGATGATTATCCAGTAATAGTTGACATGTTTGGCGATTTCATTCCCGAGCAATGGGAAATTGTATGATTTGTCATTTATAACTGTTTGCGATTTGAGGAAATTATTACACGGCATTTATATCCGCCGAGATAATCGTGAGAACGTATTTTGAAAAATTCGAAAAGATAGTAGCATCTAAAAAAAAATATTTTTAATATTTTTAATATTATTTAAATCGAATGTAAATATAAGAAGAATAAGTATATACGGACTTTGTATTTTAATATACATTTAATACTATTTTGAATTCTACTAGGTATACGCGTATAATTGATGACAGATAATTGGCTATCGATTTTGCTAATTATAATATTTTTACCAATGGACTAAAATAAAACATTTTTTTACTTATAACGTTCTTATAAACTTTTTCATTAAATAACATGTTTCTACGAGGTATTATTAAATTATTTTGCAAGTAAAATTTCTGTATATAACACATATATTACGTTGTAAAAGAATTATAAATATCTATTATCCTAAAGAAGACTAATAAATAACAATGCCTTAAGTATTATAATTGAAAAGCATTTTGAAAATTTGTCGGATATAAGCAGTTTTCATGTGTTTACAATATAGCTTCAGTTGCGTTGAAACGTAATTCGAACTGCAAAGTAATTTTTTGCTAGGGCAGTATAGAGAAAAGTGAAAGGTAGAGGGTAGCACGACATGGTGCAGGATATCACAAGAAAAAAGAGATAGAAAATCGCGGTTGGTGCATAAGCTGCAAGAATTGGGCGTAAAAGGACATGCAAGTTTTTAGCAAGTGAATAAAATAACCGGTCACGCAACTATAAATATACTTTACTTTTACTGTCGTGTAACACATACATCCTTGTATTGCTATCTTTTTTCACTCACTTTTTGCCTCTTTTACCTTTTAATTGGATTTTTCTGCACTTTGCAACGAAATAAAAGAGCAACAATGGTTGAAGGAGTAGAACGAAAAGAACGAGAGAGTAAAACTTCCGCAATTATTTGAGAGTCATTAGGTGGTCGAATGCAGACCGTAAAAAGAGTTCCATAGTGCGAAAATTGGCTTTGGGAGAATTCTGGGAAGATTGATAAGATATTGATAAGTTGTACTAATCGGGGAAGTCTATTTTTATTATTTTTGTTTTGTTATAATTAAATTCAGAAAAAATATGAAATGGCAATCTTGTTCATTCAATCTAATTTATACAACTTGTTAACTTTTATAATAATAATTTTCTTAACAGCCAAAAACTTTTTATTACCGTTTTACTTATTCAAAATTTGATTGTCGAGTACTGTGGTGCTGAAATATTAATTTTTCTACAGTTTTGTATCTTGTATTGTTATTTTTCTATAAACGAACTTTCTTTTAATCACCGATACAATAAGTTTTATGAATAACAGTGCAATAGTGATTTTAATGATTCTGATGGAACATGAATGAATAATATAAATATATCATCACAGATGTGTCTTTATAGATATAGTTAGTTGTACACTTGCACGTGTATATTTGTATTTCTCATACAATTTTTATTTATTAATCCTTATTATTTATGTACGAAATTTATTTCCATTAATGAGTGAAACAATTTTGAACAATAGTTTATCCTGCTTATTTTTACGTACAATGAATGTGATCATAAAATGCAAATTTATTTCCATTAATGAGTGAAACAATTTTGAACAATAGTTATTATAACATATTTATTACTTCATGTTTATTTAAAGCTTGTAATCTCTTATCTTTCAAGCTGTGTATTTAAATTTGTTAGATCTCTAAACATTTTTAACAAATATCTTTTCTTACATCAATATCTATGTATTATCACATTAACTGTTATTTAAGGATTTATTATATATATATAACCTTAATTTAAGCATTTATATCGTATTAGTTATTATTATCATCATAATTTCATTTGAATTTTTTCAAAGGATTGTATTAGATCTTCTTATACTATCAATTTATTGCTCAATGTACAGAAAAACATTTTATCCTAAGAGTATAATTGAAAATAAATGAAATACGGTTTCCATAAGTGTTTCGATTCAATCTGTTAATTTGGATTGCTATAAAATTATTTATCATTTACTATGTCATACATCAAATGAGATTCTAACATTGATAAACATAATTTTACTTACGCGAGTCGTTATTCCTGAGTCACTAAATTCCTTGCTACTTCACTACCTTAAGTATTATGCATGTAAGAGTTCACGTTTATCACAAAAGGAAAAAATGCTTCTTTTGTATGAATTGCGATAGTAGCGATTAAAATTTCAGGTAAATATGTTAAGGAACTAAAAATTCTCCAATTCATTAACGATTATTATTGATTGTTATTGTAGACTATTTTCAAATGAAAATCGTTGAAACATACTTTTTATAAGATTAAAATTCCAAATAATTATTACAATAGAATAAATGACGTTGCCTATTCAATGAAAAATTGTATTAATTAAAAATATAAACAAAATCTATCATATATTATAATTATTTACACATTTAATACATATTCAAAGTTTATAATTAATTTATTTGATTTTGAATTAGATAAATTTTGAAAACTTCCTTTACAATAATATCTTTAAAAGATGACTTTTATATTTAATAATATTTCATAATTTAAATACTATGTTTCAATTTTTAGATGCGAATCATGTTGTGAAATTTGAATTTGTACCCACACATTGAAAAGGAATTTTTTTTTAATTTTACACAAGCAGAAACTGTAAATGAAAATTCGAATTATAAGGTATTCTGTAAATAAACTTTTTTTTTTAAATATACTGGAAAATTATGTAAATAAATGCCCATGTATAAATGCCGATATTTCCGAGTGTATAGGGAAAAGATAAAAAGGATGAGAGTAAAAGACATGAGTAGTTAATCACTACGTTCGAAGATAATAATTATTTTCGACATAAACTGAGTCGTTGCTAATTTGTTGGGCAGGTTGAGATCTATATGATACAAATCACGATGAATACGTACATGCATAGTCATTAGAGTGATTATCGATTCCTTTTTTGTTATTTTTTGTTATTTTTGTTTATTTGAAATATTTTGTCGCTTGCATAAACATTGATTTTACTACCTTCAATATAAATCAAAATGTTTTAATATTGTATAGACTTTTAATCACGATTTGTCAATAAATCACAGGCAAATAGTATAACTTGTAGTCAGATATATTTATATGTAGATATTTGTATTTATCTATAAATTACAAAACATGTATTTTTCACTAGTTTATTGCATTTTGCACTAGTTTATTGTATGCAAGAATAGAATTTGAAAAACAATTGCGATAGAGTAGATATAAATAGTTTACGTCTCTACTTTACTGACAATATCTTTATTATTTACATTATAAAATATTAAATTATTTTATACTAAAAACATAAACGTATGTAAAAAATTAGTTGAAAACAAATTAGTATATTATTTAGAAAGAGATATAATACGTAAACATTAATTTGCTTTCATGCAATTGTATATGTTTATTATTTGAAACATCTATTAAATAAGAAAATAGAGTAATTTTAAAGCATTTCCCTTATTATCAATTTCAACGTTTATTCTATTAATAATTATATTAACTGTGCTCAAGAAATGAAATTTCAAAATAGAAAAAGGGAGTAGAAATAAATAGACGCTTGAACACGCAGCCATACGCGTATCGTGACTCAATCTGGTACTTATTTCGGTTATTTCGATATTCTTGTTGTTATTATAATATTTTTAATTTTGTATGTTACCATCACTTTTTGAAGATAAGAAATGCACAGATATAAATTAAAACGTCAAAGAATCGTAATGTGAAAATTTGAGATTTCTTTTACAACGAAAGACAGTTTTGTCCTGTATTTCATGTATTCATGTATTCCACAAAAACGTGACTTTATTGACGATACGTGCTATTCTTAGGATTTACCTTTGAAATTTTCTAGAACTTTATTTTAAAATGAATTTTTTTTTATTTTTGCTCAACTATTTTACTCTATTGCGTATAAAAGGATTGCAAGTTACTTAGTAAGTTGCTTATGCTTAATCAATTTATTACTTATTAGTTCAAGAAACTTATAATTTCTTTGAAGATTTGATTTAAGTATACTTTAAAAAGGACGCACGACATTGTACTCGAATCAATCATTGTTCTAACAGTTTCTTAGAACATGTGATTTTAGATAAGTATGATATACATACTACCTTAATTTATCTAGTAATAGAATATCTATATGTAAAATTAAGTTAGCTAGAAATACAAAAATAATTTTAAAGATTGTATTAATTGCAATAAACAAGTATGCGTTTAAAAAAATTTGGAACAATGAAAACCATGTGATCCTAGGGATTTAAATTTTTTTATATAATTTCAATTCAAAATGTATATAAAACTGAATATATAAATAATAGAGTCTGAATTTACGAAAAATCTATTCATTTTATTAGTAAAATCTATTTACAATTTATTATATATATATTTATGGAAATTATAATACAAATATTTATATTAATCACACGATACTATTACTTTTTATTGCTATAATAAAAAACTAAAAATACTATTAGATTATTTAGTCTTTTACGTATTTTTATTTCTGTAATAAAAGATTAGAAATACTATTAGATTTTTGGTTTTGTAATATCTAAGTTTCTATTAAAATACTTTGTTGATGATAAGTTGGATGTCAATGAAAATGTAGTCAAAACGATAGATCGGATGGTATTGAATATTATAACAGATTATTATTTATTATCTAAATCATATTATAATGAGTACGGAATAATTAAGTAATGCAAAAAATTCATTTTTTGTCAGCAAATTTAAATCGTGTAAAAAAAATAATTTTATCATACGTACATTATTTTATGATTTTTATGAATTTCTATTTTATATTAAACATTTATTAAAAAATCTATGCTGGTTACTAATATCTTTGTGTTATCATTAACTGGCTATGATTTGATTTCGTAGATATATAAATTCTTACTCTAAATCATCGAAGGGGATTTAAGTACGTAACTAAATAATTCTCCACTTATAATTGTTTCTGCAGTACTAGCACTACTACGAGCATGATTATAGTCACAATGCCTTTTAATTTAATTTATCAATTAAAGTTTTTAATATGAGGAGCTCTTAAACACCTCTACTTTGTTCAATTTTACGCGCTTGGCTCAAGAAATCTCCAATGTTTCGGTTAGGATATAGAAGGTAAAATCAAGAGCTACTTCACTGATAGAAGAGACAAAATATATTTTTAACAAATCCTCTCGATTTCCCAGTTGATCTCTGTATGTATGACTTAGTAAACAAGATAGACGATATCAAGGTTCAAGTTGTTTATGCCACTCAATAGATTAGAGAGGATTCATTTCCAGAATACCGTGGTTTAATATCAGAATTTACGATGGAAAAGTATTGGTATCTCGAGATGATCTCGAGAACGTATTCATGGAATCAAACACTATTTTTTTTTATGCGCGTTTTAACATCTTTTTGTAACATATTCGTATAGTTTGTCGGTTGAAGACAATTAATCGATTCATTATTCTGTTAAAAATGTTTACATTTTTAGGCTTTAATAATGCTATCGCAATTCTCTTGCCATTTCGTTACAAAATTTATAACGTTCCAAATTTTATATTACAAGAGCCAAAAAATTCGATACATATATCAAATAAAATTACAATTTTTTATGTATCATTTCAAAAATATCCCATTATGAAGTGCATAAATTCAAATTCTATAAAATCGAATAGAACAAGCATTAAGCTATTATTTTGAGCTAGGCTTAAATAGTTTTCATAAAAATTTATTAAAGCGTAATTTCATTTAAATATACGTAATAAATTAATTTAATTATATTTAATAAAGTATTCTAATGTATATGTTTTGTCAAACAAAATTATTCTGATTAAAATTTTGTAATAATGTATTAGTTGAAAGTATAATATTTTTTAAAGACTTTGATATTTTTAAGTTAACATGAAATATTCCAATTGTAATATTCCAAAAATATTACCAACACTAATTATAAATATTGATTATCATAAAAATATAGATAAAATTCAATGAAAATATTTCAATTTATTGACAAACTGATTTCAAATAATAATTAAAATTAATAAGTTATAAAGAAAATAGAAGGTAAAATATTATCATTTTGATTGAACTAGACTAAATCTAGTTTAGAGTTTATGAAGTTTAAATTGGAAATGTACATTTCGATTATTTTATACACTTTTATAATGAAATTACGAATGATATTACTGACTGTATTAATAAATGTGATTAAATTAATATAAAAATTAAGTAAGTAATGAATCAGAATATAATGAATTGTTTTATATAACTATTTGATATTTAACTTATATATCTGAAATCTTTGATTATTGACGAAACACATCCATGCATATTTCAGTTTAGATGTAATAATAAACGTCCAATAAAAATAAAAAAAACAATTTACTAGGAAGTGGAGTATTTACAAATAAAGAATTTTATTATTAATTTTGGAATGGAGAATTCGATCATACTGAGATACGATTATGTATATTACTTCTATTTTTTCCTTTCATTATAATCCTTTAATTCAGATTTTCTTTCCCAATATGCATCATATTTATTAAGTAACTGTAGTTATTTTTATAACAATTTTAGGTATTCTCCAAATAATTTGTTCAGATTATAAATAGGAACAAACGATAGATTTCGTTTCTGTAGCTCTTGTGCAATTCTCAAAAGTGGAAATCCCGCAAATTCTTTTTCTTTCATCGTTGATGCAAATGAAAAAGTATATAGGATGAAAAATAAATAATTATCTGGTAAGAAAGGTTTGATAAAAAATATTCCTACTGCATATATATAAAACTTAATTAAATATAAGTTTGTTAATAATGATATTCAATGTGAAATAAATATGTTGAAATGAAAAAAAAATTATAATATAAAATGACACAGCTTCTTATAGTTAAATGCGTTAGTTTCGATCAATTATTTAATTAATTTAGTAATTTATATCATGTGCTTATTTTTATGTATTCATTTATATATTGTTATATTTAAATATTCTGTATAATGAAAGTTTTAAATGATTGAGTAATTTGAAAAATTGAAGTCAAAATATATTCAATATTTGTACAGGCAATATAATTAATATAGGCAAATGGATTTCGTTAAGTTGTGTTATAAGGCTATTAAACTTTAATTGGTACGGTTGATTGGAATGCTCACTTAAAACATTTATTGATGTATTGATGTTAATTTTACCACATTAAATCTTCAACTACTTATTTTCTCATTCTTTTGTAAAGAGTTTTTTCTTTTTATACATACTTTATCAATATTTATTTATATTTTCATTAATAATAAAATTTAATATTAAATAAAATAATTTTTCTCGTAGATATTCATGTGTATAGATATACAGACACACGCATATATATATATATATATAATGCGTACGCAAACAAATAAATAAATAAACAGAAATAATCGATCGTGCAGACTTTTCACTACGCAGTAGAATTCATCATTCCATTTGCTTTCAACGCCTACAGTGAACTGTAATCATACTAGCTCTCTTTGGAAAATCTCCTAGAACTCCACTTCGAAAATTTCAAATCCGAAATATCCTTGCAGGCCCATCGGATCTTGTATGCTCGTTAGAGAGCCAGGGATAATCTGTCCCTAGCGAGCCACAAAATAGTCACCGATCGATGCATGTATACGCGAAGGAAAATGACGACCAGTGCTCTGTTTTCGTTATATGGAATTCCCACGAAGAGACAAGAGGGAAAAGGGAGGACAGAGCCGTACGCCTAAGTTGTAGCACACTGGTGAGATGATAAGGGATTCGAAGGAGTTAGTAACAAATGTCCTACTTGCACTTTCTCATCTCTATATAAGTCTATATCAACGCAAATGGAAATGAGGTCTATGATGTGAGAAATTGTTTAATTTGAAACTATTATTTTGCGTTAGAAAAATATATTCTTTAAGGAATTTGTTTCCTCTTTAAAGCAAAGAACAAATGTGTTTGTAATTTAGCAAAAAGTCTTGTTATCCTATTCAGTATACTTAAACAATTTTTAATTGAACTAAAGGATTAAAAAGTATTTTATAATTTAGATTATCATTGCAGATATAACTTTTATATAATCAAGATTGTAAAATTTGGAAAAATACAAATTAAAATAACAAGATAAAATAATTAATAATCCGCTATTTTAAATTATTAAATCAAATTTAAAATACTTTGAATATAGCATTAAATCAAGAGAAAATTAATTGAATACGCTTTTTATCGGTAAAAAAGAAAAAATATTGATATAATTTACTGTTACTCTCTTTGTTAATCCTTCCATAATTTTACAATGAACATTATTAATTTTATGCGTTTGATAAATATAATATCAATTTAAAATTTTAAATTAGAGGATATTGTCAGTTAGGTAATTTTGTGCTCATAATTTAGAAAGGGAAGATGGTAATATACTAGATACGATACTAAAATTATTAATATTTCTTTGAAGTGATTTAAATCAATATCAGTTAGTAGTTCGATATATTGTATACATAATTTTTTTTAATATAGGGGGTGCATTAGTAACAAGAAATAAAATTCATTATTTATGTATGAGTTGATATTATAAATAAATTTATCATAATGACTCTTTACTCTCCTTCAACCAAATGGGAATAAATAAAAAGGATTTATTTTATATTTAAAAATTAATTTTCTGTAAATTAAATAAATAATAATATACAAATTTTTGTTCAAAAGGTTTATAATAATTTTTATTATTATTCAATAAATTATTTATTTTTCATTCAAAGTTGGATATTTGATAAAGGACATAAACTTTATTACTCTAAACATAAAGATATTAATTAATTAATTAAATTCATTTAATAAGAAAACAACAGTTATATGATTTAATTGTTATCACGTTATTCATTAGAATATTTTTATGAAATATTTGCAGTTCATTCAATTATTTGTAAAAGAGATCATTGAAATGTGGATATTATAGAATTATAAAATTAGATTGTTATATACGTGATGCATTATCTAAAAATAGATAGATATAAGTCAAATACTACATGAGTAAAAGTAAACGATAGGGAATATTATATAGTATTTTAGAAAGAAAACAATTTGTGAATATTATTTTACTGGAAGGAATTAAGAATCGTTAGCATGTCTATTCTTCAATTATCTACATTTAAAAATGATTTTGATATTAATAGCCAGCAATTTTTTTTTATGAATAATTTAACAAATCATTCGATGAATTAAAGGTTTTTGCAATTCTATTAATAATTTTTAAACTGACATTTTAATTTATTTGGCAAAAATTCTGATCAATGAATCCGAAAATATTCAAGAAACCGTAATAAATCAAACCAAACAACTTATATAACAAGTTTTTTTCTATAATTGAATAAAAAATCTAATTAACTGCAAATGGACGATCAAATTTTAAATTATTCATGAAAAGTGAATAGTTCAAAATATGATAGCTGCAATAATTTCAAGAAAGATTACAAATAGTATGCAAAAGATAAAGTTAATACGTGCGATAGATAATGAGAGAAATAGAGATAGATAAAAAGAAGGAGGGAAACAAATAGATAGATAACTTTGGAGAGAGAGAAAGCAAGTTGGAAAGTCGTTAGGGGTCTCCTGAATCCAGTTAATCGGGTGAAACTTTTCGACATTAAGTTTCTCGTCTGCTCCCTCTAGTGGCAGTCCTATGGTGGTGCACATAGCGGTAATTGCTCAACGAGATACTGATCTTGGGTCCGAAGACATTGGGTTTCAACTCTGCTGTTGCCGCTGGTGCTGCTGTTACTACTACTCCTACAGCCGCCGTCGTTGTAGAAACTATTCCATCTGTTGGCTATATTACCGACTGTTTATCGTCTTTTGATGGTAGTTCGCACAGTGGTGACAATTACCAAGGTTCCTTGTGAATATGTGTTATATACAACGCAGCTTAATTGAATTTAATAGATTGATTTGATAATTGCATTCTATACATAATAAATGGGAGCAGTTCGTTTTGAATTTTTATTTGCGAATATTTAATGTGTTTATAAAGAGAATGAATGAGCAATTAAAAAAACGGACATTTAATTGCATATTTTGTCAAACAATGTATGTACTTTTTAAATTATAACTACAACAATCAATTATTTTTAAGATTATCTATTATGTATTTTAGGTGAAAAATACATAAAGGAAAAAAAACTTGTATATCATTACAATATAACATTACAATACAATTGTAATAAAATCAAAATTCAATAGAGACTTTTGGACAAAAAGTGTAAAAATAATCAATTTGTATTTACATTGCGCTATTGTAATTAAATGTAGAATAACAAAAGAATTAGTATTGAATAATTAAAAAAAAAAGAAAAATCATTTTAATATAATAACTGTTATCAAAAAAACTCTTATGTAGCAATATTCTTATAGTGATAAAAAAACTATAAATAGTAAACAACTGGTTATTATATAAAATGGAAATATAAGAAAAAATTATATTTTCGTTAATAAACTTTGGAAATTTAAATATTTCCAGTTTATTTTAAATGGTAAATTTGTATATTTGTAGGATATTTGAAATAATGAAATAGTTGGAAAATTTTGAAAATTAAATGATATAAATGGAGTAGTTTATATACAATTCCAGAACACAATCCAAATATATTTTGAAACAAATAGTTATTAGCAGATCGAATGATATGTTAGAAATAATTCGGTTTTAATTTTTTAACTCTTTTAATAGTTTTGTAAATTACAACAGCAGATAATTAGAACTATATTAACAGTCTTTGAAAAAATGTATCTATTTTATGAAAGAGAAATTAGTGTTATTATTGAAAAAAGATAATAACGTCCTTACTATCTTTAATGAATCTAAAGTTTCCTTGTAACAATAATATGACGATCATGGCTCTTACTTCTAAAATAATAATTTACTTTTATTTCCTTTCAAAAAAATCGAGCTTACCAATTTGTATAATTATTAAAGAATGATCGCAACTAAACATAATGTTACTAAATACTTGTGCTCGTTTTAAAAATATTTCGTGAGTTTATATTAGTTTTGAGCATATTTATATGTGTTTAAGATAATAGGGAAGTTGAATTGTCATAGCGATATGCGGTGTTATCACAACTAGATAATATGCTTAAGCTTACATAGAATAGAGATATTCCAGAAACAATCTGTCTGCTGTTTCAATGCTTCAACTAACACGTTATCATATAGTTCGCACCCACGGTAAGAGATTATTAGCAGGTCTTCTACTTCGGATATAGTGAGTCTATTTTCATTAACTATCCAATTCCGGAACTTTGATTCAAAGAGTTGCTCAAAAGATTTTTTAGATTACATAAACATATAATATGACGCTAACATATTACTCTACTTTAATAATGGTATAAATTTATTTAACAACGTATAAAAGTTCTTAAACGTGTACTCAGCATAGTAACAAATTTAGACATTACTGACATTGGAACCAAGAGAATATTGAATTAATTGTAGAAACAAATTGAATTTATAAAGTTGGATATGCTGATTAATTATTTTATATAAAGAAATATATTCTAGTTGAGTAACTTCAAATAGTAAATTCAGGTTATGAATTATTTCAGCGTAAAAATTAAAAAAGATATTTGAAATATTATATATTTGAAAAACAAATTAGCATGCGATACTTCAATCTTGTGATTTTTATGATTGTTGCTTTCTTTTTTTTTAACAATAGTCCAAAACAACTTATAATCTAACTAAAAGTTCCAATTTATTCGTAGATGAGTATAGAGTATACCGCAAAAGGATTTCGCAGCAAAAGATATATGACATAATTTCAATCTATAAGTATATTTTATGTGTATTCAGATGCAAAATTTTTGTATAATTTTAATAAGAAGCTGAAATTTATCAACAGAAATACAGCGCGCCCTCGTTAAAAAAATATTTGAATATTCTTGTAAAGCGCTTCACTAATTTCACAAAAGACCGTTCCTCGTTATCCCTAGTATTTGGCAATTAGATCGCAAAAGGAAAGGTAAGAGGCCGTCTCAAATAGCGAATAATCATATTCGGTCGCTCGCGTAACCATACACCTTTCGATGCGGATGAAAAAAGCCAGTCGGAGAACACGGATCAGCGAAAGCCTCGAAAGAAGGCAAATGCGAGCGGCAGGTGTTCCACAATGATAGGCGCACAACTGGCATAAGGCCAATGAAGGTGCCACGCGCAGCTTCCACATCCGCATCACGAGTATCGATCTTCCTTCGCTTATCCTTTCACCTATCATGACCGTCACTTATCATTTCATTGCATATAATACTTCTACATATATTGAAGAATACCTTTGCTATTATGTTTTGGCCGTTTACTGGCGACTAGTCCAATTATTATTATACCATTGCCTCATTCTCATATTTTCTTCATCGATTAATTTATTCGTCGATACCGTGAGCTTCGTATGACTATTTTTCGCATTTCATTACTTTTTTCATTCTGCCTTTTACTCCATGATATAATCTATGTTATAGTAGTGCTGTACTTGATAGTCAATACGCTTATAATTAATGAACGGCTCTGAATAATTAAGTAATTGCTAATTCAGCGTATTTATTGTGGAAGTTTTAGTCGCAAGAAAATTATTAACAAGTCTTAGAATTATTTATTATTTATATGAACCATGTCCCTATCGAAAGAATATAACATGAAATTTCAAGTATAATTTAATGACAATACTTATTATTATTCAATTTTACAGACGAAATATATTAAATACACTAAAATATAATTAAAAAAAAAAATTAAAAATAAATAAAATATGGAATAAACTGATTTAAAAAATTGATAATTCATTCACTTATCATTCCTTTAATAAGAAATATTTTATTTAAGAATAAAAATAACAGAAAATCTATTTCTAATATATTTCAAATATTTTATAAATAATATGATGATATTTTAAGTATTAATTTTTTTATGTATTATTACAGCTTCTTAGTATGTAGTATAGAGTATCCTATATATTCAGAATGCTGTAGCAATTCCTATTCCAATTAAATTAATATCAAGCTAATAAGCTATAGTACGCCAATTAACAATCTAAGATCTTGTGTCGCAAAGCCATCGAAACCTTAGAACTTATATGGAAAAGTTACGAGGGAAGTTCATCTATTGCAAATATCTAACAAATATTATGGTTATATGTTAAATATACAAGATAAATAAAGTTACATGAGTATAACTACACATAAGACTCAATCTAATTCGTATAATTTTATTAGTTGTTAACTTTTTAAATAATCTTATTAATTTTTTATACATCAAGATATCGAAAAATAATAGAAGATATTAAAGTAAGAATATGTTAATGAAATTATAATTGCATTGCTCTTAATTATCATTTATAATGTAGTTTTATGTTTAGTTAAATTATGATTAACAAAGAATCTAATTATATAATAATTGTATATAATAATATTTTATAATAATTTGTCTTCGGCATATTTATTTATTTTTCTGAACAATATTCGATTAGTAAACTATAAATCCTATAAATATATGTATATTAAAAGCCTCGACATTTGAGATTTTTATCATATTACGTCCTATTATAAATAATTATTACTATACGTTATGTAAGGAGACATAAAATTAACTTGAGAAAGAGTCAAGTGAACGTTCATCATTAATAAAACCTCAAGTGTTAATTCAGTTATCAACGTGCATCCTGAATTGTTGGAGAAACGTAATCATAGAGATCGCACCAATTTCTTTTCGGAAATCTATCTGCTGTAAATTTTTCTCTATTTTAATTCCTTTGGAAAACACTTTTTCTTGTATTTCTCTTTCTATTCGCCGCTTATCTGCTGCCTTCGATTTATTTCATTCGATCGATTTCAATTGCCATTTAGTACTAACTTGTATATATATATATATATATATATATATATGGATTCACGTGTATGTTTCAATAGCATATCAACGAAATTTTTTAGTGATTTCATGTCAATATTTGCAGTAAATAAATATATTTATATTGTTTGCCTCTACATCGTCTTAATATAACGAATTAATAAACAAATATATATTTATAAATACGAAATTATTAAAGAAGTTGGTGTTATACTTTTCAGTTTATAATTTTAATGGTACATATGAAAATCTCAAATTTGACTGTATATTATTATGAGATTGATTATAAGATATTGACAAAATAGAAACTAGAAATTGATTCATTCTTATAATAATAGATGAAAGATTATAAATACTTAAATTATTCTCAATGAAAATAATAATAATTAACTGCATATAAATAAATTATTATTTCTAAAAGAAATGATTTCGGTGTAAATAAAATTCATTAATAATATGAAATTATTATTTAAGAATTGAATTCACGTTTCATTGCGATGCTCTTTGTAAATATTCTCTTTTACTAAAATATTTTACATACTACTTTTCTTAGTCTGGCTATAGGGTAAAAGCCCTTTAGCATTTGCATTTTACTGTTCAAAGCCACGAAAGGTGAGAGAAACAAGGAAATTGTTAAACATTCAAAATAAAAGAATCATTCATAGATTAAGATAAATATAAAAAAATGTGATAACAAAAGAAAGTAGAACAGCTGTAATAAAACGAATGATTATGCGTGAACAGAGTTTTCTTTCTTTTTATATTAGTAAAGTTTTCCCCAACGTGCGTCCAGTGCCAAGGTGACGTAGAAAAGTGTATTTTCGTGTGCACCAACTTTGCTTTTTTCACCTTCATAAATTTAACAGCGCCCCCTTGGGATTCAGCGACGCTGCCTCTTCACCAATTCCAATGCTGGCCCGTACTCCCGAGGATCGTTGATTTATCATACTTTAAATATTCCTCCAATCTATCTGTCTTTTTCTAAACCCCTTTCTACTTTGCTGAATTTCTTTTGGAGATAATAGTAAATAATTAGTCATTTTATAGACACTTGAAACCATCGATCCATGACTTATTGCATTAGCTACGTAGTAGCATTTAAGTTATAAAGATCGATATAAAGTTTAGAAAAATTCTTCAATTTACGAAATTTCTTACTAATTACTTTAACAAATGAAAACAATCCTTCAATTACTTATGTGTAAGTAATTCCTATTAAGAGGATTTGTTTTGATTATTTAAAAAGAAATTTTTTTTAAATATAAAAATTCACATCTGAAACAGTAAAAGTTAAACAGGGAATATGTTACTTTCTTTTCAATTTTTATTTAGGAATTTGATTTTATAGTGTAGACAAATTTAATTTTAATTCCTATGAAAGCTTATAATTAATGTCAGTATCTATAGTTTGCCATAAATTTTTCTTAAAAATTTTTAAACTTAATTACTAATGTAACTAAAACATTTTTGTAAAAAATAATAAAATAATTTTTTATCATTTTATTCTTCATGATAAATTGTATATTTAAAAATAAATAGACTTTTATAATGATCATCTATATATAAGTGATTTGACTATTATTATATGTTCAATACCATTCATTTTATAAATATTATGAATTTATTCATCTTTAAAATCTAATTATGCAAATTTTTAATCTCACTTCAATTTGTTTAGCTAATAAATACATTATATTACCGTTTTTATAGAGTTTTAAAGAAAATGTTTTCAAATGATACTTAAATAGTATTTTACTTATGAGAAACTGATATTACAGAAATACAGTCAAAAGACATATATTTAAATATTAGATTGACTAATTTTTAATATAAATATACAAGTATTTATGTACGGAATACTCCCTGTATTGTTTGCTAATTTCTTTTATAATAAAAATGATAACGTATTAAAAAATGTTTATTTTCAAATTAGAATTCTTTATAAAAACGAGTATCGTTTGCATTCATTTTTCATTCGAGTTTGAAAGAAAATCTTAATTGATAGAGAGTAATAACCTCCCAAACGATCTTTATCGCATGTTCCATATCCTCATTGCACCTCTCAGGTGTTTCATTCATTCTTTGTATTATGGTTTACGCATCTACTTATTTGGAGTTGTCCAGTCAAAATATTGTTTTTCTTTTACATATAAAAATTTATTATTTTTATGTAGAGTGAAGAAATAAAAAATTACTGTTTATATGCATTATATTTTCCATGCTATACCGTCAAGATTTATTTTCTACCGAGTCAGAAATGAAATTTTTTAATTACAAAATATTGTCATAGCTGCTTTGTAAATAATATAATTGGAATACTTTTAGGCTAAAGATATATTTCATTTTATTCAACTATACGCCAAATTCTTTACAACCTACTATTTTAAATTCACATAAATAGTGTATCTATTACCTTTTTTTGCGCAAAAATTTTTACATAAACGAAAAATTGAACTCCATCAAACTTCCTGCAACGGCAACTATTTTTTAGAATATTGATGATGTTCGATTAACGATGACCCTATAGAAATCGAGGCAAGAGAGAAGTAGATATAAAGAGATAGAGGGAAATGAAATCGCGATGTGGAATATAGTTGTGGAAGAAATGTGGATGGAGCCTATTGGAGATTAGAGAAGCTCATTTCATTTATTGCCTCGTTCTTGGTCTGGCGTCTTTTTCGATCAACCCGGCAGCCCGAGAAGGCACGTCGTAGTAGTCGAGGTCAGATTTCGGGCCAATCAAGTGGACTTACCGACCCCACGACTAACCGCATGCGGCACTTATATTGGGGGAGCTCTTTCATATATCACACCCTCAACCTTAAATAAAATGGGTATGCATCATGTGGAAGAGTTTCAATGAGATTTTTTTAATCCGTCGTGTGTTATATGTAAGTAATTTTTACATCGAGCTGAAAACGTAATATCGCATGAGTTATTTGTGTTGATGGATCTTATTGAAATGTCATATTGTTAAAGATGTTTTTATATTAAAGATTTAATTTTCTTTAAGTTGGTATGAAGAAGATTTAGTATTATATATTACAGTGATACTTTATAAAGAATGTGAAATACTTGCGGTCATCATCTATTCAAAATGTAACGAAAAAAATCATTATAATCAATTCATAATGGATTTAAGAGGGAATACGAATTATCAACTTTTAAATAAAAATGTATAATGTAGCAGTGGATAGTTTATTAAAATTCAAAACTGGTAATTGAAATTCGTAATACTATAAATTATCTATATATATATATATATATATATATATATATATTTAATATAGATAACGCAGTTTTGTATTGCTGTCAATCGAAGTAGATCCTTCATTTACTAAATATAATCATCAATATTACTAAATATTATTAAATAGAAATCAATGGAGAATAAAAATAGAAATTTCTCAAATATCATAGTTTCTTTACAGTAAAAGCATTTAGAGTAGTCACAAAAAAAGAAACGCATACAATGTCTTGAGGCTATAATAATGTTTTGAATCATAATATTTTGTAGGAAGATATATAATGTATATGATAAATATAGTTTAAAAACATATAATAAGCAAAATAATGGTAATTTAAGATGATAATAAGAAATGATATTATTTTATTAACAGACAATAATAGTGTATATAAATACAATCTGATAAATACTTACTACATAATAGAATTAAATTAGTATTAAAACTTTTCCAAGCGACTCTAATGATTCGAGGACATGGGTAACAGAATAATAAAATTGAGAATATTAAACTTTATTCCATTATAGAAATTTATTTGAATTCATAATAAAATCATATTTGAGAAATTATAAAGAATGAAGAACAGATGTTATAAAAAATAAATACATATAATACAAATAATACAAATAAAAGAATATGGATTAGTAAAAAGTGATATTTAACGTACAGTGAATGAAAATTTAAGAACTAAAATTATTTAAACTAATGTATCAACCAAGAATAAATATCTGAAATAAAACTTATAAGTTTTAAATGTAAAAGTTAAAATAGAAATTTTGTCATTGAATGAAATTTCGAAATGAATAAGAAATAATAATTAGTATTATTTAATATGTGGATTAATAAATAGAGAGATTATTTAACAATTAAGGTGAAGAATTAAGGAAACTGGAAATAGATAATTATCTCTTTTAATAGATTTGAAATATAGATAGTGTAAAAAAAAAATATGCATATAAAAAAAATATATCATACAATAATAAATACAATAATATGCATTCCAAGGAAAAAATCAAAGAATCTGAATTCTGAAACTCGAGGAAAGCCAAAGGATCCATCATTTTCATGGAATGATAATGGGACAGCTAACGATACTGAATAAGATAATAACATTGATTCTAGCAATATGAGCAGATAGCAGATCTTTAATATAAGAATCCCTTCGTTTTACAGGAGATCACTGATTCCTTTGAATCCTTAAGATGTGGTGCAACTTTACGCGTTTATCATACACAGAACATTAGAACATGAAAGCTCTCTTTCAAAAATAAACAAATTCCAAGATCAGACGCTTATTTTAACAATACTGAATTGTAATATTTATTGAAAAAGAGATAATTAATTATAATGAAAAAACATGTATTAAACGAAACACTAAAAACTTTCTGAAATTTTAGTTTATGCAACTACTAAAAAAAATTATAAAAAATTTTTAAACAGGCTTTTTTACTTTATTCACTTTTTATTGCAAAGATTTTGTAGTTCAATCTTTTAATTGATAGTCAATTTATATTAATTTTATATTAATTAAATTACAGTTTATTTTAAATAATGATTTAAAATAATAAAATATTATAAATGTACTGTAAAATTTTTACAAAGTATTAACCAAATTTTTTACTTTTAACAGTTTGTAGCAATATTTTAAATCTTTTATTTTGTGTTATTAGATTTAGATTTATTATTATATTTATTATTACGTTTATTATTATAATTATTATTTTAGAATAAAATATAAAGTATTTTTATTAAAAAATAATTTATTTTTGATTTTTGTTTATATAGTACGATATTTGGGTCAATCAATTAATCACTGAAGTTGAAAAAGAAATTTGGTAATAAAAAATTTAGCTGAAACGATAGCTACAACGTTTTAATCAAAATTTACTGTATAGCTTAAAGTTATGATAGAGAATACTAATATATAGACGAGGCAAAAAATGAAAAAGATTAACAAAGGCATTATAAATTAATTATAATTAATAAATTCATTTTATTGGTAATAAATATATAAAAAATATTTGAAATATATGAAAATTACATTACGTTCTTGATTTTTGTGAAAAAACTTGATATATATATATATATATATAATGTAATGAGGAAGAATATCTTAAATTCTGTGCGTTTATGTAAATAATATGACTAATTATTGGATCATTTTATAGGCATAATATTTTTATTGTATTTAGTACAATATATAATTACAAATATGTATTGTATGAATCTCATCACGTTTTATCATTCTACAATTCTATTATTCTTATATGATATTTAATACAAATATTAAATTTTTAAGAAAGTAAAGAATAATTGTCAGCAGTTGTCCAAGTAAGATTGTATATATATAAATAACTTTTAATTCTTTTACAGTATATGTACACATATTCACACAAGCTATCTAATATATATATATATATATATATATATATATATATATATATATATGTATGTATAGCTATATATAGTTATATAAGTTGCTTTCATAACGGCTATTATTAGATGAAAACGTGGTTAATATTATATAGATTTTTCGACCTATGATAAGATTGCGTAGAGTTTTTTTCTTTGAATTATTAAGTAAACAATTGATATATTAAATTAATAATCAATGTTATAAGAGTTAAAAAGACTGACTTGTTTATCGATAGTTATCTAATGTCTTATAATCACAGCAAATAGACGATATTAATTGGATTACTTGGCGTGTAATTAATTAGTTTGTAATTGAGAATTCGATTATTATAATTTAAAATATTCTAAATTAATATTATAATTAATTTTCTTATTGAAAGTTGAAATTTTATCGGGCACAATAATATAAAATACAAAATAAAAATAGAGAACTTGAAGTTATAATAGGTTTTTATTTATTTTACGAAGTTTAAATATTAAAGAGAAAGCATTGATAAAATATAAATTATGTACTTTCGATCGATATAATTTTAATACTTTTTACAATAATATATCTTGAAATATAGTGTCAAATGATACAGTACTTACAGGATATTTAATACGTATCATTGAAAATGCTTTAAATATATAATTTGATAAAGTTTCTAAAAGTCCCAGGGAACTAATAATATACAAAAGCTTTTTAACAGTTTTTTTCAATGCAAATAGTTGAACATACTTTAAATTCATTAAACGTTAAAAATATTCCCAAACGTAAAAAAACATACATGGCAGCAGCATAAAAATAATTGTACTTTGTGAAAAAATCAATGAAATCTGTATAAAATATTTTAAATCGTTATATATATATATGTGCTGTAAGGTTTTGTATGTTGTATTTTCATTGTAGAGACTATTCATTTATTAAAGTAGTTACACTGCTCGAAAATTAATTTAAGTATGATCAAGTACTTATGACTAAATACATAATAAGAAAATACTATGTAAGTTATAAAATATATTAATTTGTGACCTACTGAGTAATTAAATAGTCAGGAAATTCAAGTAAAAACGCACGCATGTCAATTATTCATGAATGAGAAAAATTTCGATTCTCACAATAAACGAATGTCAAATGTATATTCAAAGAACGAAAAATATAAATAAATGAATGATAAGAGGATGCGATAGGTATTGACTCATTATGTTCATATAGATGATTTTATCAAGAGTAGTTTGAAAAAGCAACCATTTTTTCTCATGACAGTTTGGTTGTTGTTATCGTATTGATGAGATTTTTTAGTTAAAACTTTTCTTCATGAAACAAAAAAAAAAATTATTAAATCGATTTTTAAGTGACTGTTTTTATTTTATATTAATTTAAAAATAAATACACTAAACTTTAAATAATTAAATTCTGGTTGATAATTTTAAATCATTTTTAGTTAATAGATGGTCCCGATAGTTATAATAAAAAAAAATTCGTTGGAATTTATGCATTATTTCTTTTAATTATATTATTCTAGATATGTATTTTAATTTTTTAACAAGATCTAAGGAAACACAAACACGATCCAGAAAAATAAATCGTTAGTCTATATAATATAATTTATATTATGAGAAGAATTACAAGTTTTTACAGAGTTGACAATTTATGCTGCAATTCTAACGAAAATCGACCTCCTTTTTGTTTGATCAACAATAGTTTCTTTTCTTATATAATTCTCATATAATTTAAAAATTTTAATTACACACAAAATACACACACACACACACACACACATAGTAACGCACATAAAATATGTGTAATATTATATTAAAAAATTATATTTTAAATAATTTTTATAATTGAATTTTTGAACGAATACTCACCTTTACGCGTAGAAGATACTGTAATGTTTGTGTCTGTGAGATATTGCTGGCCGATTTATTATCCGTTATTAGCCGAGCAACAGCAATCACATTTTCCTTTGTGACGTTGTAGAGAAAAAGTGTGCATATTGTCTAGGTGAAAAATGAAATATAATTTAATATAATTCAATAAATTAACAGTACTATAAAATATTCTAAATATATAACACAAGTGAAGCTGTCAAGATGTAATGAAAATTACTAAAAATTTAAAAACGCTATTTATTCTGTACTGAATAATAATTACGATGGCTTCTATTAAATAGATTGTCTATTTAATATTTACGAAGATTTATAAATTACATTTTTTTTTTAATGTATAGATCTTTGAAGGACCTTATAACTGTTACAAGTTTGTGATGCTTTAATATCAGAATTTAAAACGAATGAATAAAATACAATTATTTTTGTACAATTTTTTATTAGAATATTAAAAAGTACATTAAGTATGCATGCAAAGAACTACACTTAAAATACAAAATTTATACCTGATTATTAACTTCCTCACGCATAAAGTTATCGAGAGAAGATACAGCATCCACTACTGTAAGGTTATTGTGAGGTTTCAGCAGATTTTCGTCTGTTTCACTGTAGCCGAGAAACATGAAGATTCCGTGTGGAATATTATACGCATCTGTCAAAATTTTTGAAAAATAACTCGATCATTCTTAACGATTTAAATAAATTCAAATTCAAATTTATACATATGCTATTTTTATTTTATTAGTTAAGTTTCGAATTTAATTAAAATAATTGTTGGTATTTTAATCAAGATATTATTCGCAGTAAGTGTACAGTAAAAAATTACGGTTAACTTAGATTATTTGTATTATACTTCGGCTATCATAGGGAATGCAATTGATAGAAAATAATTTGAAAGATAATGAATTCATTTTTATTTCAATCTATGGTTATTGTTTCTATTTTTACATTTAAATATTCATATTTTATTGTTTTTGTAATTCATAGTTCTAATAATTATGTAAATATAATTTTTTGGCAATAAGAATGAAATAAAATGGATAAATCAATTGAATTTTCGTATTTTAAAAGATATTCTATATAAAGTAGCATAATTTAATTTTATAAGAATTCAATTGGTATATAATTTTTATAATAAACAAAAATTTATAAGATAATCTTATCTTATGTATATATTGTGTAAGAATAGAAACAAGATAAGAAATAATATTTTTCAAATAAGCATATTAGACAAAAAACATAATTTGATTACGAATTCAATTTTTGAGTTTGCACTCGATCGAGTAGTTTTATAATCAATCTCATAAAAATTATTCTCATCCATTTATGACTTATCTATAAATTATGCTTTGAATATAGTATTACTTAATTATTACAGCAATCGTTAATAAGATTAAGTAAATAATGTATTATTAAATAATAACTAAATATTACATTAACCATGACTATTATGACAAATATAAATTAAATTAGTTTTTAAGTAAGTTATAATGTCGTTAATTTTCGCATCATTTGTAATTTACAATAAAAAGCCCTGGAAAATCCAATCACATTAGCAGTATATCAAAGTTTTTAAATTAGAAACAGTAATAAATTGAGCACCACACTCAACGAGCAAGTTAACCATTAGGTATTTCGCAATAGTACGTATGCGTTTGCCGTATCTCGAAGTGTCAATTAAGCCGACTCAACTTTAACATACAATCAATGCACATGGAATCGAAGTAGGCCATTGCGGCGCCAGCCAATTTAAAAGGCCGACTTTACCGAAGGCGCTCTAAAGGAACTAAAAATATAGCAGTCGGGCACTTGACGTCAAAGGCCGCGGGAATAATAAATACTAATTAGAGCGCAGTGGCACGTGTGACTCCCTTTTCCTCGTTTACGCAGTTATCCGTTGTGCTTACCGGGGGAGGGCCGCATGCATATGAAGCGGCCACTGTAGCAGAGGCAGCGACCCCGGTAAGCCTGATAAGCCGGGGCCGCGTGATTGTAGAATGCGAAGTCGGTTTTGCAGGGCGACGACTCTACGCAGATCGTGTTACAGGTGAGGATTTCGCCCTCGCTGCACTGGCAAAGCTCGGAGCACTCCGGCTCGTCATCTCGGTAAAGCTGTTGTTAAAAAGGTAAAAGTATTAGTCTGTGCGCACATATGACCTAGTCATTTTAATATCAGCAAGCATTTTAATGATCTAGGTCTATGATAATTGAGAGAACGGAGTAACGGGCGGCAAGGATCATTAGTATTCACAAGGATCATTATAAGTTTACTATTAGACTCTATAAAAAAAAAAAAAAAAAAAAAAAAAAAAAAAAAAAAAAAAAAAAAAAAAAAAAAAATGGTTGCAAAAATAATCTTTCAATCGGATTAATGAACTTTGTAAAGACTTTCCAGGAACGAAGTTTGTATTACGAAAAATGCATGCTACCATGCATAGGGCTATTCGTACTGAAAAGCAAGATGTATCCGAGTAATCCCAGTAGATACATATGGAAAAGGCCAGTGGGGCGAGTGTATAAAAAGACGAATCGGAGCTGATTTTTCGCTTCGTCGCCTTGGAAGGATGGCTGCCGAGTCGGGAAAAAAAAATGCGGGAACGTGCACGTTTACACAGCCGGAAGGGCCAAGAAGAAATCGGACATGTTACGACTCGTACTCACCCTTTTGCCTTTACCCTCGCGGATATACTGAGGCGACTGGCGGGGCCTTTGAACCACACAGAAGCCTGCAATAGCGAATAAAATTGTATGCGTATTAGTACAACATTTTTACTAGTTGTAGAGAACAACTGTATTATTTGCAAGCGCGCTTTTCAACTTTCAGACCTGACGTGTCGCTTTCTTTCTTTCTTTGTCTTCGTTTTCCGTTGGCCACAACTAACATTTGCCTACCTTGCGCCTTTGGCTTTGTTCGTAAAGTGGCTTTTCCAATTTTAGCTTCTCTTCTATTCAGTTGCTGTTCTTTATTGTATCTGTATAGACGTCTGTACCCTTGTATCGTTTTCTTTTATTTTTGTTTCTCTTAGCGATTAATCTATCTTTTGTAATATTCTATATTTTAATCTTTCTTTTTTTGTAAAATATGTTTGGATATTTTGACAATTTCATTCTGAATTATTTTAAAAACGTTGATAGATGTCTATACCATTTTTCATCACAGCCCTTTTTATGAAAATTAAATTACATACCATATGGAATTATTTTATTGTTATACGTTATAATAGGCTTATAAATAATCGATTTTATGGAATTGTGAAAAAAAAATCTCTTTGAAATTTATTAAATAGTTATTATTTCACAGAATAACACAACATTTTTAGATTTGGAAAACAAGATTTAGATTTGGAATACATTTTCTACGCAGTCCTGAATTTATTTTTTCTGCGTATAATAACTTATTATACGTGTATAATCTTTTATTTACATTTTTGTATGTTCAGTAATAAAGGTATGACTTCTTTATTTAATATTAGAAGAATAATGAAATATCAATATAAGTTTTTTCTACTTTATAAAATATACAATTTATATAATAAAAAATTATTACTACTAGAAATAATAATAATAAAATAAATAATAAAAAATAATAACACACAATGAAAATAATCATGAAAATAAGTTAAAAATATGAACTAGATTAAAAATTTGTATGATTGTATATATGTGGGTTACACAACTGCTTTTAAGCATAATGAATATTTTTTATTAAATAACAGTATTTTACATTATTTTGACCGTACATTAGATTGACAATTGATTATAGAAATCAACAGAAAAAATAACGTTCAATTATATTTGAGAAATTATTAATGAATTCATTTATATAAAAAATATTTTAATAAACTTATTTGAATTTATTGAATTTAATATTCGAAGTATTTTGTTTAATACTTTCCATACATTATATATATCAATCATATGGTATATAAGCTTATTTATCATTTATCATAGTAATTTAGTATGAAAGATTAATATTAATAATAGTTTACGTTAGTTTATAATAATAACTAAAGTTCATAATAGTAAAACATTAGGATTTCTATTATTTCAAAAGATTTAATATAATTAGATATCTATTGAACATATAAAATCGATAATAAACAAATAAAAAATTTATTGAAATAATTTTTATAATTCACGGATTCTTAATTTATGGACGTTAATAATTTACAATTTTCTCTACAAAGTTTAAATAAAATATTATTCATTGGCTACGTTGCAATACTAACATTTCTTATCATGGATATCCAATTTTATAAGATTAAAATAAACTTTTCAATAATTTTAGTAAAGTAACGTTAAACTATGAAATGTGATTTTTATCTTATACATTTGCTGAAATTTTAAAAATAGAAAAATTATTATTCTATCAGAAGTTTGCAAAAATTATGTATTCTCAATATCAATGTATTGTAAATAATAATTTCCGTAGACGTATTAATTTGAGAGTAGATTTAATGGTATTCAAAGGATTCGCAACACAGCAATAAGATTCCTATTCGTTTGATTTGCGAATCTACGCGACGTTTCATTTTCTTTCTAGTCTTTTTTATGGCGTAAAAAAGTACAATCGGCACGTCGCCAACAATGCTAGCGGCGATCGAGAGATCCAAGGCTCATACGTCGACACCTGCGGACAACCACTTTAAAATAAATATAACATATGTTATATGGTTTTATTCTCTTTTTTTCGTGTTATTTTTATATTTACCGGTGAAGATGAATGATGGATTAGTCTATAAAGTGACAAATCGAACGAAGTAAACAAATTTGTTTTTTCCTTGATTTAGAGGACTACGCAAACTATAGAAATTTTCTAAGATATTGTATGTATTATAAATATGAGAATTTAAAGTATGTACAACAATAACATTTTAATTTTTTATTTTTTTATTTTTCATATTAATACAAGAGTAGTATTGTAATTATTGAAAAACTTATATACGAATATATATAAAAATAAAATGATCGATATTGTTAAAATAAATTAATCACCGCAATAAAATATATTCAAAATTTATTATTTTAATTATATTACAAATTGTAAGATACCGTTTAAATTTATGCTCTATATTAATTATTTGATTAAATTTTAAATTCTTTATTTGTATTCTTCTAATATTTGTATTAAATGTGATAATTTTCTATATTTTTTTGTGTATCCTATTATGACGTAATAATTAAATATTATCGAATTTTCACTGTGGATATGCAATTCAGCTTGATGAAATTAATTTTTTCGCGAGTATATATTCTTACGGCAGTTATTTTATGAAATAGTAGAAATAAAGGTATCAGTTCAGCAATAATAACAAAGAGAAATAAGACGCTCAAAAGATAAAAAGATGGCTTCATAGTCGTTTTTCTGCAGCCCCAAAAGTTGAGCAGTGAACAATCGGCGATTGAACGCGTGCCAGGAAAATTGACAAGCCGCCAAAGAAGGAAAGGCTGGAAGAAAAAGGCGAATTGAAGCGAACAAACAAGATTTTCAAGTCTGTCAAGGGGAACGATTGCCTGAACTTTCTTGCTTCTTTCGATTGGCTTTCGAATTCTTTGATCATATGATGCTTCACGGCCTAAGCGATTCATGCCTCTTTGGATTAACGCAATCTATGTAAATTTAGACTCGTAGTTTTATAATACAAATTATCACGAGCCCATTCAATACACTAAATAAAATAGGTTTATATATTTTCTTAATTCAATTGGCTACACTTATGGTTAACTTTAATTTCAAGCGAAAGTAATTAATCACAGGAATATGTAGGAATCATCAATATATAAATTAATTTAATATAGAAATATTCTATGAATTATATAAGAAATTCTTTAAAAATATCTTGAACTCCAATAATATTATTAAAATAAAGTGTTTACTTTCATGGTAAAATATCTAATCATTTAAATTTATTAGTACATACTAATATTATGTTAATTACTACCCATAAATACAATTGAAATATCATTAATATTATTTCAAATATTTATGTCTATTATGTTGTATTCGCAGTTGTATATTTTGGAAATAAATATAAATTATTGTTACAAACATTTTTGATTGAAAAATTGTCCATTCAATTTTAATAAAATAAATATATAAATCTAAATTTTTGACACATTTTTATATTTCTTTATAATATATAATATAATTTTTAATATTTAATATTATTTAGAAACAAAAGAACTTAAAATTAAACCTTCAACTTTATTAAAAACTGACTCGGTAAATAGTTCATTACTATTTTACGTAGGAAGATCATAACCAGAATCGTGTACTTGAAAAATTAGTATTGGGCATGTATATAACATTTAACTATTAATTATTTAACAAATTTTTTAATGTTTGTTTTTCAACTTAATAAAGTACTTAAAAATCTTTTTACACATACCATGCTCATTACAAAAATTTAAAATAACTTCATATTTACTATTTATCGTATAAGTATATGTATATATATATATATATATATATATTTTTTTTTTTTTAATTTATATTAGTACATATGTTATATACTAATATATATTATATTATATACAATATATAATATAAAACAATAAACTTAAGATATGATTAATTAAAAATCTATAAAAATTTTAATACATCCTAAAGGTTTCATATAATCAATATCTAAATTCCAGCATCTATGAGGTTTAAATTTTCAAGCTTGTTCAATCATTTTCAAAAGTCAAACTTTACCTAAGTACTAGAAGTTATTTAAAGCCATTCGTAGGACATTTTCTGTGTGCTAAAAATTTTTGATATGTCGACTATTAGAATTTAATCTTACCCTTTCTTAATGTAATTTATTTTATCATTATTATTTAGGAAATAGTTAAATCTTTTTATCTTCATAAAACATGTTGAGTATGTAGATGTATAAATTTTGTAATATTAATCTAAAATGTTACGAATAAATATGATTGTTTAAGTGTAATTATTATTTTCGTAGATAAAACGATAATTAACGATTTTGTTATTGTTTCTGTATAATATAAGCAACAATAAGAACTTATTTAACGTCAAGTGTAAATGTTACACATTATTGTTGTATATAAAAAGCATATCGACACTTTTATAAGAATATATGCAAGACTTAAAATAATGTATAGAAATAATTAATTATATTACATAAATTTGTAAATTAATCGAAATGTTGGAAAAGTCTACGCAGTGTCAATGAATATTTAATATGAACTTCTCGTTAAATGTCGAAAGCGACCGATTGAGTTATTTTATTTTTTATTAATAATTGCGCTAGAAATGTTAATAAAGAAAGTATAGAACTATAATTAGTGATATTCATCGATCATTTATGAAATTTAATGATAGTTGTGAAAAATGAAAAATATTGTGGATATTAATTATTTTTTATGATAGTACTTGTATATAAAAAATTAATTTTTTCATATCAAGAAATTTGGAATGTACAATTTCTAATAAGAGTATAAATAAATTTGATAATATTAAGAACAGAATACTCATCTGATTTTTATATCATTATTGTTTCAGGATAAGGATTTTTTTAATTTTTTTTACATTATTCTAAAGTAGTAACATTAATATTTTAAAAATTAAGATACTTTAGAAAATTGAAAATGTCATTTTTTTAATGTTTTTATTTTGCAAAACGATTATAATTCTAGAGTACTTCATTATATTTTAAGACAATCTGACATTAAACTGTCATAAGAGCTAATTTTCTGATGAAAAGCAAAAATTACGGTGGAAGTTACATCTTTACTTATTGTAAGCAACTATAATTTACTTAAAAGTTTGTAATAATATAATTACCATACAGCTATTTATTTATATTTATATATTATCATTATGTATTAATAGTTTTACAAATATATTAAAAAATTGTAATTCAAATGGTTATAGATATGTCGGTACCTAGGAAAATGATAATAATAACATAATAATCAAGTAAAAAGTCTTTGCGGTTATTAAGAATACTTCTTCATCAACTACGTATTGACATTTTAAATGTAGATATGAAAATCTGTAACTTGTCTGAAATAGATGATTTTATTTTAAGTTGTAAACATTTCTCATTCATACATTAATAGAAAATGATATGTTCATTTAAAAAACAATTGCTTTATTCAATGCTGGTGATATAAATTGCAAATAGAAACATTTGTTGCACAAATCTAAAATTGTACTTTTTTTTATTATATATTCTATAACTTCATCAAATATTCTTCGTGCTCTTTTTATTTTTAATTTGGAAATTTTAATTTTTGACGAAAATGTCGAATTGCCAAGTACATATAAAAATGTCATAAAATGAAATATATTGGTGTATTTTATTTTAGGTAATAAATCATTAAAGTGATTTGTTACAATAAAGTACAATTTCTATATAAATTAAATTTTCTAAAATTTTAATATTTTATTTTAAAAACTTTAAAAACTAGGCTATAAATATTTCTTAATATTGTATAAACACGCGTTATATAACTTATAATTGACTCTATTCGAAATTAATACTTTCCCGATCATTTAACGTTTCAAATGTAATATTTCAATTGATCTTATCGAATATCATTTTTTGTGCAAAAATGAAATATATTGTATTTTAATACGTAGAATTAATAAAATAATGAATAAAATATATTTAGGATTTCCGAAAAATCTAACATAACTTTCCTTATTATGATTTTGACGTGACTATTTAGGTCGAGTTACCACGCAGAGTAATCACAATTTAATCACGTGATATTACAAATGAATGTAAGGAAAATCTCACGTGATATCTTTTGCAAATCACTATTTCCAAACATCGCGTAATTTTTTACTTCATCGCTTAAACCATAATTCAATATGGTACTTTAACGATATGATACACGATAAAAAATCAGAGGCGTCTTACGTGGTGGTGGTGTACTCATAATAGTAGTAGTGGATATCGTGGATGGGCTGGAGCTCGTCGTACTTGGTAGGGGGCTCGGACCCGAAATCGTCTTCGTCGTCGTGTCTCCGATACTCGATTGCCCCGTTTCCCTTAGTGTTACGTCCGGTATTATGTTATCCTCGAGTTGCTCCACTTCCTCGGACACAAGCTCCTCGACCTCAATTAATTCGGTGCTCGTTGCTGCTACGAGGGAGGCTCTAGGTGTCGCTATTTCTGCTAATGGTTGTCTCATCGATGTCGGCTGCGTCAAAATCATCGACGTGACTGTCGTTTGGTCGTTACCGTGATGCTTATTACGACGTGCATGGAAGTCCTTTTGTGCCTCTACTGCAAAAGGAACGTTTACGATGATAATTAATGAATAAAATGTCCTATTCTTGTTTCATCCGTGCCTTGAAACAAAATGTTCTAGTGACAATATCCATAGCCCTGTAAAATTTCACATTTCTAAACTTGATCAAATTCTTTAATATTTTGAGTTTGAACTTTGAAATTGACGAAGCCTGGTTTTTATAATTGTTTCAAATACGTTTTATTTAATGTATTAAGTAATTATTCTATTCATCCTACTTTCATTTAAGTATTTTATTCAAATAGATGTAATTCAAATAACATTTTTTAATTAAATTTATTAGCAATTTTAAAGACATGCATATATCTATTCTGCGTATGTCGTGATATATAGAAAAGAAATTGATAACTTATTACAATATAGGATGACTGGTTCAGAATAAATTGTGATTTTGTCAGTATATGTAAAAAATTGAATAGTTATATTGGCTTTATTATACTGAAATAGAAATCGATATTGGAAAGTTGAATCTATAAAAAGTTTTAAAATTCATTTTAGGATTTAACAAATTTTTAAGGTAAAATTTTGTAACAAATATAACTATAATAAAAGAAAGGAACATTAATTTATGTACTGATTTTTTATTTGTAAATCGTTACTGTATATTTTCTGCAATAAAAATGTACTATATAGCAAACAAGATAAATTGTACATCATCATACGTACGTATCGTAAAATTTTAGTTATAGAAAGCGCAACTTCTAGAAAGCAATATATTAAATGATTTTATTTTATATTATCGTAGTGGACATATAAAAATGGTAAAATACAATAGTAATAAGAATTGCTTATAAAACAAAGTACATTACGATCTTTTGGCTTTAAATACATTTTGTTTAAACAATTTTCATTCCATGAATTGGTATAAAACTGTACAATACAGTTAGTTTCATGTAAAAATCAGATATCTTTTGAAGAAAAAAGAGCATATAGTTTTTATATATTTTACCTGTCGTGAAAAAAGAATATAGCTTGTGCTGCTGTAAAAATGAAACATTATTTATAGCTACAGATTATAACAAACTTTTATTATGACTATTTTCTACGATACCGCAAAATATAAAATATCTGCTTTTATTAAATATATTGTATTCGGTTTATTGTATCATTTATTTGTAAACATGTACGAGTGTATTTTTTGATGCACTTTTAACTTTTAACTATTATATGGACAACTTAAATACCAATCAAGAGATAGAAAATTATATATATATATATATATATATATATATATATAATACATTTAGAAATGTGAACATTAAATATTTGAAAACCTTAAAAATTTAAATTACAGTAAAATTGTTATTAAACTTTAATGTTCTAATTACAATATAAAAGTAACTTTCAAATTAGTTATTAATTATTAATTATTATTATAAAGTTTCCATTATTGATTTCCATTATATAATATGTCAATCATTATAAAATATATTAAATAATAAATTTAGTATGTACATTTTCGTAATATGGAAATATGAAAAGATATCTCTTTATAAATATTGATATTCAAATCTGAAAAATTATAGTATTCTAGATAAGTATTTTTTCATCGTCCAATATTAAAAGGTGGCTTTAACATCTGTATTTACTGGAAATGAAGATTTAAAAAGTATTGTAATGAAAAGAATGAAAGCTATTTGATAAAAGACAGAATGCTCTTTCGAATCTCTCAATATACTTAGCTTTCAATATCGCGACATATTTAGGTCAACAACGAAACCTATGTGGTATCACCAGGTAACGATACTCGCGTTAGCATCTGTTTCTTTCTTTCCTTGTTATCTAGTCACTTTCTGAAATACGACAAGAAGATGTTTCCTGTGAAGCTGTGTATCTTCTACGAGATTGTTGCCTATTTTATAGGTTATACGCCAACCCCGGTCTTTCACTTGCTATTCCTTGGTATCTAAATGATTTATCGCTACCCTCTGACTGTCGACGTTTCGCGGCTTTCAGAGCGTCATATGCTTGGAGAATTTGCTTTACGAGCTGGACGATCGATAAAAGGTCTACTAGGTACTTCTTTCACTTCCGCTTAATCTCTCCGTCCCGTTCCGATCCGCAACCCCATCACATCCTGATGTTCTTTTACGCTATCTTCTTCATTTTGCCTTACTTTTTTTTTCATTTACTCACTGACAACCTCTTTCGATTTTTTATTTTCCTATTTTACTGGACTCCGTAACTTTCGACACAGTTAAACCGATCGGCCGCGTACTGAACTCATTTCAACTTTTCAGTTGGAAAATAGCAACTATTTTTCTTCTCTTCGCTCCCCCTCTCACTTACAATTCTCTCTCTCACAATTCACTCTGCTTTCCTGCATGGATGAGAGAGATTTGAGAAAGAATTTTTTTAATTTTCCGAAAGAGCTTTCAAAACAGCTTTGTGTGCAAACCTTTTTGTGATTAAAGGAAACGTAGGTGAGTTGAAAGAATTATTTTAGGCTGTACGAGTACATATCGACGACGAGTATTCTCTTAGTCTGTCATTCTTTTCCTATTTAAATCATTTATGCGTGATTAATTATAAATATCTGATCAAATTTTGCATTAAAGATTTTTTTAATAATTTTTTGTTATTTTTGTTTTTTATAGAAATAAAATATTGCACAATTTATAGAACATCTGTTATTATTATCATGAAATACAACGTTATTATTATTTATTATACAATATTTATTTTAACATACTCTGTTGATGACAATTAATTATGGATAAAAGTGACCATATCAACTATTTAAAATGAATGAATTATAAAATAAATGTTATTCTAGATAGTTATATTGTACAGTTATGACTTTACGTAGAAAAATAATAGTATATGTATGAATTTATTATATATAAATTAACCGTTACTATTTTTATACCTTTTCAACAAAATTAATTAACTTCGTGTTCCAAATAGATTTTCGTAAAACTAAATAAGTTATACGTATTTTTATTTCCTTTGTAGAATAATACAGCAGAAGTGCATTTTAATGATGGATCAAATAAATGTTTACGTGTACTCAGTCGAGAAGTTGTATAAAATACGTTATTTTATTAAAATAAAACATACTAATTTGGAGCCATGCTTAACCTGCACTTCAAACGCAAATGCCCTGAAACTTAGTGCCCGGATTGGTCTTGAAATAAAGACAGAAAAAAAGCAAAATAAAACATCGGTAACGAAGACGAGGTAAGCCCACGAGATTACGTATAAGAGAAAGGTGGATAAAGAGACGGCAAATGATAAGAGATGGATAGATAGATAAGAAAGCAGTGAGTAAAGTAAATGGAGGTAAGATAGATGGATAGATAGATAGATAGATAGATAGATAGATAAATAGATAGATAGAGAGATAGAGAGAGAGAGAGAGAGAGAGAGAGAGAGAGAGAGAGAGAGAGAGAGAGAGAGAGAGAGAGAGAGAGAGAGAGAGAGAGAGAGAGAGAGAGAGAGAGAGAGAGAGAGAGAGAGAGAGAGAGAGAGAGAGAGAGAGAGAGAGAGAGAGAGAGAGAGAGAGAGAGAGTTTATCGGGTTGCGTTGCGCACCTACACGCGACTTTACTGGCACTTCACAGATACACTTCGATGTTTACCACTTTACGAGCGTCCACATTACGCTTCGATACACTCGAGTAAAGCAAGTCTGCTGCCCTTATATACTTTGCTGAGCTTTCGAGCAAACCAGTTTTGGAACGGAAAAGTGTAAAGGACAAGGAAATAACGAGAGCAGGGACGACAAGCGAGGATAATATTGTATAAATTCTTTGAATTCGCTCACACAGAAATTTGTATTCAGAATCTCAGATTTCGAATACTATTGCTACTATTGCTTTTCTTTCAACGACTACCGAAATTGCACGAGCTTAGTCAATGATTAGTTAATTTTCTTTTTTACCGATATCGAATTGCTCGTAGTATTTTACTTTTTTTGTTTTTTATAAGTTTATAAGGGAATTTGCTTGCCCTAATGTTCGCATCAATATGTATTCACATTGGAATAGATGAATATTGACTGGAGATTATGGCGGGTCATTTAAAAATCTCGAATCAAAATTTGTTCCATTCTCGAATTTATTTTTCTTCAGTTTATAATTAAAAATATATAATAATTTCAAATCAATATTACGTAGAAAAATTTACTTAGATTTAGACATTAAATCTGATGAAAATAATTTAATATAATTAATTATTTAGAGTAATATTTCTCTATCAATTATGTTATAATACTTTAAATATACTAAGTATTTTTACGTAAAGTAGAAATCAAACTTGGATTTGACTCGATTACTGCTTAATCGGGCTTTTGTCGAGCTTGTAATGCTAATTTAAATAGATTAGATTTAGTTCAAACCAAGATATATAAATTCGAATAAACCAATTACGCATATACTAATATTATAACCGAATGAACTAAATTTAAAATATCGCGGTAAGTGAACTGAAGATTCAAGTTATTTCTAAAAGATATTTCTACTAAATTATTGCAATTGCGAATAATCTTCTTAAATCCCAAGATACTTCGTAAATTATTAATTTAAACATCCAATAAACATATTAAATAAATAAATATATATGTATATATCGATAAAAGTAAAACAATTTACACATTGTATCGACGGATAGATGGACCCACGCAAAAATCAAAGTAATAATTTGGTAACCCAATTCAAATTTTTCAGATGACATGCAAAATAAGTTTATGATCTATTTGATTAATAAGCTATTTTTTAAAGTGAGAAAAATCTTCGAAAATCTATATGTTGCATGTTAATTATTATTTCAATTTAAAAAGACCGGATCTTCTAAATACGGGACTAGGACAAACTCCATTCAGATAGATATACATCCTCAAGCAATAATTGTTGCCCATTAGTGAAAATGCTTACCAACGCAGAGGTTGACCCAAAGAAGACGCTGCCATCCGAGACATTCGTAAAGCGGCGACACGTCCGCGCCTTTACAGATGCAGTTGGAACGGAGCTCCGTGCCCAGGATCCCCAGCACAGCCGTTCGGCAGCTCTGAGGCGGACCCGCACACTTCTTCGTCACGCTATCCACTGAGCAATTCTGCTCGTAATGCTCCAGCTTCGCCCTTCACACAAGCAATTATTTTTATATTAGTTCCAAGAAGATGAGTGGTATCATTAATTAGTTTGCTATGCTTTTTTGTTTTAAGCGAGGATGGACTCGATGAGAGTCTAGTCGATCTAGAGCCTTACCATCATGGAAATGACTTAGTTAATCAAAACGAACATGGAATTTACAGATTTTTCAAAATATTTATTCTTCATAATATACATCACTCGAGCTTAAATATATCTATTCACTATTCGCATATACATATATACAGAGATAGTTAGATAGATAGAGAAAGGGAAAGAGAGAGAGAGAGAGAGAGAGAGAATTGTAATAAAGCATTCTAAAAAAAAAAAAAAATTAATAAAGAAGATATTAATCGAAATAATTCTTTAAAAATGAAATATATGATAATTCAAATATGATTTCAATTTTAGAGTTATGCCTTATTGAAACATAATTGAAATAATTAAAATTTTGTATTTCCATCAAGTTTTCTAAATGCAATACATTCATATTAAAAGTTTAATGAAAATTAAAAATTTCGTAAAAAACAAGCAAAAGGTAGTCGAAAATATATGAAGAATTCGAAATTTAAATTACTCAACTAATACTAATCATTGGCATGCATGGACGGGCGAGAAAAATTTATTCGCGCATATTTCATGCACTTTCTTGGTCTCAATCTTTTTGCTCATTCTCCGTTTCACTTTTTGGAATCCTTCATCGTTTCTTCTTATATTAAAAAAATTTCTTTCCTTTAACAAAAATCCACATTCACAAAATTTCGAAAAAAATCAAATCCTTTAGAATTTTTATATCCTTCATAATTCTTATACAGAATGATTAATATGTCTATATGAAATTTTCACATATTATGTATATACATTTACAGATTACAGCTAATAAAGGTAAAACAAATTTCTCAATAATACTCGGTGATGAATGTTAAAAGTTAATAAAAAGCAATAACTGAATTGTAAATCTGTATTGTAACAAAACAATTAATTACTCGCTAGTTACTCGAAAATTTACAATTTAATTGCATATTTTATAATTACGGCATAGTAATATCTGCGTAATAAAAATGATGAAATTGATTTAATATTTTAGACTAAATATTTCAGCTTTGTTTTCTTTTAAAATAACATTAAATTTATATACACAAACAATTGAATATATGACATAAATGCATCGTACAGCAAGATAAAATAAATAAAATAATCTATGTAATTGTCATATAATTATAAATTATATTATAATACCTTCGAATTTTTATAAAAAGAATGTGCAAAAAAATTAGTATTTTCGTAGATCGTTCTTTGTATATATTGTAGTGATGAAATATAATTATATATAATATAATTAAGACTAATTAGAAAATAATAGTAAGTAAAAAATCGTTCACGTTGAGTATGTCATGCAACGAAAATCATATGATCCTTCGGATTGTTTTCAAAATAATTTGTTGCCAAACTTTTACTCAAAAATTTTAATATATATTTTTTTATGTATATAAATAAATATGCTCTGCCATTCATGAAATCAATATAAAGAGTGCAAGAGTTCACCTGCAGGCGGCATCTTCACGACAATTTTCTGCCAGTGCGTCACAGCTTGGTGTCTCCAATCCAAGTGGGAAACGTTGTGCACAAACTGGATGTATTTTTGCTTGAGCTAACATACACTCATCCCGCTTAAGCACAGATTTTCTAAAAAAGTATCGAAAGAGATTTTTTATTAGACAATTATTATTGATTATTGATTAATCTATTCTAATATTTTTCTATACACTTCTATTCTGAGTGAAAATTGTAATACGTCGTGGATAATTTATATCTCAGTATGCATTTGTGTATATATAAAAATAATTACTTTTTTTTCAAAACAACAAACTCTATAAAAGTTTAAAATATATATTAATATCTATAATATATATCTATAATATACTATAAAAATTCAGATTATTTGAAAATTCACAAATTGTTTCGAAATATTTATTATTTTTAAATGTGAATTCCTTTTGACATAAATAAAAAATATTTTTGGACTAATTCAGTATCCTTATTTTTATTTTTATTGATTAAATGCTAATACTAAGAAATTTTGGTAAATTAAAATTGGATAAAGTAAAACTATATTTGGAATTCAAATTTTTGCAAAAATATAGGAGTTGTGAATAAAAAGAATTTATTGTTAATAGAATGATTTACGAACAAAACTTAAAATTTAAAGATTTTTAGATCCTTTTTGTCTATTTAGTCGAATAATTTTATAATAAATTTTAAAATAAACAAGGATAAAGAATGCAATTCAATATGAATAATGAATTATGCACTTTGATATTTTTATGTTGATAAACATGTTTTACTTAACCTGTCATAATGTGCTATGTTAAATTATTAAATTTATAAAATCTTCTAGTAAAATTGTTATTAATTATTAGTGCTGCAAGTTACTCGAACAAGAAATAAGAAAACCATTTTTTAATTTAATAAAATTATTCATTTTAACCAAAATTTACTAAAATATTTGTAATAAAAAGTTTCAAATTAATTAATACATACATAAAATCACATGAAGAAAATAAGGATTATATTATATAATTATGATAAAAATGTTTAATTTGAAAGTATCTATTTTTTTTATAAAAGTAGAAATTACAATTTTACAATTATATAATTTAGTATTAGGTGTCTAAAGATCCTTAATTTTATTCAAATTATCAAAAATTTTCAGAATAAAATTAATTAATGCTTTCACAAGTATTACAATAATATTTATTTGAAATTTACGAATAGAAGTTATACTACTAAACTGTATATTATAATAAGAATAAACTCTTATTTACATGACTATGAATATGACTTTATCGATTACCGAATAATCGATAGAAATGAAATCGCAACAAAATTTCTATTAAGTATAGTGTAAATTCTCAAATATAAGAAAAATATTCAGAATAATAATAGGATTTGTGTCAATTTCTAATATTATAATTATGAAAAATAATTATTTTATAATCATTTCATACCAGAAACAATGCTTCCCTTATCACGTTATACAAATGTAAAATAGTAAATGCTTGTATTTTAAAAATAATATTAATTAGAAAATTATTTATTTAGATTATAATTATATAGAAAATTAGAAAAATGTGGTTTTTGGATTTTTGTTTGTATTTCCTAAATTGAATATACTTTAAGAAAAACTTTTTTTAGAATAATCTAACAAAAGACATCGAAAGTGTGAAGTCAACTATTGAATTCTTCATTGAAAAGTGGCCTATGAGAATGAGAAGAATGACAAGAATGCTAGGAGAGACAAGTTATTTCCAGCTTAGTACTCTCTCATATGTTAAAAATATTTCTACGTTTTCGACAATCGTTAACATTTATTTTGAGACGATAAATATAGATGAGTGGTCGTTACATTAATGTAATTATCACTTAATAAGCAACTTCTTTAAAAAGTGTACTAATAAAAGCTACGAACGGTTGGATTATTACGACAAGAATTATATATTGTCAGAAAAGCTTGAATTTAAATAATCGTAGATGTGTCGTAGATAATAGCTAATAGCTATTTGAATTTATAATTTTAATATTGAGTATTGAATAACTAATAATTTGAAAAATCCATTATAATATGACGCCGACAAACAAAGTACTTAACGTTCGTGGTTAATTAATATTTTAAAATTAGAATGTAGAATATTAAATTTTGCCTGAAATAGTTTATTATATCAAGATCTTATCTTAAGTCTTTTATTCATTTATTAAATTTGTTTATTGTAAATAATTTAATAAATTTTTTATTTATATGTGGCCAATTTAAAAAAGATTACTAACGGTTCCTTTAAAATTGTATTCTGAAAACTCGTTTAACAATGATTATTATGCATTTTTTCGGTGCAGTTATTTCATCTTCGGGGTCATTACTTAATCGGAACCGAATATTCGGATTAAAATTCGGAAAAATATTTGCTTTCTATTAAGTAATTTTAATTAATTTGTATATTAATTATTCCACCTAATCAATTAAATTGTTAATAATATTAATGTTATAAGATAAAATTCCAATAAAATATTATACAACTTCACAAATGATTTGTAGTCAAATAAAAAGTGCTTTAAGGCAAATGTCTATTGTTATAATTTTGAGTAAAATGTGTTGAATCAAATTTGTCATGATTATATTTAAACAAGCAATTGGAATTTTATTTTGTTTAGAACATAAAAAATATTTGTTATTCAAAAATATGATTCGAATTTATATTTAAATTAATTTTCGTTTTAAATTTTAGAAAAAATTCAATTCAGGAAGCTTGTAATTTTTAGAATACAACTATCTGGCGTACTCCACTATTCGTCTATTCAAATAGTTTAAACGAACAGATGGAGGCCTACAAAGAATGTCAGATAAGTGTCTTCTCCTTAACAGTAGTGTGAATAAGATGACAATAGGGCAAAGCTCATTTCTAGTTAATCGTCTCATATGGGAATTCACGGCAAGGAATGACGCGTGAGTCGTGGGAACGCTCCGGTTTGTCGCACGGAGGAGTGTCACAAAATTTTCCAGCTTCGGTTTTACCTATAAAGGAGTGATTTCATGTCAGTCTGCTTTGCGAATTGCAACATTGCTTGAATGATACTAGGTAAACCTTTTTCTCAATAACATCAGAATTCGGTACAACTTAAAACTTTTAGGCATGTGGTGAATTTTGTTTATTAATTAAATATCTTTAATAACATTATAATAAATATAGTAGAATTAATTAGCTATATTTGACTAAAATTCAATTTAAGCTCATTCCTTCGTATAATACGGAGAACAATTATATCGTTAATATTTAATTGATTATATGGAATGACTGTTGCAAGTAAATATATTATTTCTCTCATTACGTTCAGGGATATCTTTTTTTCAGAATTACTCACCTGCATAAACAGAAAGCTATATCTATCGAATACTTGTGGTTGGCCATTTTGTAGAAGTACTGAAGAGATGTCATACATTCATTGCGGGCGCACTTCGAGTGGTCGCAGTAGTTCAGCACAGATTGCAGTAAATCCTTACATTCAGGATCATTTCTATGTAAGGGATAATAGTTTTTCATACATACATTTATTATATAAATAAATAAATATATATATATATATATATATATATATATATATATGTAAATATTTTCTTCAATTTAAATTAGGCTTCAATTAGAATAATTTGATATATAATTATTCATTTTAATTGTGATAATATTCATTGTGATAATATATTTATAGTATTCAAAAAGCATTGATAGAAGCTACATAATATTATAGTGTTTATAAAAAATATAATTATTCAACAATAATAAATTATTCAGGATACATTATTAAATTGAAAATACAATCGAATTTAATAAATAATATATATATGTATATATTTATGAAGAATCTACATTAAAGATTTATGATTTCCGAACTTCAAGTATTAAAAATTCATGACTAAATGCTAAAAGTATAAAATGATAAAACGATAAACCTTAAATTATAAACAATAGCGATCATTTTACAGCTAACTATCGTTTTTGTACAATATTATTCTATTGTATGCTATAGAGCGCAACAATCACCGTTAATCTTTCTAGCAATCTTTAAAATCCGTATATGCAACTTTTCTATCGTTAAACATTTTGTAATATAAAAGAAGCATGAAACATGAAGAAAGGATGAAAAGACGGCAAGAAATATAAAAAATTTAATGGAAGTTAAAATAGTGGAGGAGCAGAAGACAATAAAATCAATAGGGTACTGGCCGAACCGGCCCGTAGGAAGAAGCACTTTAGGGTAATGGTGTGTGCAAGTACGAGTGAAGAATTAGAAAAAAGACTCACTTGCAGGCGGAGTAAGCATGATGGCATGTGCTGGTAAGGATCACTTTCGACGACTGCTGGACACTTCCCTCATTATTTGTCAGTGACGAAGTATTGGACACTGAAACCACAAAAAAGTGGTATATTAGCTGTTGCGTTCAGCCGGAGTTATTTTGGTTTTATACGCTTATTGCCATTAGTCGTATTAAAAAATGAGACTCTGAGGGTGGGTTAGCATTGTGAAAATTTTAACAGCAAATTTAACAGTAAATAGCGTAATATTTTCTCGAATTTTCTCAATTCTCTAAAAATTATTCATTTGTTTCACTTTAGTGCATTAGAAGGAACTTTTTAAGATGAATAACGTCTGCTCATGAATTTCATAAAACTATTAATAATAATATGTATCGCGCAAATAAATTAATTTATTCGGTTTCTATGGATATTTTGTTAAGTTATATCAACTGCTTTATTTGTGTTTAATTAATTATTATAAATTAACGTTGTATTTATGATTTATTATGTTACTGTTATTAAATTATCATATCCGTCTGTAAATTTATTATTATAATAAATAGTGTTATAGTTCAAATAATTCTATTTTCAAAGCACGTTTGTAATTTGTACAATTTATTTTTTTCAAATTTTTTTTCAACATCAATTGAATTTGATCAAATAAAATTTAAAAATCATAAGATAATATTATTTTTTGTTCGTTGAAATATTTGATAAAAAAAGATTCTCCGTAATATTGAAAATGGATCTTCTTAAATTGAATTAATAATGTTAAAAAATGGTGTTTTTAATTATTGACTAAAAATTTTAAAAGTCCGATTAATTTTTATTAAAATGTGAAAATTGATCGAGAATAATCAATCGACAGCAATTACATGGCAAAAAATATTTTACTAATATTAGTGAATTTAAATATTTGAAGAAAATAAGAATTATTTCATGCCTAGTGAATAAAATATAAATATAGTATGTATTTAAAAATTAACAGGAATGAATTTACGTTTCATTTACGAATTGACATTGACCTGTATAAAAATTTTCAAATTTTATGTAACAATTGTTTGTATGTAGATCAAAAATTAAAGTCGGATAATTAACAATCTTATAAACAATAATCATATAACATTGTATAAAAATTAGCATATGTAAAATACAATAAAATTATTGAGATATATTAAAATTTTATGAAACCAAATATTTCGAGCTTCTTATAAAATAAAATAAAATAAATAATAAAACAAAATAATAAAATAAAATAATAAATTATATTTTGAAATTTGGTAAATCATAATGCACTAAATTATTTGTCAATATTTAATAATTGAAATAAAAATAAATTTAGAACTACAATAATTTAAATTCATAAATATTCAAATAGTATTTAACAAGTGACTGCTATTGTTTAATGAAATGCAATAGACGTTTATCAATTTTTCCAAATGTCAATCAAAACTACTCTCAATATTTTTTAATACAGTTTAATTAATCGTTATAGCATAATTTGATAAAAATTTGCTTTATGATTTTTTCAGTAACTTTTTAATTTTTTCATCTTTCCGTAGTTTTTTGTTTCGTTTTAATAGTAATATATACTATCTGATCATTTAATGTATATATACATATATTTTCATTAAAATCGAAAAGATAAAAAGCTCCTAGTGCTCAGTGAAAGTAAAGTAGAAAATAAAAAGTGTAAGAGCGATTCCTGTCGATTAAATGTAGAAAAAGTGAATTAAATCATTAGTGCACATACTTTATTCAGAATCAGAATAACAAATTGCCTTATAGTTTTTTACATTTGTTCATAAAAATGCATATATTGATATATGTAAGCTATTTAACCTGTTATTAAGTATTAATATGAATAAAGCAATTAAGAATGATCGAACTACAGCTACGTTCTATAGAAGGACAAGAAAAAATTAGATTGATTATAAGAATGAAATATGACCCTATTTTCATTATTTCTATTTTTATCGATATATATATATGTTTCTATCTCTATTTACTTATATATCTTGTCTACTCTTCTTCATCTTTTTTTTATCTAATTCTCCGTCACTTTTGTCGGTTATTTATTTCTTTGGTTTAGTCTTTTCGAGTGTACGTATATACACAGGCATATAAAGAAATTGACGGAGAAAAGGAAAATTGGAAAAGATCGGTTAGTTAGAAGTGAAATCCGACGCATTTTATTAAGACGAATGATCAGACAACTCCAACTTGCCACTTTTCGCCTGAAGGCTGCATTCTTTAGATCTATTTGTTTTCTCTCCTTCTCTGCTATGTAATGCGTTTTTCAGTGTTTTTATCAATCAGTTTCTTTTTATTTCTTACCCTCGATTATTCAGAATATATTATACTACTTTTTTTATTCGATATTATTTATTTTAGCACCACATGGACGCGAATAGAAGTTCTTATACCAACCAAAATCATTTTAGATATGGAAAATTATATTTATTATAGATATCAAGCTTTTTATCAATCAAGATGATTTATTTTCTTTTTGTAAGGTAACATATAATTCGGATTATTTTTATTATAATATAATCGATATTTCTGTCATTTAAGTTAGATATCCAAATTAAGACGAGTGTCTTGGAAATACAATACAATCCTTTTTTTATTATATATTTTATTATAAAATTTTTTTTTCAAATTATGTATTCAATGATATTATTTATTTACAATACAATGAATTTATTGAGACTATAGAGTTATACGTATATTAATATTAATTTTAATTTTAAGTAATCTTATTATATATTGAGCAATATTTGTTCTAAATGTTAATAAATACATAAATAAGTAGATCACATTGATTTAACAATCGTCAAAGTGTATTTGAGAAGAAAAATGTATATCGTGAGCAAACAGTTTATAAGTAATTGTGATGACAGTCAATGCGAGACAAATAAAAAAAGAAAAGATTGCGAAAGGAAATAAGTAGTTGCGAAATTTCCATTTCTAAAGGTACCTCGATGTTATTCAATTTTCTTTGTTTTCTCATTCTACTATCGTGTTATCCTAAAAAATATGTTTCACTGTATATTTTATGATGAATTAATGGATTTTATGGCTGTATTTTACACGTGTTTTTAAAATTTCGAGATAAAATATAATTTAAATGTAAAATATTTAATTTCAATACAATTGTATCATTTTAAAGCTAACAGAATAATATTTTTTAATATTTCAAATATTAATATAAAATTCTAATGAATAATAATTTCATTATTAGAAGCATAATTTTAAAATACATGATCAAATATTTTCATACAGCTTTACAAACTTATAATTTATTTAATACTCATTATAACCTACATCGAATAAGGTAGAGAAACAAATTTACCAACAAATTTTCTATAAGATTCTAAATTTAAACTTATATCTGCTAATGTGCTTGAATAAAATCATACATTATAAATTTTAGAGTAAATTTTCCATTTTATATCGTTTAATATAAAATGGTTTAAAAAATTAAAAAATACTTATAAGAATAATAAAATAATTTTATACTTTTAGACTGGCTTGAATCTTGTTTTTAAGTAAGTTTTTATATGAAATGTACTTTTTAACGACTGCATTCACGTAGTTTGCATATAATTAATACTGCAATTGTAGTTAAGGGATTTCTCATAGTGCATTTTCGTAAAGTTTCATTAATAAACTTATAATTTTCTTCTTTATTCTATGTTTAATATAAAAACAAAAGTAGGATAACTTTGTGCATGCTTTCGTTTGTATACGATTTCTGTGCTATATAAAATTTTAATCAAATTATTATAAACATTAAAATTTCGCTAATGCTAATTTATTGTAAATTAATATTAATATAATTGAAATTGAAAATGCTGATTAATAACTTTCAATTAGAGTTATAAATTAATTTAATGCAAGTATCAATTGCTATCTATTCATAAAGATGTGTAATAAATAAATGCATATGATCATTTAAATAATTTATCACTGTCTTTATTTTCTTTTGGTTCTAAAAGCAATTTTTTACATTAATGATAATTTCGGAATACACAATAGGAATAAAATTTATAGGAAATAAAAAATGAAAGATATAGAGTTAACCATATTAATTCTAGTAAAAGAAGGAGCCACGGAGAAAATGAGAGAGCAAGAGAGAGAGCAAGAGAGAGAGAGTAAGAGAGAGAGAGAGAGAGAGAGAGAGAGCAAGAGAGGGAGCAAGAGAGTACGAAATATTCAAAGGTTACAGCGTCACACGGGATTTTAAAATTTAGTAGGGCGTGTATATACAATTCAGCACTTGTCGCGTGTTCAATTTTTCTTTCAAAACTTTCATTCCTTCATTAGTATTCACTTACTTTCTTTTGTACTTTTATATATTCTTGCTTATTACTACCATATCCTGTATTTCGTTATTCCACCACCATAAATTTCTATTATCTTTCATTACTTCAAGCCATAATTTTCATTATTACGTTAATATTTTTATGCTTAACGAGGCGTTTATTAAGCATGTATTACTTCATCCACGTAGTTGAACAGAAAATCTGTAAATCAAAATAAATCACTGGAGAACTGCAAGGGAAACCGATATCACAGCAGTGCCTACTACCTGAAATATATAGCTAATTGCCATTCCCTTCGTGTGGTAATTCGACTGTTACATATGTGCGCAGGATTTCATTCTCTCTTCTGATTGGACGTTCCCTGGTGTCTTCATGATTAGGAACATAAGGAGCCATGACTACACAAATATTAAATACACCAGGCCTATTATAGTACTTAAATATACCAAAGTAAAATTTACCGACTTCAATATGAATTGTTTTGTATTTAGACAAATTATAAATAATTTACTTACACCAATAGTTTTTGTTTCAAATAATACTTTTGGATAATAAACTATGACAATTGACTAATTATTGCAATTAATAACAGATTTTGTATAAAAATGTTTAGACGTCAAATTATTTAAAAAAAATATCTTTTAATTATTTTAGAAACTTTTTTATATTTAAATTTTGCAAATCAACTGTTTTAACCAATTACATAACAATGAAAATAAATTATGTAATATTAAAAGTTCTTAATTCGCCCGATTACTTTAGCTCTTTTATATTAAAATTTCACATCGGCTAAAACAATTAGAAATATTTTAAAGACAAAGTTTACAACTATGCATTGAATTTTATGAACTTCATTTTAACGTATTACATTTATTTCAATTACTATTTCAAAACATTCCAAATGGAAAGTACAAAAAAATACTAAAAATATATTCCAGGATTTTCATAACATTTTTCGCAGAGTAAAGTTAGAATCGAAAGATAGACCTCAAAAGACGAAATTTAAATGAAAAAGAGTTTCCCAGCCGTTGCTACTTAAGTGCCATATATCTCCATATTACTCGATAATTTGCTGCTATAATTGGATAGCGAAGATCCACATATATTAAAGAAGATGTTCGCTCAAATCGGACGACTATCGAACAACTATTTCATACCAACATCACATAACATTTTTCGTTCGGTCTTCTACGTAACGCATAACCGTTTCTCCCATAAGGATAATGGAAATATCAGCTGTCCACTTACCACTCCTATTTGATTGCGATATTCCTTGGTGTTGCCCAAGTTTTCACGATTATATACATTGCTTCTACTTATAAATGCACTTATTTTCATGCCTACAATAAGGGAAAATAAAAAGTATATGCATATATTGGTGTTGATGAGTCACTGATAAAAAAATTTGCGAATATTCTCCTATAATCTTTTATTTAATAACTGTACAATATCAACTTTAATAATCTAGAAGTTTCTTCACTCAAATAAAAATAAAAACTAAGATAAAATGAATTTTTTATACAAATGTTTTTGAATACGAAAATTCACTCGAACCGTATTGAGCTATTAAAATTATAATTTTTGATAAATAAATTTCTTTTAGAAGAATATTAATATTAATGACAAATATTAAGATTGATTTATATTTAATAAATTAAATAAATTATATGTTATTAGATTTATTAAATTAGATATAAATTTGAGTCAATGCGATTATTATATAATACGCTTAATTAATTTATTTAGTTGAATAATTAATTAAATAATTTTTTTTTCATATTGATATAATTAAACATATATTCATATACTATTTTAAATTATTAATCCGACAATATTAATAGTTATACCTCCTATTATATTTCTCTTTTATTGTATTACAGTAGCAAGAATATCAATTTTCGAAGACATATTATCAATATCATTTTACATGTTGTATTATTTTCAGAGACAATGAATATTAACTATAAAATCATTTGATATATTATATTACGTTATGTCCACATTATATATTATACTACCCATATACTAACGTATAATGAAACACATTATGTAATATAATGCAGCGGTTAATAGGATACGACAAGTTATGTAAGAAAACTATTTATATTTGGCAATAGTAGTATGAATATCAGGTATAAAATTGTACAATATAACAATATTATTATTCAAATACTGAAATATTATTAACGATATAGAAAATTACGATAATGAAAAATTTATCATACAAAGTTATAGTTATAAACTGTATAAATTATTATTTAAGTATTAATAATTATCAATAATTATGAATAGACAGTTTGCAGTATTTATTACTATATATAGTGAAGTATAGTTTGCAAGAGTCTATGTTAAAGAATGACTTTAATAAATTATTTAGAATCTCATATATTTTGATGATTAGTATACCAGACAAGATTATTACATTATGGTAAAATTATTTCGTTTCTCAATAATTGTTTTAAAACAAATTTTATTATCTATGACTTACTCATTACTTTATTAACTTACTTGCTTATGTAATTAATTGAATGCAAGTTTAATTTAATATAAAAATTCAGTTCTAAGAGTATACACTCATAAGATATATTTAAACATATATTTACATTTTTGTATTTTTTATTCAGCATTTACAGCAGAAAAATTAAATTTTATATTCGAACAATTTACATATAATTTTTAAACAATCATATCTAGCCACAAAAATTTTAGATTTAAAAAATAATATTTATGCAAACATTATGAATACAATATATATGGGAAGAAAAATATTTAATATTAAATATTATTAAGCAAAATATATCACACCATATTAAAGTTTATAAATTAAAGTTTAGAGAACAAAAAGACAGAAAGAGAGAGAGAGAGAGAGAGAGAGAGAAAGTATTTGTTTGAGAAAGATATAGATAGAGACTTTAGGATATACAATGAGGTAGCGGCAGAATACAAACTATACATTTCGAAGTGCCAATTGATTACATCCGAATAGCGCGCAAGTAATTATCTTTGGTTATCCTTTAATCCAGCCGATCATTCGGTGATACCTCTAGTGATTGATTTTCTGAATAAAAACTATTCTATTCTCGTTAAATTTATCTATATTGCATCATAAATCGCCATTAAAATTGAATACTAGGAATTATTACGAATTATCACTTAATCTAGATTTCAATTAAAATGCATATAAAAAAATTTAAACTTCCATTTGTTCCTCAAAAGTACTTGACTTACTTTTATTTTCTCATTAAAATACTTTAATATAAAAGCAGTTTTTATTTAAGTAGACTGCTACAGTAAGATTATAACTTTGTTTAATTTTGTTTGTAACCTTTATAATAAAATTTATAGATTATGAAAAATTTTTTCTATTTTCCATGGATTTATTTCAATTGATAACATTTGTTGGTAGATATTAAAATAAATAAATAAAAGTTACCGGTGAATAATATTTTATTTTTTAATAGTACAAATAAAAATTTTTAATAATTTTAATTTTCATTATCGGTTCCAATATGTGTAAAGCAGTTACAAAATATTTGCATTATTAATTTTATAAATCGATGCATTATATAAATTTATATGAAAGCTTTATCGAATATTTTTTAATTATAGAAAAGTTTACTTTCATTTATTTTGAAAAGAATTTTTGTAGAAATTGAATAATTCAATAGTTTTTATTTTTCAGATATAAATATGAGATATAAATTATATCAGCATCCATTTTGTTAAATAAAGTTAAATTATGAACTGTGTATTTATGGATCGGCGTTCTATTCTATCTTTAATCGTAATCACACGAATTGAATTATACTGCAAATTTAGTTATAACTAAGAAAACTAAATTTTTATATAGAGGAGTTTTATTATTATCTTTTATTTAAACTATTTTGTATACCTTTTAAATAAATATATTGAGAAAAGTGAAATATAATAATTAATGAAAAAATTATTAGAAATTTGTTGATCCAATTATTAAATCTATTTACATGAAATAATCGTTCGATATGTTGATGAATATTTTTAATTATTGATTAAAACTCTAATTGTAGCAAAAATTAAAATATTACATTTTCTATCAGTTTTATTTAGTTATTAATTAAATAGGAAAAATTATGGATTCGTGTCAACAATTAACTGATTAAAAATTACAATATAAATTTGTTACATTTTAGTGAATAATTTAATTTTTTAGTTTTAATACGCATTTGCTCCCATTTTTTATTTTAAACACAAGAACTGTATTACTTCATTTTTTTCATACTTCATTACTTTTTTAAAGTTTACATATTATTCATTGGTAATTTTGAAAATTGTTCGGCATTATTTGCCATTCGATATAGCTTTATACAATAATTGCATATATTGCATGTAGTCAATACATAAGGTATTTTTCAAAATAGAATTAATTTATTATGACATTATAAATATATGTATATATATATATATATATAACTTGAAATTTAATAATTTGAATTTTAAAAGAATGTAAACATTTTAATATTTAGACATGGAAATACCTATTTATTGATTAATTACCTATTATTGATTAATAAAGTTAATTTTTGAGTAGTATGCAATTGTAAAGGTTAAAGCAAATGTTAATTATAAAATACTTTTAAAATTTTTAACATTGATGCCAAAATTAACACTATTAAAATTTTCAATATTCGGGTAATGGATATAATTATACTTTTATATTGATAGGCGTATACATATTTATATATTTAATATGAATAGTATTGGAAATACTATATTTAATACGACTAGTATTGGAAATAATTTTGAAGCATCCTAAAATTATATATAATTTCATTGTGGATTTCATTTATTCCTTATATATGTCAATTTGATAAGAGAGTATCGCTCTTATATACGAGTTCCTAGCAATATACATATATAAAACTGTATTCGGTGTCGTCACATCCCTCGTCCAAATCGTCTACGTACGCTTTAGGGAGATTAATCGCGCGAGGACGAAAGTTTAATTTAATTTCAACTCGCGCTTGCGCCCGTCTCATTTACTGCGAACGGTCCGCGTTCCCCTTCCCACCTCCCTCCCGCCACGCCTAGGCCCTTTGCCGCCTTTCCACTATCCAGCTGCTCGTATCCGCATATTATTTCCCAGCATACCGAATTTCAAACTTTAATTCGCACATCCGGACGAGTTCCTTCCTGCCTGGAAGGTATGAAGCAAACTTTGGATACGATTTCTCTTGGTTGAGTGTTTTTCGAGTTCAGGTGACTGTCATAGCGTATAATACATTTGAAGGCTACTTTTTTCCGCCTTTGAATAATTCTCAATTTTTAATAGAGGCTGTTAGATTGTACCATATGGCTTAGACTTAAAACAATTTAAAATAAATTATTCATACTCGAGTGAAGATAAATAAATTTTTATTAATTTATTTGCCTTTCACTTCCCAACCATGCCATTACATTTTACATCACAACATTTACGTCATTTTTAATGAAAGATCATTAATTTTTGTTATTAATACTTCATTCACTTGTTACTATATTAGATATATGATATGAAGATAAACTTTTGTCATGAATCCATAGATACATAAATTATTTAGTCTGATGTTGGATCAGTATCAAATTTTACAGTTATACATTTATTTTCTAATCATTTTTATAAATTGAGGTATCTACTTTTACAACTACACCTCGATAAGTTTAGCTCCATTATCATTAAGCACTTTTAACGGTGCAATACTTTAGAATTCTGTATTTCTTTAATTTTCGAAATTTCGTACGAATGAAGAATGCTTAATCATTAGTGAAATAAAGATTAAAACCTTCACCTCTCATTATTATTGTATTATTAATTTATCTAATTATTTATGAATTTATCTCATTAATTTTATGTACTTTAAAGTACTCCATTAAATTGCTTACCGGTGTGATCCTCTTGCGACTGATTCTTCTGCCTGTGATGAACACGATGATGATGAATGCTCGGAATGGGAAGCTGTTTAAGAGCATGGAGGTCTTGATGATCGGCGTCTATAAGTGGATTCTCCACTTGCGATTCAATAAGCTCATGTATTGTTGTATTGTCGGCATTCGATATGACATTTACTGAAAATTCAAGGGAAATGATATTGATTACGGTTGTAAAGTTTTTCAGATCAAATCCTATAATATTTATGAATATACCTTATGTCGCCATTTATAATTATAATAATCAATTATAATGGTACTTTAATCTTGATTTATTTCGATTTGTTGTAAAAAATATTAAAAATACAATAAAAAACTAAATCAAGATTATTTTACAAAGCACAAATCTGATTAATGAAATCTAATTTACATATTTAATGTCACGCCTATCGCATCGCTTTTCTAAAGAATATCGATATGGAATATTCGTATGATTAAATGTGGTGGCCCATTAGCATGATTGAAGCTTGTAACTTTCTGAGTATTTACAAGATTCTATCAAGTACATAGATTCTAACAATCAATAAGACAACCGCAACTAACGAAATGGCCAATGAACGCGTATGCAGAACCGAAGTCCGAACCTACATTTCATTATCAGTTGCGTAGTAAAATATTGGCTAGCAGCCAAAGCAATATGAATATAATCCACATTGACTTTTGCCGAACCTACTATTTTATTTAAAATGTTTTGTATTTGAAGATTGGCCAATCCGTGAACTTTATCCTCCTCCTTTTACCTTATCGGCATGCCATTCCAGCAGCAATGTTGTATGATCAAATGTATGATTATTCGTTGAAATTACCTATGCAGTTTTCATGTAAATATTCGGTATGATCTCATATAGCATTACGAGAACGTTGTTAAGTACTTATGATGATGCGCTTTAAATTAATAAATTAATTATTGGCTCTTTTTTGTTTATTTTCAATAAGAATATTTTTATGTTAAGCTTTCATTTATTAATTTAAATACTGTATATATTTCTTATATAGAGTATGAATATATTGAAAAACTTTATTTAAATTAAATTTTAAATATTATGTTTTTTTATAAATAGTATATTTTTTTATACCTTATACTTAGAATTCGTATTATTTATTTTTTTTTTTTGTTTCTGTACAATTCACATCCTATATAAGATATTTGAAAGAATATGTATATTAAGTTTATTGGCTAATCTATAATCTAAATAATATTTTTGTTAATACGAATAAATAGCGATTAAACGAATAAGACTTTCAATGATCCTATAATTTTTAAGATTTTAATATTATTTAAAGTAACAATTAGTATTAAGATTCGAAACAGTACTATGAATGTATTTATTTTGCTAATGCTGAAATTAAAATTCTATTAAAAAATAAAAAACTAGAAACATTATTATAGATTTATTTGTAAAAAGAAACTGATATTATTAAGATTGGAGCATTTGTATTGCTGATAAAAATGTTTAAAGCATGAAGTTATAATGAGAGAGAAAATTTTTTAAATGAAATAATTCATCCGTACTTTTTACATTCGGCTTTTCTTTTATCTTTCTTTTCTTTTTTTTAATATTAAATAAAATATGTAACGTAAGTGGGCTGCAATATAACTACTTACGCTTATTACATTCAATTCCCAAAAGCTTTAAGCGCATCATCGTACTTATCTCATAGGCAGGCCTGTTGCAGACTCCAAGCAGTGCTTGAAAACTTACGAACCTGAGTCGACAAAGCCGTCGAAGGCTTCGCGCAGGTCAGATAGCCGATCGAGAGGCAGCTGGGCGATCCTGAGCTCGTCCAGCCCGCCGAGTTCTTCGTTGACGCGTTCGTAAGTAGTGCTGTGCTCGTACGTCGGCCTCGAGGCGAATATCCTGCGACCGGCAACGCTTATTGCTCCATACCGGCGGTGATCGAGTGTATATTCGTCTATGGTCGTGGGTGTGGATGATGCAGGAGGTAGTGCAAGTGCAGGTTGTTGAGGTAGTGCACCGGGTCGTAGTTGCGGATTCCGATCGCGGTTGTGCTGATTGTGATGGTGGCGGTGCTGGTTATGGTGGCGGTGCTTGTAGCTCTCATCATAGCCATTGACATGCTGGCTTTTGTGCTCGGTGGAGGTAGTGCCGATGGATTCACGATCATGCTTGAGGGGATACGTGGATGTTGCACGAAACACAGATGGCAAGGATTTTTTTGTAGATGAGAAAGAAGAAGTAAAAGATGTCGTGTGAGAAGTAGGGGTGGGAGCAGTGGGATATTGGAAACGTCGTGGCTCGGACCTCACGTGTAACCACTGGGTCTCCCAGTGGTTGTTCTGGTACACCCTGATCGCGGACGAGGAATCCTGAAGATCCGGGGGCACGGAATGAGGATAGAGGAAGATCTTAGGCCTACCGGCTATGTGATCGGGTGCCATTATACCATCCCCGTGCTGCAAATGGCGTAACTGCTGCTTCTCAAGGGACGAGGCGAGATCGAGGTCGAGCTCGTAGTATGCTGAGGAGAGGCGGGGCCCGGCCGTACCGGGAAACAAGAAATAGGGATATATACTGGTAGGGGGTAACCAGATCTCTTGGAAGTTCGTGTCCTCGTGAGGTTCAAACGGGTAGACGGCCAAGTCCGTGCCCGAAAGATCAACGGACGCGGACGAGGGCAGATACTCTGAAACACACAAGCAGAGAGCCGCCCGTGATGGATTGTGATATCATGCTCGAGAATCGTTGTACTTTCTTTTCTTTTTTTTATAAGTGGTGTTTGGATATGAGGTGGTGTTTATTCTTGATCAAGGTTGAGTGTTTTTCTTCCACGAGTACGGGGTTTGTTGATTTTACGGGCTCAGATTTTTTGAATAATTGTGTAGTGAAGTTGACAGTGGATTTTTAAATAATATCAAAACGCAAATTTAAAAGTAAGAGTAGCGTAAGATAAAATATAAATTAAAAGTTTAAAAGAGTTAGAAAACTCGAATGAATTATTTGATGCCAATAATTAATTTAGAAACCATTACACTCTCTTGAAATATCGACATTTACAACGAAGTAAGCTAATCGAGAAAAATTAATAAAATATAAATTCGACAATCAAGTTGATCTATAATGGTGATTTCAAAAGATAAAAATATTACGTGCAAATAATAGGGCATCCAAAACGAAAATCCATGTCAAGATAGAAGAAATTAGAAGATATGAAAATAAGTGCGAGGGTAAGTCATCAAGTAAATTTTCCAACTTGATATGATAATTAAGGAAAAGTAAATGAAGTTGAATCGCAAAGATGGAAAAGACCTGAACAGAAAGGATGTAAAGAGAAAGTTAAAAAACTTAAGAAAGAAGTAAAGATCAGAGTGGAATGTATCCAACTAAGGAGCGCAAAAACAGCAAAGCAAATTCCTTTAAGAAGATTCACTTCGATGGACTGTACGTACATGCTTAGCTAGGTAAAGTTCATCTTCTGTGAATCAGAATCATAGAGCATAGGAAGAAATACACAAAGAGATAATATGGGAGGGAGAAGAAAAAGGGGCTGTTTGCTCGCACGTTGTTTCGCGTGAGCGATTACAGTCACCTTTTCTATTCGTCCTCCTCAACTATTTGTTGACATGAAAAGCTACTACAGAAATCACGCATATATCTCGAAATACAAATATGTACCTAAAGCAACAGCAGCAATTACTTTCCAACTCTAGTCGACCGCGAATTTTGCATCCTGGTGCAGTTCGTTTAACCTATAACTTTCCAAATACCTGAGCGTGTACACGCGCATTCCTTTGATTTCGAACCTTTTTGACTGTTAAATCCCTCTCCTTCGATCTCGATCACATTTTTCAAAAATATTTTTTTACTTTTCTCTTAACCCCTCACTCTCTCTCTCTCTCTCTCTCTTTCTCATCCTCCTCCCTTTAAATTGATTTATTCAAGAAATAATGATGAGTAAAAAAATTGCCCTGAGTGAAATCGAGAGATTTTATAAACAAAGTTAGTCTATTGTGCCTTATTAGTAATTTGATAAAGACTATCAATATTATAGAAAATGTATATAGCGAAGGTATTTGATGGAATATTAAGAAATTTTTAAAAGTTTACTTGAAGATTTATATTTATAATATTAAGATTTACTTAGAAATTACACAAAATAATGAAAATCTGCATTCGATTTTTTTATACTTATTATTCTAGTATCGCACATAGCGATAGAAAAGTTTTTCGTTTAAGAAAATGGTTCTTATGAGAAGATTGTTAAAGTACTATAAGATATCATAGAAGTACGAGAAAATTTGAAAATTTTGATATATAAAGATAAGGAATTTGAAGATAAAATTTTTAACTCGACGAATAACAGCTTATTGCTGAATTATTATTTCAGTTTATAATAACAAATTGAAGATCTATCTCCACTATACAATAAATAGAACCAAATGTTTAATTAAATAAAAAAATTAATTTGAGGTGAAATGAAATATTTGAATTGGTTATAATGAAAACATTTTGGTGGTCATGTAATGAAGAAAAAGAGTGCTGGTTAATTGTTGACTCAATCCAAGCAAATGACAACTAATTTACAACTTTTTATTGTAAATTATGATTATACTTTGACTCTGCAACATAAGATAAGTAGTGTGCATAATATACATTTAGAGGCGTTATAAATTGAGAAAGACATTCAGAAATTTAACTACAACTAATATTAAATCTGTGATACATTTGACTAATAGCATGCGGTGCAGAATTTCAGTGTACCTTGCCCCTCTTCATTTCAGTTCAAAATTGAAGAGAAGTTGAAGAGGGAAGAATCTTTCTTCCTCCCTTCACTTTTTCAGTTTTCGTCCTTTTAGCAAATGTTCTCGATTGATTAACTTGTCAACGATTATCGACGAGTCATCTTGATGATTATTTCACTTATATTTAAATGTAATTAATTTATGAATAAGAAATAAATAATTGCTTTTACATTGGTTTCTAATTTAATACAATTAATTGATACTACATATGGTATAAAATACGATATGTAAAGCAATAAATATAGTTTAAATATATACAATATAAGATAAATCCCAATATTGTCTTACAAAATATTTTTTATTTTTAGAAAAATAGTTGTAAGGCAAGGTACATATAATTTGAGCAATCAGTGCGGAAGCAAGTGAAGCATCCTTAAATGAAATGATATCTTCTTTCGCCAGAATTTTCTTCTTCGTTGTAATCGCTTTGTACGGGCGCTGATTCATTATAAATTGTACATTCTCTTTTAGTTGGTCTAATAGGAATTACATTTTGATGAAAATTTCCCTTATACATTTTTAATATATTACTTTTATTATATATCCATATACATTGTAATGTACTAAAAATGCTTAGTTGCCGGTAAAATTATTTCAAATTTTACATACATTAATACAACTGAATTCTTTGTACAAATTAATTAATTATCATAAACAACAATATACACATTGATTTTAAACGTGTTAAAAAAAAAATTATTTTTTTTTACGTGTATGGGATAAAACACACAAAAATTTTTTTGAACACTTTTAAAAAGTTTGTTTTCTTCTTTTTCATTAATTTAAATCCAGTAAAATATTATTATATTACTACATAAATATTATATATAACATAATTTTTATCAATACATTTTTCTGAATTATAGATACGTTAAAACTATGTAATTAATCTGTGAAGTATTTATTCATTTTTATTATTAATAATAAATTTAATTACCTACAGAATTGTATTATCGAAAATATTCCTTTAGTACAAAGTTTTATAATTGTATTACTGTCTTTATTTCATATCTTATTTATATTTTGAAATTAAAAAATCAATAACATTTATGAAGTAAATATTGAATATTTATTGCATAAAAAATTATGTATATATTTAAAAATATTGAAAAAAAAGTTTCATATTTGCGAACATATTATGTAAATTCTTTATTAAGACTTTTTTTTTTAATACATTTTTTAAACTTTTAGGAGTAAGCTTACTGTCAAAATTTGAAAAATTGATCATACAAACAATATTCTATTTTATTATTACAATTTTAAATAAAAATTGAATTTGTAAATCTAAAATTTATATTGTCTGATAGAATAAAAAAAGGAAAATTGTGTATGCTTATATTATTATAAAGCGTTTCATAGTCAATTTATAAGTCATATATTGTTTACGCATCACAACAACAGACCATGAATGTCATTTGGGAAACTCTAGTACTAGGATACAAAAACATTAAGAAAAGGTTGGCAGTATTATGTTTGATTATCACCCAAGTTTCCATGTAGCTTTCGGTAGTGGTTGGTGAGAAAACAATGAAGAGGCGGAGTAGAGACAAAATGAAAGTGGTGTGGCACGCTTTAAGGATCCCTCTCACTTGAGAGTACTTTGGTTCGTTAACGCACGCGAAAGACCTCATTTAACAAATAATAAAAGTAATAAAACATACAAAACTATAATTTTAGAAATATATGTTCAATAATAAAACAATATAGTAAATTTAATCGGCAAATTTAGTCATTAGAGTAATGACTGAATCTGATGATTCTGATTATTTTTAAATCTTAACCATTACGCAATGAATTTTATCTGAATAGTGATTTTACGTTATAATGAATTGAATATTAATTACCGTATCTGGGATAAAGAAGAATTAGAAGTATTTATACTTAGGTATCGAAGAATATTGTTTCAATGACGTGAATCGTGAACTAGTGCAACAATGAAATAAAATAGGAAGAAATTTTATATTGAATTTTTATTGTATACAGAATAAATTTATACAAATTTATATATAAATATATATATATATATATATATATAAGATAACAATTAATACATTTTATTGAATCACACTAAATGATTATATATTAATATAACAAAACTTTATTATGAAAATAATCTATTTCGCAATATGTTGAATTTCATTTAAAAATATATATTCAAACATCTTATTTTCACAATTAAATTATTATTTAAAAAATTTTAATGAAACTAGCCAATTATAAATAAATACTTTTAATAATTTTTACATGGGCAGCTACATTTATTAATAAGCACTTTGTTAACAATGTAGAAAATACCAAACGAGAATTCGTTACTCATTTGCTCTATTCCTCTTTGTAAAAAAAAAAACGAAAAATTCGATTGAATTCGCCAATTACGTAACTAATAATAAAATTATTTTATTGAAAAGTATATAAAAAACGTATATTACGGAGTGACAAAAAGTCGTCAAAATACATATATTTAATTACATATTAGGTGCTATTCATGATTCTATGAATAAATTCGAATAAATATTGTTTTGAAACATAAATATACAGAATACACTAAACAATTTATATAATAGAGAATTATAGAGAATTTTCCTGAAAACCAATAGCTTAGCTCTGTCCGTTTTACATGCGATAGATATAAAGACGTCCGGGATTTACAGATTGGTGAACAAATTCAGTGAAAGCATTAAGTATTTTACCAGCTGTTATGTTAATTGAAATTTTGCAATGTTATACATACCGCAAGGAATGTGCAATTTGAATAGAGGAATAACAAAAACAACAATCATTGATCACATCACTTCTAAGTCCCTTTCACTTTCGTACTCTTTATCCTCTCTCTCGCTTTCTCTCTCTCTCTCTCTCTCTCTCTCTCTCTCTCTCTCACACTCACTCACTATCTATCTCTATATTCCTTCCGTAATAGCTGAAAGTGTACAAGTGTATGGCTGGTTTGCACCTTGAAATTGAAAAGCCTCTATTTCGCTTACCAAATACATTCAAATTATGTAACACTTTGGATTAATCTCTATGTGTAAAAAATTACAGTATTAAAAATTATTTCAACTATATTATAAACATCCATATGTTCATAAAGTATGGAATTAGAAACTTGAATAACATTTCAAATCTAGAACTTAATTTAATCTTGAGAACAACCGACCAAATGGATTGATTTTTTTTATTACAGTGTAAATTGAGTTATCTTCGATTCAAGTAAGTTCAATAAATTCAATAAATTCAATTAAGCTAATTAGATGTAAAATAAACATTGTAATAAACATATATTTCGTAAAGTAAGTTCAGCATTAGGCTAACTTTATATACAAAGCATTTTTGTTTTGTTTATATACAAAGTATTGGCATTTTAATAGTTTTTTAGAAACAATTTTTAAATATTGAACAAAACTGCCTTTGAAAGTTCTTTTTAATACAAAATTTGAATAATCGCACTCCAAATTTTTTTTTACAAACTGAAATTTTCAAATTTTCTATCTTTTCCCTTGCACTCAATGTTTTTAATTTTTAAAAATGTTGCTTAAAAATTAAAATTGTGTTAACCAAATAGTTGAAGTGAACTCGTGTCTTTTCAACACGTGTTTTCAACCCTTTATTCCAAGTGATTTCTAAAAGCATAAAGCATGAAGCGATCCACATGTTTTAGCTTGTGCTAATATATATATATGAAACATATATGTGAAAAATTGTGATTAATATCATCGTTGAGATTTAACCAATCGATTAAAAAGTTTTTATGCTTAATCCTTTTGGTACATGGAGATTTTAAATTTAGGATAGTTGAATTTTGAGGGACAATATTTTGTGTCTTTAGGTGGCCGACACAGAGAATTATATAAATGATTTTATATTAATATTAATAATACATTAAATTCTATTAATTATACATTTAGAATGAATAAAGTTCTTAATAAAAGTAAGCGTTATAACTGCGAATAAAAATTTTACAAGAGTAACTGCATTCAACAATAGTTACTCTAATTGTTAAACGTTTTATTTGAATTCATAGAAGTTTGAAACAAAAACACGTGAAGCCACAATCGCAATGTTAGCACTAATTAACGATGACCCTGTATGATGATTTGCACTTTATTATCCGCATTGCACGGAAGCAACGATAAAGACATTAATTATGGCACTTGAGTGCGTGAAGTGGAAGTCGAACGGAGAGTTAAACAGGTCGTAGGGCAAAGACAAGATATGTGGTAATAAGAAAAAAAGTGGGAGCTGCGATGAAGAAATGAATTATTAGGTTACGTAGTGTAGACGAGGGGTGAAACTCGTCCGCAATCGTGCCGGTAATTAACAGGCGACGCCGAAATTAAGGTCGAGCCGATAAAGTCGTGCGCACATTATCACAATCGCGATAGGCTTAACACTAATTAAGGAAAACTCAGTATTGAAATATACTTGCATACATTTGGATGATTTATACAGATAGAATATGTGTTGATATGCTTATGATACTTATCCGTTATACGTTATATATACTATAATCTGCGTCGATAATACTTTACTTACAAAAATTAATATAATAAATAAAACAAAAATTAAGATAATACTTTACTAAACTTACAAACATTCGACTAGACTCAAAATGCTATTTAAGATGTAATTTTATTTTATACTGTAGTTATCTAAATAAAATTATACGTAGATTAGTAGATTATCAATACATATATTCACAATTCAAAATATGTCATTAAGTAAATAATGCTTGAACGTAATTATATTTATTCTATATCTCTCCTAACACTACCAGTTAAACATTTTTAAATTAAATTATATAATATATTAACAAAAATAATTTCATAAATACTTTAATAAAAATTATATTTTATTTTAATGTAAGTTAAATTTAATTTAACTAAATTTTTAAGGAAATTATGTATAAAGTTTTAGTTATAAACATTAATTTATAAAATTCTTAATACAAATTATATAATAATAACGATCAATGTGGGTCTGATATTAGAGTATTATAATAGCAAAATTTATATATTATACAATATTTCAAATTTTGACTTAAAAATTTGTAAATTTTCTAGTAAATTTTGTAAATTGTTTAGCAGTTGTTTTCATACTGTGAAACAGTATTAATAGATTAATTTATTAATTAAAGTAATACGAAACCTAATATATATATATATATATATATATATATATATATATATATATATATAATGTAAATAAATATAAAAGAATACATTTGTAGCAATATTTTAACGATTTGTGTTCTTTACCTAACTATAATTGATGCGCTTGGATATTTACAATTATGAATTTATTATATTATATAATATTATTACAATTTAGAAAGTTATTTAAGGAATGATTTCTTATTTAAATACCATATAGTATACTTCATACTACTGTCATTGTAAAACTGTACAATATATTTTATAAATATGAATTAGCTGTTGAATTAATAATTTAATGATTTCACAGTATTATATTTAAATAAAAATATTTACATTTCTATTCAGTATCATTATTCATTCTATTATTTTTTTAATAAGTCGCTTTACATACATATATTAAAATACATGTTCCTCTGAAAATGCCCAAAGGTTCATACAATCATCAAGGGTTAATAATATACTTCTAAAATAGTAATTAGCATACAATTAAATTATTTGAATCTACTCGTCATAATAATTTGTTTTAAGAATTTCTATAATGAGAAATAGAGTAAAATAAGATTTTATAATACATAATTTATACAATAATAATAATTACAACAACAATAATAATGATTCAAAATTAAATTAACAATTTACAGTACCATTCCATGTCAACAATAAACAAAATAATAAAAAAATTAATGATATTAAACAATATTTATATAGCGCATTACTTAATTATCATTAAGATAAATTTTACTTGTAAGCTTTTGATTAAAATGCAAGTAATAAAATAAAATACTTTGTAAAAAAAGATTCTACAATATATACATACGGAAATAAATGAAGACGTTAAAACACTATAAATAAAAGTCACGTGTGATATTCACTGTATATATATATATATATATATATATATATATATATATATATATATATACACTGTTATTTATACATGACATTAATAAATAAAAAGACAAAGATATCGCACGCATAATAAAGTTTTATGTATAAACAAAATTGAACATACACCGACACTTAAATGGCACATGTCACACATTCATTTTTTGTAGCTATTTATTTTTTGCTGTTGCTGTTGTAGATGAATTAAAAAAATATATAAAATAGAGTTACCTTTCATTTTCATGTACTCACCGACGCAAGGATTATGATTCACCATGGAGAAAATCCTATCACAGCGCTTCTTCGCACCGTTGTCCGGACAAATGCAACCAAACATCGGAGAGAGCCGCAACTGCGTCCAAGCCTCGTGACATGCGTCGCTGAACAAAACCAAAATAAAAATATATTTACATTAGTATTTTAATATTAAATTTGTTGGCATTACAAGCAGTTACAAATTGTTCTTTCAAGTACTCATAAAATTTCCCTCAATTTTTTATATACACGAATTCATTTTTATAACTACTAGAGGCAATTTCATGATTTCAACAAAAAAGCACCAATATTATTAATGGCACGTATAAAAAAGTTTTGGATATATTGATTTGAATAATAGTATTTGCATTTTTTATGTATTTCTACGCATAAAAATTATATGTTTAAAAAGAATGAACTCGGATTTTAATTGATTTTTTGTATACATTTCAATATATTGAAATACGTATTATTAATTATTATTGTTCTTTTAAGTTTTTGTTACTATAATAGTAAATTATATAATTACATAATAAGAAAATTAATATTTTGCATTCAAATTTTTTTGATATAAGGTTCAGCTAATAAATATGTATTAAAACACGAATTATTTACTAGAGTTTTAAATAATTGAAAATAGACCACGAGAGAGAGAGAGAGAGAATTTTATCTTAATTTATTAAATTTTATTTCTTTACTGCATTTGTATGACGTTTGTATTCGTATTTATTAAAAACAGCAGGGAACAAAATTATCTGAAAAATAAATTGCATTACTTCATTTTCGTAAAATATGAGTAGGAATACGTCATGGAAAGTATATTCATATTCTTCTATAATTTAAGAAAGATTTGAATTTGTATTTATGACTATTTAATATTGTAAATAGGTTTAGTAATTAAAATTCTAAATAAATATAATAATTTTTTTTATTATACTTCATTTCAATTAGTAAATTAAAATTGTATAATCATGATTTTTCATTAATAAGACAAAATGTACAATTTAGCTTTATACGGACAAAATTGAAAGCGGAAGAAATGTACGCACACCGACTTAAACGCGAGTTAAAAGAGCAATCTTAAAAAAGAAATATTGAAAAAGTTTTCTGAGAATCAATTTAACAATCAAATCGGCATTTCTGGAGTTTTTCTATTTTACTCGAGGAAAAAGTAAAACGGATTTGGGCCTTCAATTTGAAAACTAATTTTATACCGTGAACACAGTCTGAAAATAGTCATTAAACAGTTCGTGAGGTGGCGTGAGATTCCAGGAGGAGTAAGAAAATGCTGGAGAAACGTCTGTAGGAAGTTTTTACTCTAATTAGCTATTAAGCTTAACAACGTAATGGCCGCATGTTCGTTGCCTTGAGGAACAAGAGAATCTTGCTACATCTGATACAAATAAGCAAAAGATGGGTGTATGAATATAAATATATATAATTCATTATAGTATTTAAATTAAAACTGGATATATAATAATTCGAAATATCGATAAGTTATTATATCATTTATGATTTATTATATACTAAAAATAAAAAAATTTAAATATTTTTTCAAATATGCTTATTACAGAAAAAATACTCTCGAATTGTTATTAACAATTACATTAACAATTATATTAATAATGGTACTGTCAATAATAACTATGGATCTTTCATGCAAACTTTTTTTATTCGTAAATCAATAACATTTAACATGTTACTTTAACAAATTATTTTTAATTATTTAAAAATGATATTTATTAGAAATCCAAGTACTTAATAAATAATTCATATAATTAATTATTTGAGTGTAATTATATATGATACATTATTCAATATTTAAATTTATATTTTCCTTTTAAAAATGATTCTAAATTCTAAAAACATATTCTTTTATTTATATTGACAATTTTCTATTAACGTTCCTTATAAACTATATCGATTATATTATAACTATGTATATAATATAAATCTGTTAAAAAAAGAGTCTAACCAATGAATTTAAAAATAATGGTTTAAGAATCAATTATTATCATACTGTTCATAATTCTGTAAATAATAAGTTTTAAATAAATAAATAAAATAATTATAGTTATTAAAATGGAGTAAAGATTGTATTTATTTCACATATATATAACTATTGTTCTACTAGCGCTGAACTCAGCAAATGGTTTCTCCTGTGCTCTCTAGGTAACCGAAATTGTTTGAGTTCATTGTAGAATTCCCATTTAATCTCCTGAAGATTCTCTAATACCTAATCAAGAACTTGAAATTCGCTTGTGATGAACCAAATGATATCTAATAAACATGCCTCACTTGTATCTACGTCTCATAAAATGAGAATGAAAATTTTTTAAATACAGCATAATTATTAAAGTTATTTAAATATCTAATTGTATTATTTTATTTCAATATTCTTAATTTACAATGGCATTACTTTATTTCAGTATTAAAGTTTATATTCCTCTTATTATAATTTAAATTGTTTTATCTTTTTTTTTTATATTAATTATGTTTATAAAATATCTCAGTATTTATTAAAAGTTTTCTTCGAATTCATGTGATCGTTTTCGATAGGAAATAAAGAACACAGTCTATCACTAAAGCAACAATAAAGTCTATTGAATTAAAAACGAGAATTATAGTTTTATCCAAGATTGCTCTACATTTTACAGATATTTAATTATTTTATTTATATGATATATATTGCAATCAAAAATACTTTTCTTAACCCAATTTTTTAATTTAATTATTGGTTTAAATGTAGTTTTTCCTCGAAAATTTAGTATACTATATAGTTTCTATTATCCACCATCTGAAAACTAATTCTTTCATGTCTTTAATAAATATTATTACAATAATTCTTGCCTTTAGATTTATGATTAAAACTATTATTTCAATATCAAGAATATTACAATTATCAAGAATAGAACATTAACATATAAGTTAATTTTGTTTTAAACAAGTTATTTAAACATATTCATTATATTTCAAAAATTTATTGAAAATTCTATAAGATACATACGATTTAAAATAAATTAAAATAATTTAATTGTTTTATTATATTATACTATTAAACACATTATTATATATAATTTTTCATTAATAAATAATAATTTTTCAAATTATACTAATGACAATATTATTTTAATAATATCGTTAAACTGTTATTAATTGTTATTAATTCAACAAAATATTTTGAATATTATTGCCCAAGCTAAAGAATTTTGACAGTTCTGTGTATGAAAAAAATCATATATAATTTCAAATCTTTAAAATTAAAAGCTTAATTTAATTAAAAGCTCTATAATATTATATTTTTTTCAAAAATGAATGAACTTATACCCTAATGAACTTTATTATCATAGCATTCAAATATCAAGATTAATAGTTCATCTTAGAAAACTTCATAGATTATGGATATTTATCTTTGTTAATGTATAATTTTCGGGTCATAATGATTTAGAATAGACAATATAAACTATTTTTATTATTATTAATTATAGGCCAATATATGGGAGTGTGTTTATGTGTTTGAAGATAATATTTGAGTATCTAAAGTAGCCTAAACTAGTTTAAAATTTCGAAGCTTTATAGTATACCGTTTCATATATGTTACACCTATATAATATAGAAATATTTACAATATAAATAATATAGTATTGCAAAATGTAGTAGATAATATACTTTATAATATAACTATACTATATAATAGTATTTTTTTAAAATGGAAATAATTTAAGTATATAATTAACATTATTTATTAGTTCGAAAGTGTGTAGTCTTATTTGCATTGCATAATTTAATATTTTATAATTTTTATTAAAAAATACAAGAATTAAAATTACATTAACAAGATAGTAATTTAATAATTCACTATTATTATTAATAAAATTAAAAATCTTCTTTAATTATTATAGCAAACGCATTTATTGAAAAGTTTACAAAAACCATTTCGTCCTTGGCCTTGACAGTTCCTACGACAATGAGGTTCACAATTCTGCGTCACTAACAAATGTCATTAAAAACTGACAAACTCATTAAAAAAAGACAACAACATACAACTGACAAACAATAAGATATGAATATCTTGAATTATATCTTATTTTAAATTGTTGATTTCATTGATATCATATTAATGTCTGTGCTTTTTTTGCACGAATTCTGGAATTTGCAAAAAATTTGTTTATAAATAATTTGATCAAATAAAAAATAATTTATTTACTATTATAAATGTAAACGTGGTTATTTAAATATAATTAAAGAACTTTATATTCAATGATAATTTCTAATAACTATGAAATTTAAAAACGGTGATTTTATTTAAATTTACTTACTGTTATCTGCAATTATCGAAATTGTAAATATTAATAAAAGGAAATATAAATGTTTTATCATTGTATTTGATAAATTATAAACCTGTTTGTACGTTTGAAAATATTCATTTGCATTCAATCATATATCACAAGTTCAACGTAATAAATATTTATTACTTGCAATCAATTAATTTATTAAATATTTTAAAGCTATACTTACATTTAAGTAATAATCAAAAAATATAAAGATAAATTTATATTGCTTTAAATTAAATAAAAATCAATGACAACATTACACATAAATCCATATGCATAATTTTTAAAGAGAAATAATAAATCGAGAATTAAAGTTTAGCTTAAAGAAATAAAATTAATCTTATTTCAGTGCAAGAAGAATATTTTTAGCTCAAATAGATTAAAAAAGTTCCATTTTATGTTTCCGATAATATATATATATTTTTAAAGATAATTTGGTAAATAAGAATGTAGTCGACGATAGAAAGTTATAAAAATATTAAATATCGGTAACGGAAAATTAGGTATAACAGGGATTTTTACCACGTTTTTCTTATTAAACACTATTTGCTTACTGTTAGCAAATACTGTTTCGTATTTTAGAGCAAATTTTAAATTTATAAAAGAAAATTAAATATTATTAAAAAAATTTCATTTAAGATAGGCAAATAATACATATGCATATAAATAATAGATTAATCAGCAATCATAATAATTATATAAAAATTCAAAGAAAATACTTAAAAATTTTTTCTTAAAAAAAATTCTTATATTAATAGCAAACATAAATATTAATAATGAACGATAATGAAAAAATTAGATTAAATAAAGCTTACCTTCATAAAAATTTAGAAAACCTATTAATTCATGAATATTTATAAGACTAAATTCAATATATTAATTTAATAGAGTATTGAAAGTTATAACTCAAAAGTATATTTAAAGCTTTTTGTTTATTGATATGTATTGATGGCTATTGCACACTTTTATAAATTACTTATAGCGCATTAAAGTTTATTCTATGAATATACTTAATATTTATGATCGTATTATTTTTACTTACTTAAAATATTTAAAAATATAGTAAATATATCTTGTATTAATTAAAAAAACTTTTAAGAAATATCAAGCAATAATTAAACGTTATTGTTTAACAAAATAATGTGCAAATGGATAAAAATCTTTTTATTCAATAAAGTTTGATTACTTAAAATTTGTTTATAATTAAAAACGGATATTTAACTTAAACATTAAATCTTGAATATTTTTAATATGAAATATTATAAATACAGCAAAATACAATTAAATGGAAGTAGGCACAAAATCTTACCTACAATCTTTTTGTTTGTACTATAATTTTGCGGTTTAAAATAAAAACAGTAACTTATTTTCAAGCAAAATGGGAACTTAATCTATTATTGGTGTTAAACTCTATTTTTCACTACATTAATTTAGTATTAGTATATTCTATATTATAAGTATTTAATTGAATAATAAAATGTAATTACCAATAATTACACTTGCGAAAAATGCAAGTATATATAAAATGAATCGTATTAACTATATTCATTGAATATTTGCTCGATATATAATTTATATTAATTGTTACATAAATGTATGTTATATATTATTGTTATTCTTTAATGATAATTATATTAAAGATAAGATTATATTAAATTGTGTAAGTGCAGAGATAATTCTAGATGAAAAATACAAATAAGATTTTCGGAAATACATTTTCTTCGTGAATATTATGAGTACCAATTATGAAATTATAATTCTTATAATTTAATAATACAATAGTTTTTTTTTTAAAGCTTTATGAGGCTGATTTAAATTAGTAATAATATAATCTATTTATTTATCTTGAAATATATGCCATTGAAAACCTTGTAATTATCGTTTATTCCAAAGTTTTTTTAGATTATTTACTTTTTAGATTACTAAGGACTTTTCTTATCATAGGGTTCTTCATAAAATGTTTATTAATTTTAAGTTTTTCCCAATATATATATATATATATAAGTAATAAATACATATAAATGAAAATAAAATGTTAAATAGCATACAGAAAAAATAAAAGATAAATTACCTAAATTTTAAGTTTTTAATCCGAATCAAGAGTCAATTTATGGAACTGAAGAAAATTATTAGATCTATAAATATTTTTTTGAAATGTCATTAAAAAGGATATGACCTAAAGCAAAATAAGTTTTGAGAAATATCATTAAAATTCCGAATGTTGAGAGAAGTTTATTTATATTATACGAACTATAAAATTATAAATTCTTTATAATTTTTGACCACATAAAATATATTCAATCATATTGATATTAAGGAGTGATTAGAGATATTAAAAATTGTTTATTAATAAAATGATTTTATGCGCTCAATCTTAATATTTAAACTAATTTTGTAAATAGTAAGTTATTTTATATCTTAATTAGAATAAAGCAAATTAATTAATAAATTATTTCTTATTTTTTCCATTAATTTTGTAGTAATAGCAAACCCTATAGAAATTTTGCCGCAAATTATATATATTCTAATTACTTATACTTTGACCGATTTTATTGAAGAATCTATATATAAACAATATAAAGAGATATTAGTAAGTAATTGTTAATATTAGCAAATAATAATAAAATATATGTAATACAGGATTTTAATTAATGATTTTTAATAAAATTTCAACATATTGATGATAGTTAGCTTAGAAAAGAAAACTGTTTGTATTTATTTTTATGCAAGTAAACAATGAGTCAAGATGCGTCTCCAAATATAAAGCTACTCTTCTTATTGGCATATTATAATCAGTCTATCATTGTCAGACTTTTTATTGGTACAGTACCAACAGATAATTCATTGTGCGATTATTACTATTATTATTATTAGTGTTCGGGATTGATGTAGGCCCATGAATTTCAAACAAAAGAATGGTCGTACGCGCTGTCCGGCGTACCGCATGTGCGCCTAGACTGACCACATGTGCTCCTAGACTGGCCCGCACGTGCGGACCGGGACGGGTACTCGAGCGAATGTTTACAAACAAAACTCGGAGAGTCCGAGCAAGTTTACGATCCGAAATATAATATACTGTAAGATCACCTAGGGGTATTACTCCTACTTTTCTCTCGTCAAACATTCTCGAAGGTTTTAGATTTTTCCTTCGACGCCTCGTGTAAGAATTAGTGCAACAACGACGATGCCTTGTTGCCAGCTAAGTGAGCCGCCGCGCGGATATATAAGGGACGCAAGCGGCGGGCCTCGCTCTCTTGCTGAAGATACCTCTCGCTGAAAATCTCTCTTGCTGAAAGCTTCTTGCTTGCTGACCGGCTCCTTTGCCGAACCACCCTCACTCAACTGCGCTTGCGGCTAACATCTTGCCGTGACGCGACCGCAGTGACCGACCATAGTGAATCGCTTCAATCATCTACCAGTAGAAGCCATGGCACACGGGTCTCGATCTGCCCTCAGCAGGACCGCCATGGAACGGTCGGTATTTTCAGTAGAGCCGCCACGGAACCATCAAGCCTTCGGTTCGTGCGCGTATTCAAAGGGCTCATTTATAATATCACTTCGCGCTCACTCAAGTGTATCTGCCGCTCAGTGTTTAAGTATACTGTGAAGACGACGCGTGGCCATAGATTCGGCAGCATAGTTAAGAATACACGCGTGTATAAGAACAAGAAATGGGCAGATTAGATAGTGATTACAGTGAAGCCAATGGAATGGTAATCAAAGGGGAGATCAATTACGCAGCAACTAATACACCTTGCCTGCAGATCGCAAGGTACACCTTTATATTAATAAATAAACAAGTCACATCTCGCGCTATAGTTGATCGGGCACACTTACGCTCTCTCGAACTACCCTCGACATCGTACAGACCCTGAACAGCTGACACAAGAGTCACTGTGGTTCACACACATTGTCAAAGAAGGACAACACAGATCGACTAATAGACTATATAAATACAGATTATTAAATCCTTCACGAATTAGAAATCTTACCATCAATTGCTTTTACCTGTGACTAGATTCTTCTACTGTCCCCTTACATAATTAAAGACACAATTGATTACTTAATAAATTCCATTAAGGATCTTACACCACATCAAGTATAGCTATTCATCAATCAAGCATACTTGATTCTACCACCATCATCTCATGCTACCTCACAAGCATGATTGACGGACTACACCAGCTGATATTTACAACATCAGCATTACTTCAACTTCAAGATACTTAGTCATATCCATAGCATCTACAATAATTCAAGAATACAAGAACACACCCTCATTACTTCAATAGAATTATCTCTCTCTACACAACAATGCAATATTATTATAATCATTTACAAATAATACACATTGTTTTTACTAAATACATAATATTTTTCAGCCTTTTTATTTATTATTTCCTTTGAAGTTATCCTGCCGAGAGACTAATCCACTGAACTATTGAATTGGTAGTTCGAGCCATAAACTAAACCTTTAAAATCGGACACTAAGCAAATATATAAAAACCAGAGGAGAGAAAAATGAGATTTCTAGCTTTATCAATGAATAGTATGCACGTTCCGTAATTAAATAAGTAATGAATATTCACCAATGGAATAATTGGGTTTAAAATATTTTAGAATGAAAATAAAATTGTAAACTTTTATTATATAGTATATTAAATTATAACACAGCATGTAAGATATATTTTTAAGTTGAAGAAACCAGAAAAAAGTGTATAGGTACATTATAAGCATATTATATTATTCATACACTATTACATTATAACTAAAAAATAATATTCTGATATTAATATTTACACTATTAATTGCTATAAGTACATGGGAATTTTTTCGTAATTTTAGTTTTCTTGTAATATTTATCTATAATTTACGAATTTTAAGAAGAAGAATTTAAATAATTCTAATAATCTTATAAATGCACAGCTTATAATATTAACTAAAATCTAAAGTTAAATTATTGTTTTACTTTAAGCAATATAAGAACTGTACTAGCTATGTATTAATTGTACCTAAATTAGATGGTTTACTTAATTCTGTAGCACACGTAAAGATTGTTCAACATGCAATGTACGTATTACTTAAACCGTAGCATAGCAATTATAATAGTATTTTCATAATACATTGGATAAAAAATTTTATTTATATAAGCATTTATATAAGAATAATTATAATAAGATTTCATATTTAGCACCGGATTAATTTATCAGTTCATCTAATATAAAATATATAGTAATTTTATACTTTCATTCCAACATTTTATCTTAATTAAATCAATGCCAAAATTAAGAGATCAAAAGTTATTTATAATAGTTTGAATTTGTATTCATTTTATTCAACATCTGTATCTGATTTTCATGTAATTAAAAAATGAACATTTGAATTTGTATTCATTTTATTCAACATCTGTATCTGATTTTCATGTAATTAAAAAATAAACATTATATATTATATAATAATCATTACTGATATTGATTATTACAGTTCATCATACAATAAAAATAATTTGTATAAATACATTATAAAAAAGTAATTTTTGGTTAATTAGTAATTAACATTTAGCAAATATAGCATATAAATAGAATTGGCGTATAAATAATTATATTTACTTATTTATCTTATAAGTAGTAATACAAATCATTATTATAATATTAAACAAAAAGAGTACATATTATATTGTCAATAGACAATAGCAGTTTTCATTTTAAAGTAGTGAATTAATATTGAAAAGATAATTACACTAAATAAATATTATGTAAAATAGACAAATGATTTATTCCTATATGACTGCATTTGCTATTATATAGATTTACATATCTTTTTGTAATCGTATTTTTATATTATAATAAGACCATGAAACTTTGTATATAATATAATTCCAATAATCCGATATACGTATTTTAATAAATAATAAAAATCATTGGTTTTAATGTTTAGATACTTATATATATTTAATTATATATAAATAATTTATTATTCTATTTATTGTCTAATATATAACTAGAAATTAATATATTGGTTTAATATACCTTTCAAATTATAGTTTTCGAATCAAATGATTAATTTTTATATTAGTTACTCTCATAATGTATTCGAGATGCGATGAAATAAAATGATTAAATGCATCTTTTATAGCATGTAACTTCAAATTAATTTTACTTTAATACCAAGTATTATTTAAGTTTATCTTTATATAAGTTATTTTATTATTATGTAAGTTTATTTTTAAATTTAATATTTATAAAACCTCAGTATCTATCAGTATTTAATTTTTAACCAAGTTTTTTGATAAAAAGAAAAAAACGATTTAAAAATTTTGAAGTATAGGTGTATATGAAACAGTTATTTTTATGTAGTAATTATTATGATCATTTACTCCTCTAAAAATTGCTACTTTAAAACAATCATGAATAATATTATCAGATTTTAATTATTTAATTCGGTATTTTATATTATGTATGTGTTTGATATTCAATGGAAATAATAATATTAATTTTTATTGAATGTTAAAATTATATCCATGAAAAAAGGAGGAACTAAATATAAAAAATCATCTGTCGAAATAAATTTGCTATTTGAAAGAATTAATATTGCAATTTGAATAGACAATTTCATAAAAAACTAATTTTAATTTAAATTCTATTAAATACAAAATATAAGACGTAATTAGCTGTGTATGACCCTTTAAATAATTTTATATAGTTAGAATTTGTATAATTTATAGTATCTTATTGTTATTTATAAAAAGTAGAAAATTTTTCCTGCAAAAAAAACTTTTATTTAATTTTTATCAATGAGATAAATTTGATAGATTTAATCTGAAACTGAAATGTATTGGATCGTATGGATATTCTTATTATTTTAAAGTGTGGATTTTTTTATAAAGTTTTGGGCACTTAATTTATTATGGGTAAAAAGTATAATATATAATTAATTGCAAAAAGTATAAAAATATAAGGCAGTATGATTCATTATACGTACAAAGAGTATTATAAACTATACCAAAATTATTTTCGACAATTCTATTATTAATGTCACTTGAAATGTAAAATCATAAATATAAATATTTAATAATTAAATATAAATTGTAAAATTTATTATTAATATTACTAGTAACATTCTACCTAGTCATTTTTCTGCCTTCGATAATACAATTATACACAAATTTATAAAATCTATAAAATCAATATGTAACAAGATTGTATAAGAAACTGCCAAGGATCTGTTTATTCACTACGGATATAAAATCTTATGCAATAAATGATTGCTATAGAATTTAACGAAGAGGGTTTATCATACATTGATTATCATTGTGAATCGGAAAATGTGATTCCAAACAAAATTTTTTCTTAAATAATACGTGTACAAATAATACGTGTTATTTTGTGCAAATGCAAGTATAAAAACTCATATTTTCTCTTAGATATTCAATAGAATATTTAGTTTTATTACGTATCGTATAATAAGCGAATTTCCAGTTACTTTTTCGAATAGTTAAATTTAATTTTATAATTAACAGATCGAATAACTTTTTATTTATGACAGATAAATGTCAAGAAAATCTTAAGAGCCACTTATAATTTTGCATTCATATCCAATATCGATAGTTTATATTTAAAATTTCAGAATATAAAATAAATATGACTCGAATCGTAAATTCTTTATACATAAGTAATAGGTGAATAAAACCCTTCATCAACCACAGCGATCTCAATTTTACAATTAATTACAATGAGTTTATATTAAATTACTTTGTTTAAAATAATTAATTACACCGAGTCGTAAAATAATCGAGAAAGATATCGAAAAATTGAAAGAGAGTAGGTTGAATCGTTTTCTGGCTCACACAGCTGGAGCATGAAAAGAGATTATAGGCTGGAAAGTTATCATTGGGTGGATGGACTTACAGAGAGATTGATAATTGCACTCGCAGTCAAGCATCATTAAAAAACTGGAATAATTCCATATAATTCTGTTTGATGCATAACTAATGGTAGTCAAAAGGTAGCATAGGTATTTATCGGAATGCTCTTATTGAATACCAAGATCAAAGTTTTCATGCGTTTGAGCGACTGAATATTATTTTTCAAATCTTCGATACTAATGGACTCGGTGGCTCATGGATACTGAATAATAATCTTGATGACTTATTCGTATTTTTTCAGTATTTTTTATTCTATGTATATACACGTAATACGTACACTATTAGCATGTGCCAAGTTTCAACTTTTGATAAATGTTCCATTTATATAATCGCGTGTTTCCGCACGCGCACGTGCACATATTCCGTATGCGTATATGTACACAGAATAATCGAAAGTAGAGTTTCTTTTTAACATTGTATTTTGCGATTTGGCAATCTCAATATTAAAATTTATCCATATTAAAATACAAAATGAAATTTAAATAAATTACATTTAAGAAATGCAAATTAAAATAGTCGTTTAATTTTTAGAAATTAAAATGAAAAATGAAATTTAAGATGAATAAAGGCTGAGATTGTAGTAGGGATTCGCGCTTGACTAAAACTAGTCTTGACAAATGACGATGAGTACTATACTTTTCTGCTCATCTCACGCGTTAACACGTTTGTTAAAATTTTTTGTTATTTTTGTTTTTGTTGTGTTGATGAAGAAAATGAAACACGGGCATTGTTATGGTCTCATAAAATTTTCCATTTTTAATTTATCGTTACCCGACTTCTAATCTTTATTTTAAAGATTGTTTTGCACGGTTTCTTTCTTATGTCATGCGATCATTTCTGTTTTCCCTTTGAGTTTGTTCATCAGATCTTTTTTCACTGAAAGTCATGTAACGATCATTAGAATAGTACGACACACGTGGAAATATCCTTAGAATAAATATTATTATTAAGCGAGTGTAGAAAATAATAAAGTCTGCATTGTCAAGTAAGAGTTAATGACTTACTTTAAAAAATTCAATTTAATTTTTAGACATGACACCTAAAATAGAAGCATAAAATTATGATTCTCCTTATTGTTATTTTATCTCTTTTCTTTTATCTGCCAGTGCCTTACCAAAAGTTGAATTTCCCGTTATAATTTGTTCGAACACCTGGTGCACTTCAAGTTTCACTTATTTCTTTTTTCCCTATCTCTTCTTATTATAAGCTCATCAAAAATTGTCCTCTCACTCCTCAGATCCGCTCTCTTATTCATTCATTTCATTGCGCGTAAAGGAAAATGTACATGTTTGTATAAGCTGACCTTCGTACGTGGTACTGCAACCCAACCACTAACCCTGGAATGCTTTTCCCTCGGTCCTATGTTCCGTATATATCGATAGAAATACGGGTTCATAAAAATACACCAGGAAATTTTTGAAATTATGTTACTGATTATTAGTGATTTATATTTGCCCGTCATACCTAACATTGCTTAAGTTATTTATAAATTTAATAAGTTCTCTTATATCTAAGCGGATCATAAGGACTAGTGTTATAAAAAAGTCTTTCCCTTTATATGTTACAAACGTTCATTGATACATTTAAAATGTATTCTTTAATTATAAAAATAAATTTCAATGTATTCTAAATACTTTGAAACGGTAATTTTTTGAGTGGAAATAACTATAAAGCGTAAATATTAATAACCGCATAGAAACTCTATGATTTTTGGTTTCAAAATTGGTGAAAGTAAAAGTAAAATATTATATAACTTACTAATTGATATATTACTTGATTCGTTATAATTTTATAAGTAAAACGAATGAATTAAATATTTTTAATACTGAATTAATTTTTAATTGAATAAAAGATTTGTATGATGAAATAAATCGAGACTTTACTTGATACGAGAATTTTTGATAATATTTTTTTTTAGTAGATGTCGATATAGTACAGCTATAATGAATAAGTATTTACATATATATATATATATATATATATATATATACATATAGATTTGACATATTTTTACATTCTTTTACGATAAATAAAACTCATGAGTACTATCGTTGTTTCCAATTTACGGCTTTAACAATGATTATTAAATAATTTGCTTGTTATTCTTAATTGTTTATTTAAATACATATTTGATATAGATACTTTTTCGTTTTTTTTATTGTTGACGTAATCCGAAAAAAAATCTTCATTTTATCTTTAATTCAAACAATCCTCTTAAAACTGACGCATTGATATTGCGGTACTTTTAAATTACAGCAGTTTTTGTTTGTTTTTTTTTTTTTGTAAACAAGATTTATTTGATTTTTGATAATTATATTGAGTATAAAATAAAAGCTTTTTGGTTATTAAACAATTATTAATTAAATATATATTCGGGATATACAACTTATTTTTTCTGAACATTTATTTTACTTTCGATTTATAGATAGTATTTATAAATAGTATCCGATAACTATAACTGCTTCTTCCTGCAAAACCACTATGAGAAAGAGCATTGGAAAAAAAGAGAAAAATGATGTAAAAAAGCAGTAGCGATAGCGTAGTCTAACTTGTTCGAAGAAGAAATTAGTAGACGAGGATGTACAACTCAGCTTCATCAGATTGACAATTATCGAATCGCTTCCAATAGTTACCACAGGAAGCATCTAACGACACAGCAAATGATACCTACCAAAGCAACGGAAATCTTTGTAAACATAGCAGGGAGCTCTAGAAGCTATTGCACTCCCCTACTTTATAACGGCAACATTCGATGTTGCCAGCACTTGCGACGCCGTCAGTCCATAAATGCCAAGAGGCTTCAATCTGTTCAGGTCGTTGGACTCATCAACTATCATATTATCTATTCAGGCTATGATTATTATCAATTTCAATTATCATACTTTCAATTATCCATAACAAATTGTCTAAAGGAGTGGATCAATGATGATGACTACAGAGGATCGTCGCTTAATTAAGAGATATTGCATGCATACAATTTATTAAGAAATTCATTATGATAATATTCATTCCTGTAAATTTGACACGAATGAGTTTAAAAGATTTTATAAGAAAAAAAAATTTGAGCGATTAACGACAGATATAAAAGTATAGATATACTCATTCACACTCTAGGTAGATGCATGCCAATGCTTGCCTATATTTTTTTAATGTCTTTATTAATCATCGATATAACCATCTATAAATAAGTAAAAATGACAGGCGATAACGCTTAAATATACATGTATCGTTATTTAATATCGAATAAACATGAGTTTCTCAGCGTGTCATAGGGCTACCATCATTAATACCTTCATTAATGTTTGAGTAAAACGGTTTTTTACCAAGCCCCAGCCAGCCACGGCCAAAGTGGACTCGAGCGAATTTCCCAACTCGTGCAGCTTGTGGCTCATCTTCGTAGATTGAAACGCATGATCTAAAGTGCTGCACGCTCATAAATACATATACAGTACGCATCCCAGTGGGTCGCCGATCTCACCTCGGCACATTTCGGTGTGTACCTGACCTGTGACGTCAAAGCGAGAAAGGCGTCTCTCCGGTCTTATGAATTTTAATGGTGTACGGCAGCCGATGGCATAATCCCTTCTTGCCGCTTCAGCACGTGTCGCCGTTACAAAACGAGGGCCTCGCGAGAACGTAGACGAGGCGCTAGGACTCACTTCGGGGTCCTGTCAAATGGCTTGGCTTCTATTTGGTATTTCGATCTTGTCTTCTTCAGCGCGGCGGCCACGCGTGCTTACACGACTCAGACTTTTATTCGACTTATCATCGTTTCCAATCTTCTTGCATGGGATCTGAAATGCAAACGATCGAATGGCACCTCGAGCGGCTCAACCTTCTGTTTTCCGGGAGTCCTTGATTCGCAAATACCCTAATACGGTTAGAGTATCCTTCAAGTGGCGATAGGTCAGTAAGCTGCGAGCGGAAGCGAGACTATGAATTTCAGATTAGATCGATAGTTGAAGCTTCTTCGAATGCACTCTTGTATCGAGCGTACTTATATTAAAATAGATTCGAGGTATTTATAAATATTTTTTTCCAAAAAGTTTTCGTTCTCATAATACCTCGATGTCCACGTATTAATTATAGGATTTTTGTATAATTATAATTTTATTATAACAATATAATGCGTAATTATATGAATTGATGTAATGTTAACCTTTCAGACGATTAAATAATAAAAATGAATAATTGCTTGAAATAAATCCTGCTGTCAGTGAAATGTAAATGTAATATTAAAGTAATACCATCTTTTTTTACTCCAAGCCCGTTGAAGCTAATTTTTCTCAAATGCAGAATTTTAATTTTATAAAAATGGACTTTTAACACGTTGTCTATGGAGAAAAAAAGTATTAAGCCCTGCTTATTAAGTTCCTGGTGAGTTAAATAATCGATAAGCTTTACGATCTCTCTAAATATTGATTCAATTTTTTCATGTTTTTATTCTGCCAACTAAAACATCTCATCAGCTGTACATTTTAATAAGCATACTTAATCATCCATGATAATTCTCCATGATCACTGATAAATACAAATTGTCTAAAGATAATTTGCTTTACATTTATACATTTATAACAATGGTCTCGCAGAGACTTTGACAATGCAATTTATAAAGTTCGAAAGAATAGATCATCTCCAACCCCATTACTTTCGCATATCTCTATGGGTACGCTTACGCTGCACACTTGAATATGAAAATCTGAGTAATTGAGACAACATGAATGAGAGTAGACATTTTCGAAAAAGCATGATCTTACACAGACTGACTCAGGGGGCCAGTAGCGAGAGTGAAGCATTCCTATGCAAAGAGGGGCAGCATCCCGAAGCATTCTCGCAATGCCGAAGCGTCTGTTTGAATTTATCATGCTGAATTACGAAGGCTGATGCCGTTATACTGCTGCGGTAGCAGCCGCCGCGACTATCTCACGAGTTCAGCGCACTGACTCTACGCTGAATGAAGTGCATTAGGGTCACGTAGAGCTGAAGGCTCCGTGAGCGGGAAGTGGGTGGGAGTGAGGGGGGGAGACGAGAGAGAGATAGAGCATCCCACGGGCGGATGCTCCTCTCATTCTCTTATCCAGAGTGTATGTATATATAGAGCGTTTTCAACCGCATTGCAGAATTATCCGGGCAGGTACTCTCCCCTAGCCAAAGAGCATAAAACAATCGGCAGTCGCCCCTTCGCTGACCAAATTTACGATGCTTACATAACCGCATTGAATGGCGTTGGATTCTTACTTTACGCGTTGTGATTGTGTGTTAACTTTGTAATGACTGAAGCAATGATTGATCAACACGGAGATGGAGTGCAGTTTCAAACTGTATAAGGATCGATGCTATGGTGTCCTTCGTCTATTAACAATCTCGTAATTCTCAACGCACTTTGTTCATCTGACTCATCGCTATCTACCGTAATACACAATCTTACCCAGTTGATTATTGACGGATGTCTATATAAATTATACATTATGTTACAATTAAAATAAATAGATAATAATATTATATATTATAGATAATAGATAATATATTAGTGTGTAGTAATATTTCGCTTAATATTAAACTTCAATTGATATTAAATGGTTTGCTGTGATGCTTAATAAACGCTAATATACAAAACTTGATTTAGACTAAAGTAAATACTCGAGTAACGTTTCAAATATTCTGTCAATGTAGGCTTTTTAAATCTATTGGAATTTCATCACCCTTCAAGCAACTATATATAGTACTAAAAAACAAATATCTCGTACAAAATTTTATCATAATTTTTAAAAGCGTTAACTTCTTCAGAATTCATCTGCAAATTCTATTTTAACGACAAAATAAAAAATCTATACAATTCTATATAAGGAAAATATTCACTTTAGTATTCAGCAAATCAATTTTTATCCATTCTTTGTAATTTATTTTACTAATTTTTTACTTTTAAATAAAAAAACACCTAAATCATCTCCTAATATTCATTAATATAAATAATGCAGAGTGTGTAGAGGTGTACTTGTGTGTCAATGGGTGAAAAGTCAGAATCGAACAAATAAGTTTTGGAATCGTTAGATTCAATCTAGGTGAATAGACATATAAAATTTAAAAATTAAAAAATGTATATAAAAATATACCTAAATTCTTGACTATATGCTATTATTTCTTTTTGATCCAATTACTTTGCAAATCTTCAAAATTAAAATAGTTTTATACTGATAAAATAAAACAAATCTTTAAGGAAAATATTGTGATTGGAGTTAAGAGTTGAAATTTTTATTATTTAAAACTTTTATTATTTAACTTTATTATTATTATTATTATTATATATTATATATATAAAATATTTAAACAAATTAGCAGTTTATTTTCAATAGGAAAGTACAATAGGAACACCAACCTACATTACTTGTAAAATTGGAATACGGCAATATATATGTCCTACTAAGATGAAGGTAAATTATATTTCGACTATATAATATATGTTGTCAAAGATAATAATTTTCATAATTAAATAATGGCTGAAGTTAAAAAGATCAGTAAAAAGACTAAAGGGTCAGCAATGCAGGCAACCGATAAGACATAGTGTCGTTTGAGCTTTACATAAACTAAGTTTATCACGCGGAAAACCAATGCAAAACTTTCAAAGTAGTGCGAAACGTAGTATGTTTCGTCAATGCAATTAAATACAATCTTTATGTTGAAAATATTATGCATTAATCGCGTGAACGAAATTAAATTTTTTTATCATAATAAAATGGATAAGAGCATTTCGAATAGACTGCTTAATATATAATATTTTTAAATTTAAAATCAAAATTTGATAATGATTGTAATATTCATAATGTTATTCATAATGTTACATTCGTTTTTTCTGTACCATTTCTACTATATTTGAAAATAAAATAGCATATCTCGAAATTTAAAATTTTATAAATTACCGACTGTCATATAGAATTAATAGTATAATATTAAAATTAAAAGTATGATTGTATAAATCCATATTTATACAAGTAATGCAAATGACAAATAATTACAAATAATAACTCTGAAACACTTAAATATCTTGACTATCCTATGCGAATGAAAATTAATCAGAAATTATTTCGAGTTCAATTGTGTCTGATAGAAGATTAAAACGGGAAATATATTTTATTTCTCTTTTTAGTAGACTTTTTAGTTATCTTTTTAGTAAACAAAGTTATCGTTAAATATAACGAAATCATTTAGAAACTATTTATCACCATAAATACATATAATAATTAAATACAAAAGAATTTAATTGAATTTTTAACGCTTGTAAGTTATTATGTATTAACAAATTATAACATGTACATATATATAATAATAATAATAATAATAATAATAAAATAGTTTACATAAAAAAGAATTTTTCAATAGAAGTATTAAAGATAAGTTTTGTAAAATACATGTTCTTAATTACATACAGTAAACAAATTTAATAATTTAGATAATAGTTTAATTTTCATTTTATACAAAGTTTATAGTTACCATTTCAAAATTATATAGAATATATTAAAATTACTCAATAACAAAATATATAACCATATTTTACTAAATCAATACTAAATAAAAAATCAATTAAAAGGAAAAAAGTCAATATACCAATTAATTATTATATTATATTTCAAGAAAAAGTTTAATTAAAGGTTATGTATTGTTCACTAATATTAAGATAATCAAAAGTTATCATAATGAAAGATGTACTTTTAGTTAAATAAAATATAATTATATTAAATAAAAACAATCACATAAAATTGTTTAACATAAAGCATATAAAATGTCAGTTAAGACATATAATTATATAAATCAATATGTATAATAATCATTTATTCTTAAATCAAAGTAGTATTCAATTGGATTGTAGATGATAGTCTTACTAAATTCGTAAAATCCTTAATATTTAAATGACAAAAATACTATTTTTTTTTAATTTGTTAAATTAATTGGCTTATACTCAATTTGTCATGCAGATACATTTCTATCACTAGATTAATCCAGTATACTCGTATCTATTATATCACATTTTTCCTCTGCTCCATCCAATTTCACATTAATATCCTATAGTATGAACTAACAATAAGTACATGAAGCATTATCTAATTCTACCATCTCTCGTTAATATTGTACTAATTTCCAACTGTAGTATTAAGGTTAGACAGATTCAAGCGGAGTGTCTGGAAGGATCGATTGTCAGTGTCTGTGGACCTTTATCATATCGGAATGTAGCATTAATCTGTTCATAGCTGATAACTCGCAGAAACGTCATTGACTCTGTCATTGCAACCTGGAAGAAATCAGCAAAAGCTGTATAATATGGATTTTTCTATAAACATTTCTATATTGTAATGAGGTGTTTAATTAATTATTAACGACTAGCAGTCGTACACTTAATATTCAATCCACGACCCTTAATAACTTTTAGACTTTCTACATAAAGTATTTATTTTGTAATCAAGTATTTATGAAATAATCAAGAAAAGAAAAATTATAGGTATTTATTAACGTGAGTAATCTTGCACAATGAAATGTCTTCTTGCCAAACAATTATCTTCGTAATGTATGTCAAGTACATTTTTAATTATGCTTTTCCGAACTAATGTTATTCCAAAAATATAAATTCAAGAGTACTTAATATTTCATGTTCAAATATACTTCAATCAGAGAATTTTTTCATTTACAGTAATCAAAAAATTCCAATTAAATAAAGCTATATTTATTTCACTCTGAATACGTTTTTCGACTTATACTTCGAATAGTACAATGGATCAATATTTATAAAAAGAATGCATTTTATAATGCATCTTATTTAGAAATTTTGTTTAGAGCACTTGCATATCACTTAAATATACATGAATATCATTGAACAATCTGCTCAACATTATAAATTTCTGTGTAGTGCATAAATTTCTTTAAAAATATAAATTAAAATTTTATATTAAAAAAAAACAATACAAAATAATTTATTAATAAGTCGCACAAAAAATATTTATTAAATCTCTCTCCAATTATCAAAGGATTTAAAATTTTTATTTATAACTACCATTATATTCAAACTAAGAAAAATATGTTTTAACTTATTTATCTATAACTAGAATGAATAAAAAACTTTGTATAATATAAGAATTATTTTTATATTAAATTACATCACATATAATATAATATTTCTAATAAGTTGATACTTTCTATATATATATATATATTAAAATTGAATTTAAAATCCTGTATAAATAAACATTATTTATTAAATTTTTTTAATCGATCTTTAATATTATTTAATTTTTTTAAATATCTACACTTGAATAGATATTTAGTAATTGATTTGTTTTTTAAAAACTATTCATGTTTTTTAAATGTATTGAATTCCATATTATATGATGGCTTTATATAATTGGTTTTATCTCAGACTCCTTTATCTTTTATAATTATGACAATAATTCTAACAAATTGAAAAATTAATATAATTAATAATGTAATATGATATAACTATAATATGATTATTCTTCGAAATATAATCTGGTTCTCATAGAATTGATCTAATTAAATGTTAAATATTACTTACAAATCACATTTTAATGTTAAATTTTGAGATCCCTTTCTTAAGGGTAAGTTAATATACATTGTAAGTAAATTAAAAATGTATATAAAGTATAAATTAACTATATTATAAAGCCTAAATAAAGCATTTTATTTGAAAAGTTTAAAAATGTCTAATAAATACTATAAATTTTTGCTTTTGTTACTTTTCTTAAAACATAATCTTTTTAATTTTTTAAAGTGTGAAAAAGACTGTTCTTTAACTATTGAAATGACGAGATATTGATTTTTGTTAAAAGACATTTGTAATATAAAGATAAATCATTTTATAAGGCGATTTAATTATCATTTTATAATTACAACAAAAAAAGGTTTTAATCATTTGCGATAAACTTTTTATCTTTATTTAGACTTAAATTTACATCAATTTTAGAAGAATTGTTATACAATTATACAATTCTTAAATTATTCAATTGTGTTTACAAAAGACAATAATAAATTAAATAATATTTTGAAGATTAATATTTAAGTGGTACATATATAAATAGATTTCTCAATAGTTTTTATTATTTAAAATCGCAATAAAATATGCGAAGTTTCTCGCATTTTTTCTTTTGAATTGTAGATATATTAATTTAGTTGGTTAATTATGTTATGGAAGCATTTTACTCACAATAGAATCAAGAATTTAAAATTTATAATAATTAATATTTTACAATTTTTATAAAAATAAACTGAATCATATAATTATTATTAACGATCTGGACAAAATTAGTCGTTTAATTTAGATTATTTTAAATTTTTAATTCAAGCTCAGAAAAAATTTTTTATTTTTTATTTTCCAGACCTTTATTTTTTCCGTTTATAGGGAGATTCTTTTATCATATTAATTTATAGACATAGAATTTTGTATATATATATATATATATATATATATATATACAAAATTGATTTATGAACATGAGAGAATGATAAATTAAAAATTAATTTATTATTGAATTTCTTAATATACTGTTAACATAGCTAGTGATTGAATTGATATCGATAATTAAAAGCTTAAAATTGAAAATTTTTTTACAGTAAATCATATAAATGTCACTCATACTTAAACCATGGCCTTTATAAAGTATTTTTATTAAAAAATTTTTTTACTTGTTTAAGTTAATTATCTGCATTAAGTTTTCAGTACGATACGTTAAAATACATAACCAACCTTCTGTTTTAGCACAAAATTAAACATATACGCGAACATTTTTCTCTATATTGATGAAAATGATGACATTTTATAAACGTAAATCGATAACATAATGTATAAATTTACATGCTGAAATTGCATCTCACGTTGAAAATCGTTATTTCGATTAGACCTCCTACGGAAACCCCTGTAATATTTTCCAATCTGAGCAACGATATTTCTCGAGAGCTGGAGAAGTGAGAAACAGAAAAAAGAGATGGAGAAGGAGCGGTGATGGAGAATACGCGCGTACTGTGTAGCTTTTCATTTTGCAAACATCTGAATTTCATAAGGACGCAAAATATGGCTACTGAAGAGGCGTTGCACTCAGGCAACGAAGCCTCTGACGAAAATTTACATATATGCGGTATGCCAAAGTATAGGCCCCAGCACATAAATGGGAGAAGGACGCGTACCGACTTGATAGATGATCGGAGATAAGAATGAATTCATGAACGAACAGAGAAAATTATGAAAGTTTCAAAATATCTTAATAGACTAACTGAAATATAATATTATTTAATACTGAAAATTAAACTATATCTCGGGATTATTTTTCAATAAATCTTTCAGTATGAAGATCAAGAAATTATAATGTATGTTTGTCATAAAAACCTATATTAATAGTTTAATTAATTTTGAATTTTATAAAGATATGGCAATATGTATGAAATAAATCTCTATTCAATATAAAGTTATTGTTACTCAATATTAAGGGCTTTATCTTCAATCATAATTATTAATAAATTAGTAAATTAGAAGCACATTTAGATACTTATATTTATTTATTTATTCACAATTATCTAATAAGTAATTGTTATAAATGTTCAATTAACTAATTTAATTAAAACTATGCACGTGTTTTGATAATAAATTTGCGAATACGTATAGGCAGAGTATGCATGTATGTATGTATATATATATATATATATATATATATATATATATATATATATATATATATGTATAAAGCCTTGAAGTAATAAGTAATAGGTTATCATTAATATGTAATTACAAATTTCATCAATATTAAATTAACAATCTATAAAATCAAATTTACGTGAAATTCTAATTTTAATGATCTTCACAATGATTCAGGTTAAGTTCTACAAGAAGTAACAATATATAAGGCAAAATACTACAATGTTATCCAATATCCTCTTAACAAGCATTATCAGCAAATCAAAATAACGGACATCGATTAAATTCTATTACAGCTTACCCCAGAAAATAAATTGACATCAAACCATCACCAATACTCATACTTGAATCGAACGATTTTTCTTATCTTGACCTCTTCCGTATTTAATTATTGTATTAATAAGCAGATAGCCATGCGATCGGGTTAAGAATAAGACGATAGCACGTAATTGCGAATTTCAACGCACGTGCCTGCATTGTGCATCAATTGTGCCCATGGCTACGCAGCATTTCACCGAACGAAATTACAATAGCGGCAGAACGCCGTTCCGACGCGACGCCCTAGAGCAAGTTGATTTGCCTTATGCTGTCTCGTACAGGTGCTTTATTATCCTAATTACTCTTACTTCTCTTTTTATCTTGAAAATTTTTATATTTCTACTTTTCCTAGGCACTTATTAATAAAATATTATTCTTGTGCATATATGAAAAATTAAATGAAATCCATTTTCTCAATTATTCAATTAATGAAATACCAATCACATATTTTAATTTATTTTCTATTTGTTGCACTTGTAAAATTTCACAATAATTGCGTATACAAATAAGTGAGATTTTTCACTTTTCTCAATTCTTATATAGATTTTAAAAAAAATAATTATAAAAAATATATTTTATCATTCACCGTATAGAAATAATCAATTATATTGCAATTATTTAAATTACCAGTTGTTCAATTTTAAAGGTTTAGTTTATAGCTCGAACTACTAATTCAGTAGTTCAGTGGATTAATCTCTTGTCAGGATAACTTTAATGGAAATAATAAGTGACAAGGCTGAAAAATATTATGTATTTAGTAAAAACAATGTTTATTATTTGTAAATGATTATAATAATATTGCACTTTGATGTAGAGAGAAATAATTCTATTGAAGTAGTGAGGGTGTGTTCTTGTATTCTTGATTATTGTAGCTTCCATGGATATGACTGAGTATCTTGAAGTTGAGCTAATGCTGATGTTGTAAAGATCAGCTGGTGTAGTCAGTCAATCATGGGGTAGCATGAGAAGATGGTGTTTGAATCAAGTATGCTTGATGTATGAATAACTATATTTGATATGGTGTAAGATGTTTAATGGAACTTGTTGAGTAATCAATTATGTCTTTAATTATTTATGGGGGCAGTAGAAGGGCTAGTCACACACAAGAGTAATTAATGATAAGTTTTCGTGCTCTTGAAAAACTTAATGAAATACAATTGTAGTCGATTATTCAATATATTGTTGTCTCGTCTTGACATTGTGCTTGACGAATTGCATCGCTTGAGTTGACTCGTATGGGCCTGTACGGGGTCGAAGCGTTGGTTCGACCGAGAGAGACCGACAGAATGTAAATTGCCTGTTTTATTCTTGTGCGAGATATGACTAGTTTATTTATTAATATAAAGGTGTACCTGGTGAACTGCAGGCTAGGTGTATTAGATGTTGTGTAGTTGATGTCCCCCTTGATTATTATTCAATTGGCTTCGCTGTAATCACTATCGATTTCTTATTCTTATGGGCGCGTGTAATTTTAACTATGCTGCCGAATATATGGCCACGCGTCGTCTTCACATTATAAAAAACACTATTGCACTGAGCGGCAGTTACGCTTGAGTGAGCGCGAAGTGATATTACAAATGTGCGAATGAGCCTTTTGAATACGCGCACGAACCGAAGGCTTGATCGTTCCGTGGCGGTTCTGCTGAAAATACCGACCGTTCCATGGCGGTCCTGCTGAGGGCAGATCGAGACCCGTGTGCCATGGCTTCTACTGGTAGATGATTGAAGCGATTCACTATGGTCGGTCACTGCGGTCGCGTCACGGCAAGATGTTAGCCGCAAGCGCAGTTGAGTGAGGGTGGTTCGGCAAAGGAGCCGGTCAGCAAGCAAGAAGCTTTCAGCAAGAGAGATTTTCAGCGAGAGGTATCTTCAGCAAGAGAGCGAGGCCCGCCGCTTGCGTCCCTTATATATCCGCGCGGCGGCTCACTTAGCTGGCAACAAAGCATCGTCATTGCTGCACTAATTCTTACACGAGGCGTAAAAAGAAAAATCTAGAACCTTCGAGAATTCGACGAAAGAAAAGTGGGGCGTAATACCTTTGTGTGATCTTATAGTATATTAGATTTCATGTCGAAAAACTTGCTCGGACTTGCCGAGTTTTGTTTATTAACATTTGCCCAAGCGCACGTGCCGTGTGTCGTACAGCGCGTATGACCCACTTTTTCTTAAATTCGTGGAAACTGCGTCAATCTCGAACACCAGTATTTATTCTAACACAAAAATTGAAAAAATTTTTGAAGACAAATTATTTGTTAAGTCAGTGTTTATACATTTTTATTCGCAATTTTGCAATCAAATTTAGTACAGAATAGGTATATATAATATTGAACTTTTGAATACACTTGTTATAACACTTGATATAAACTATTATATAAAGTACCGAAAATTAAAGATGAAACCAAAATTTTAATGGCATATGAAAAAATACATGTAATAAGTATAATTTAATAATAGCTTTATTATATTTTTAATTGACTCACATCAAAATGTATAATGAAATTATTGAAAATGAAGAAAGATATTATTTCTTCTAACAATATAATAATACAAATACATGAAAGGGTAATTACCTACACTTAAAATAGATTGTTCAATTGTATTCATTATTGCTAATTAACGAAAAAATTATATTTTCAAAAATATATTTACAGAAGTGATGATATTAAATTATTTAATTATTTATCAGTTATTCGTTATTGTCATTGTTTTTTTGCTAGCTATAGTTTTTATTTTAGATGTATATTACATATTCTATTATTTATCTTAAGTTTTTATGATTACAAATGTGTAATTTCTGAAAATGTTTCTATCATTTTTTATAATTTAATTTTAAATATTTATGCTTACACTATGCTATTTTTTATATTATTATTTATAAATGGAAAATAATTTTTGTTTATTTATAAATATACTATTTTTTACTGTAATTAAATAAAATAAATATCTCTTTTTTTTTAATTGTAAGTTTAGATACAAGCTAAAAGCTTAATATAAAATTTACTTTTTTATAATTAGATAAATAATATATATATCTGCATTTATGTAAAAGTCTGTATCGAAATAGAATATATATATTTTTTATTTTTACAAATGTTTTTGTGGCAACGAAAGCACAGTCGAGCCTCTCTGTGGAGTCCATGAGGTCCGCAAAACCTTTTGTCGTAGCACGTGTTGTGGAATATACAGAGGACGTACTAGAAGGTCGATGATACAGACGATAAGTGAATGCGAGTAGAAGTGGGATCCAATTACTACTGAAGATCTCATAATATCCAAACTACACGTCTTATACTACTTCCCGACGTCCATAGTGATGACGCAAACCGTTTTCGTCAAAACAAATAAATCGGTAACATTTTGGAGAACTCTATTGCCCTTAAACTTGCTAAAGATAATAAATAAACGATTAGTACTCGATACTAGTATATTACGTAACAACAATTATATCATTATTATTTCTTCAAAAATATTGTATTATATTGTTTTGTAAATTTTATACATATAATGGAATAACTAAAGGAGTGTTCAGTAAAATTTTTAACTTATAGATGATTAAGATAATGTTATTTAATAAAATATTATATTCATCAAAATTTTATTATTATCTTTTCTTATAAATTCCATACACTAGTCAGATTATTTTTATTATATTTGAAAACATAGAGGACTGCTTTTGTATAATCCATATAATATGTTTTATTTCTACTTACTATGGTATGGGAAATTTTACTAATTCTTTTTGACAATTATACATACCGGCACCGACTATTCTTATCAACAATCTATAGTTAATGCCTTTCATCTAATTCTCTATGATTCTAGAGTTCCATTATCGCCGTAAATATGTTTGTTTTAACTTTCATCTGAAATTTAGCTTAATTACTTTACAACAATGAAGTTTGTGATTTTATAACTAGTAAAATAATAGTCAAACTCTACTTTTATCAATGATGATTTATTCGAAAAGACGTAAATTACGTTACAATTTTTACTTTGATACAATAATACAATATTTCAAATGAATCAGCATTTAATTAAATGAATTTGTTTCAATTTTCAATATTTCTAAACTACAAAATGTCATACTACGATCGAGCGATCGAAGAATAATACACACCGACCTATACACCATCAACATACAAATCGACTCATAAAATTTATTTCTGACATCAGGATGCACCTATTTCCTATCTATCTGCTTGGAAAATATTTTATCAATAAACGAGGTGATATTTATGACTTTGGCAGTTGTACTCTAGGAGTTCGATAGAGACGTCAAAGCCGCGTTATACGTTTGAATGGCTCAATCTCCATTATCGAGGATACATAAAAAATTTTTATTATGGTTCGAGGAGAAGAGTATCCCATCCGCTACCGCGATTGTATCGTCAGTTCGTGTTGCACTTTTATGCCGTAACATATTTTGCATTAGTTGCAACACGTCTTTAAATGCTAATAGAAGGATTACATTTAGTACATTTAATGTAAATATCTTTTAAATATGAACAAATAAATATTATTTCATTAGTAATATGTTTCATCATGAAATAACTAAATAACATGTTTATATATTTAAACCATAATATTTATTGTTATACTTTACATATATCCTTTTAGATTTATACTAGACTATTAGATATTATTATTATTAGATAGTTTTTACATGAAAAATTCCTCATCACTAGTCAACTAACAATTCATTACCTATTTCAATTTTATCTTTAAGTCTCTAATATTTAATATAGTCAAAGATAATTATATAATTGCTGCTTCATTTTCATTAATATTAAATCTTACTTTACTTTATATATTTGATATAATTTATACTAAAAATTAAACATAATTTTATATAAGACGATAATAGAGGGATAAATAATATATACATAATTTATAATATATCATATTAATTAACATATATTTACATTTAATTATAAATAAAATGTTAATGTAGTTTAAATAGTTTTAACGTACTTTAATTCCAATTATTTAGAAATAATTAACTTTTTTATGAATTTTTGTTATTAAATAATATATTTTTCTTGTTTTATAAACAATAAATTTTACCAAATGATTTCAAGTTTAATATTTTCATATATTATATGTGTTGTTTCGTGAAATAAATTATAACTTGTATTAACAATTGACATTGTGATATATATATATATATATATATATATATAAAGTGATTTATAACGAAAGATCTCTAGATACCTTTCTTAGATACTGAAATTTATTACAATATAAACAATATATTATCCATTAAAAATATTTTAAAAGATTAGACGAAATTTCACTTTCCAATTACAATATCTGTATATTAAATTTTCAATATATTAAAGAAATGCTAAAGAAATGAAATTAAATAAATATGTTAATAGTAATAGCATGATATAAAATAATATATAAAATTTTTTATAAAATAGCATTAAATTAATATGAAAGACATGTTTGGGATTTTCATAAGTTTAATTTACATGATATCGATAACAATTACCGACTTGTAATGTATTTTAATTCATTGATTATAAAATGTATCTAGGCATTGTTTGAGTAAAGTACTTAGAGATAATTACAGAGCGATTGAAAAAATCAATCTGTATTCTAGAAGATCAAGAGCCATAAACATTAATCTTTGGTATTTCGGGTTTCGACCATTCATTCCTGAGTTGCGTTTCAGATAATCTTCGAGCACCGTCAGGTTGATCTTATTTTTTTCGGTATTGTGGTGGTCGTCATCATGGGCAATCTTATCGAGCCTCCAACGAACATCTCGGCTCTACTTTATTGTGTGGACGGGTTCCGAAGGATACGATTTTATATGTTTCACAATATACGTATATAGCAAAGCATATTGCGAAATTGCACTTGGTCCTTTTTATGGGTCTATCTATTCTTTTTTCTGCTTCGGTCATTGTATGTACGTGACGAGATTTATCTGGAGTTGGTTATAAAATAAAAATTTTTAAATCGCTTATAGTTGAGACAATGAAGATCATACGATGGAAAGTGGCTATCGAATTTTAAGAATAAAAATAAACTTCTCACTAATTATTGAAGTTTCTGTATTTGATTAAATAATTGTTAATTATATTGTTAACTTATACAAATTATTATGTAGCTCTACTGTGATTCACAAATAAAATAGAATAATATAGAGTAGAAGTTAAATGCTTAAAATCTTCTGTAAAAAGTATAGTATAACGCAATTCTACCGTTTCATGATTTAAATATTATATTTCCTTTTTCATAATAACATCGAATAATAATTCTAGTATTAAATTATATTGTTAATATAAAATTTCTATTATATTATAATATTAAATTTCTCATTTTAAACATAATACAACACTTCTTAAAACAAATAATTTTTATAAAAAGTTGGTTGAACATTAAATATATTTATTATAGTTATGCATATCATAAATTCATAATAAATTAAATATTTATTTAATATAAAGAAAATACAGATGCTTGCCGTTTGTTCCAAAATATTTTATTAGATAATTGATGTTCATATATAATAATTATTTCTATTAATTAATTTCAAAATGCTTTTATAACTATACTCGGATTTCCCATTATTATATATAGTAATAAATTCATTACATTTATTAAAATTGCCTATCAATTGGTATATGTATCCACTTTGTCATTTGTATAATGTTTAATTATACACATTGAATAACAACTTGAATGTCTACTGTTTACAACATGAAATAAATAGATGAGCGTGTAATATTATGACGCCAAGATTGTATTTTATAAAAAAATATTTTTCATAGTTAATTTCATATTTAATTGGAATACTTAAATAAATATAAATATAAAATAAAATATCGTAAAATATTTTTTAATTTAATTAACGCGATAAATAATATTTTATAAATAATTTATATACTTTAAATTTGATAGTTGAAAAACTTATTCTTATAATTTTCTAAAATTATTAAACATTGTGATTAATTCTTTAAATTAAAATGATAAATTTTTTGATGAATAAAAGTGCACTATCAGAATCTATTACACTATTTAATTTTTTATTGATTCTCAGCATCCAATGGACTCCAAAGTACTTTATTTCGATACAACTCATAATTTAATTAAAAAAAAAAAAAAATAATTTACTGCGCGATATAAAATAAATATAATCTGAACTTTTACTGCTTTCCGAATGAATAATGATGAATTCCCAGTAATGTGCTATTTTTTCTTGCTTTCTTATTCATATATTGAAATTTATTATAAAATTACCGTTAATATTCAAGATTTCTTTGATATATAAAAATAATTCTGCAGATCTAGTATAGTATCTTATTCAACTTACAATGTATAATTCATGCATTTATTTTAGATTTCGATATTCGAACAAATGAAAAAAATGACAGTAATATACTGTGATACATCGATTGGATTTTTTACTCAAATTGAAGAAGCATTGATTATTCGCTTTTAATATGGGAAAAGAAATATAGAATTGATTTATCTTATTTAGGTTGCAAAACCTTTCAAATATTTATTTATCGGAATGTGCGCAACGAGAAAAACGAATGAGAATTGCAGTCTATTGTTAACACGTGGATATTAAATAATGGCTTCCTGTGACATTTTCACGCATAGAAAATAAATCGACAATTTTTCAGTGCGTCCTCTATAAATAAAAAATTTCATTTCTAATCTATTGTTTAAACATAAGAAATTGTTGATGTTTTGAGTTTGAAATAAAAACATTACGTTGTAATAAATGTATTACTTCTTCAATACCATATTATTGATTGTCAATGTGTGATTACGTATTATTAGTATTATATTATTAATTCATTTGTAACTGGAATTTTATAATTTTGAAGTAATTTTGAATTTATTATGTAATTAGTTTATAATTTATTTTTTATTAGTAATATAAATTATTTTGTGGCATTTACAGATTTAATAAGCAAAATAAAGTAGTCAATCAATTAATGATGACATTAACATTCATTAGACATTATTAATTATGATACAGTATAGTAATTAAAATAAGAACTAAAATATTTATTAACAAATATTTTTATTAAAGAAACGCATATCTGTATCAGTCATTATACAATAATATTTGTACTAAAAATATTTTCAGATTTATTAGACACCTTATTTATTAGATATTATATTAAGAATCGTTTGTCATTGAAATGACATTATTTATTTATTCATGATCGAAGTTCTAAATATTAAAAAAAAAGTTTAATGAAACATTTATAAATTACAAGATATTATAAGTTTTATTTGATTGAATGCAAAATATATTGGCAGAAATACATCGGGGATATTGAAATAAGTGAAAAATTAAAACAGGATTTTAAAACAAAAGTATGAGTAAAATACGAATGTAAAGATGTTCAATTTGTTATTCTACTTGTGTTAATTTGTTTGTTTTTTTGTTGAAAATTTACGCGAGACGTTGATATGCCAAAGAAGGGGAGCGACGTTGAAAGAAGTGATTGAAACCGGATTTCATGAATATATTTTAAATATTTGGCATTTCAAATATTTGTATGACAGTGATTACATTTCACTTATATACGTATAAAGATCAGATCCCAGCAAAATCATGAATCAGTCGCTGCCTATGTACGTTATCAGTAACCAGTTTTCTGCGTTAATCGCGAGGATGTGGAATTTTATTTTGATGGTCGATGAGACTTCGATTTACTCGAATTTTTCGATTTTTATATCTCATAACATTGGAGGATTCAGACTGATTTATGCGAATACACCAGTCGTACACGTAATTTTGACGAATATGTGACAATCTTCTCTAAAAATACCGGATAAATGATTGATTTCCATTGCTGTTGAGTAATGAATAGGTATTTTAGTAGTTACTGAATTAACTGAATTTTATGGTACTGAATGATGGAAAGAGATTGCTTACAATTGATTGAATTTATTGGGATACATAAAACGTAGATATTTAATATTCATAATATGTATCCTGTAATTTTTAATTTAATGTATCCTGAAATTTTTGGAAGTAAATAACGAAAAATGAATTATAAATAATTTGTAATTCTAATAAATATAATAATTTGTATGCCAATATCCGAATATCGAAAAATTGAAGAAGATGGTATTAAGTTGATTTACAACGTGAGAAAATAAGCATTTTTCAATATAACTGTTCTAAATGTAATAATTTTATCTAAAAATGGCATTTACTTGTACAGTGAACTTTTAAATTTATTTTTTTGTTTGTAATATTCCTCATATATACTCAGATATACCTCATCGCACTTATCTTACGAGGATACCTTTGAAAATATGTGATATAGTTAATAGAAATGTTTTTTTAACTTGTGTGAACTCATAAACAGCGGCATATGATTAAAACATATATATTTATTCAATTCACCTTCGTGGACTGACTAATTAATGTACCAATGAAACTTAAAACATCGGGGGTTACAGAGCAGCGTAATCTTCAACTATTTAGACTGTGAATTCCTGCGGGTTAGAACTCGTATATCAAGATCACGACTACGAGCAGTCATTAACAAGTAAATAACCCTGTCAAGTGCTCTTGCATTTATACTCTCATCTCATTCCCTCTATTTCTCGTCCCTCTGTTTCAATAATTGATTCAGCATATTTCAATTATCTTTTTTTTTCTTTTTACTGTCTTCTGACACTCATTTTGTTTTTCTTCGCATGTAATACATTACGAAATTGTAGCTATAAAGTATTTTGAATACACTAATTAGAATGCAAATAAAACTAATATTAATAAGTCGAGTTTACCAAATAACAATTAATTTTTATTTTGGCAAAATACTTAATTTGAAAAATATTAAATATTTAAAATAATTGAATAACAGTTAAGTTAATTATATAATTTATTATTTTCGATAAGTCTGTTTAAACATAATGACAATTATTTTGATATTTAATATAAATAGTCGATCTACTAAAGCCAATAATATTTGTAATGAATTAGAATAGTGTAAGTTATTTTAGTCAATAGTTTTGTATGAGTCTTGTTCGGGTGCTCAAGCGATTTTGTATTGTTTATGAATTCTATTGTAATATATAACAGTCATAAAAATTATCCAGTATTCAAGGATAATGTATTGAAAAAATAAATCTGGAATGGATACATAATCGAGATTACTAACCTACTTACAAGATGTAAAAAAATATATGAATTATATGGATGCAAATCATATAACAAAATATCAACAGTTTTACTCCATCACATAAGAATGAATAGGCATTTTGGATTTATGTGCGTAAATTTAGTTACCAAGAACATATAAAAGTAATAATAAAATAATAAAATAATTGAAAGCCTACGTTAAAGCAAATAGTAAAACGGTAAATCGTTGAGATTTATGCAATAAAATATCTTCCACAAGTTGAAACAAATAACTTTACTTAAATATCTCTATATTATAAGCCCATAAGTATTGACTAAGGGTGTTACACTTGAAAGATATTTTATTTTGTTTTTATTTACCTTGAGAGATAAATTACTTTTTTTCCTCCCCAAGATAGTTGATTTTTGTTTAATATATATATATATATATATATATATATATATATATATATAAATAATTCATAATATAAGCTATTCCTTTTTCTTTATTTTATAGGCTGAATTTTTAAAAAAGGATTACCAAATAATGACTTCCAGTATCCGCATCTTAAGGTTTATTTAAATTATACGTGTATCTTTTATTTAAATTTCTCAGTTCATGTGCGTTATACAAGAATATAACTAGGAGTACATAAGAATTCTTATGGTTGATAAACGTATTCTATTATTGTATAATATCAGAAGTATATGTTCATGTTCTTTCTCATAGGTTCACTTTAAAATATATGAAAATTTCATTGTATATATTAAATTATAACAATTTTGTGATTTTCAAATATAATTATACATATAGATTATAAAAATAAAAATCTACGATAGAAAACAAATATTTTTAAATATTAAAAACGCATAAATTCAAATAAGACATCCAAAACAGAGAAAAGTAAAATGAAATTATTGAATTTGTTTAAAATCGTTTATAAACATACGGTAATAATATTCATATTTTGAAAAATTAAATATATACAGAATTTTATTATATTGGCATTATACGGTAAGTTAAATTAAATCAAAAAGTCAATGAAAACATTGTTTTAACAATTAAAAGAAATCTCTTTATAATATTGGAAATACTGTAAAACTTAAATATGAACTATAAATTCAAAATGATTAAAAATAATGCTTTAATAGAAAATACTTCGATATAAAAAAGTTTAAATTTTTCATATTAAAAAGGACAATACGGATTTTATTTATATTTAACTCTACAACAGCATATGGAACAAGATATAAAAACAATATTTTTCAACTTATAATCCACATTAATTATATATAAATAAGACAACGTGCAGTCCATAAAGTTTCCGAGAACAATATCTGTACACGAGGAAAAGCATCGATAATAATTCAACATAAAATATCTATAGTTTAAGTTAAATGAGTCCATTCTTCCGCTTCTCAAGAAATATTTATACGTCGAGTGTATTTTCCACAGCTCCGTATCCATTATATATGCACCGGCCTGTCGGTCTCCTATATATCCGAGCACACACCCTTTTATGCATATGTGCCCACACATACGAGCGAACGAACGAGTACACAATGGTTCGGCGTTACGTATATTCGTCGATAGTTGGAACGCACATGTGTGAGTGGCGGTATTTCAGCCGGAAATTTACGAAGGCGCGCGTTGCGCTCGCCATTCCGACCGAAATGCAGCTGTGGACATGAAAGAATGCAAGGGTCGCTTGATCCTTCTGACGTGTCCTTACGTAACTTATTCAGAAAAAAGTCCACGCTGCTCCACTTCCACACTTGTGTGCTCATCTATTTTAATCGACCTGTCGATAAACTTCCCGACGCCGTTTACATTACTCACATATTTACTCACGGGAAAATAAAAACGCAGGCTTGTTGACTTTATATTTTATACACCACCTTCTGAACATATTGACTGCACGAGTATTTAATGACATCCGGCTATTAATAATCATTAAATAGCTTCTACGTCAATATTTTTGTTTACTAACTTTGTACATTGCAATGAGTTTTCTAAGAAAAAAGTTTAAACCATTGTAAAAATAGACTTTTTTATAAATTCTTTTTCGGAAACAATATTCATTCCATTAAAATTTTTTTCTTAAAAGAGATTATTTAAATATGAAATTGGGAAATTATAAATCAATATTTAATTGTGCTCTTATAAAATCCTTTATGGTTCTCTTTTAATAATGTATTTTATATAACAAACTTATATTATAAATAAATGAAATTTACATTTTATTACTAACAAATAAGATATGTTAATATTCTCTCATAATATATCAATAATAAGTATTTTGTTATAAAATAATAATACTTGCTGTTAATGATTCAGATGTAATAGTTACGTAAAAATATATTTGTATTTTAATTTACTTAATTTTAATTTATATTATTTTCCGTTATTATATGTAAAAATGTAGTACTGTAATTGAATTTTATCAACTAATTGAATAAAACATATTTATAGAGTCGTATTTATCGAAATGCATTTATAAGATATATCGAATAATGTTTGTTTAAAGAATTGTAAAGAAATTTGATATGGTATTTATTCCAATATTTTTTCTAGCGACTGAAAATTTGTACTTTCATTATCTCTTTCTGTATTCTCAAGTATTAATCTACACACCGATTAGGGAAATTTAAGCATTTATTAAGTTAAAAAAACTATGGTAAATGAAGCACGTAAGTTTTCTATGAAGATTTTCTATTCATTACTTCCGATATCTCCGTTCATAGGATTAAAATTAATATATACTGCCTATGTAGAACTTCTCTCACTCACTCTCATCTTTTTTGCTCATTATCATTTACGGTACATATTTTATAGTCTTTTAATGTACTCGTTATGTCGATCAATATTTTGTAGCTTCATTGACATAAATGATCATAACTAGACAAGAACAATCATGAAATCTTTACAGAATATTGTATCATAATCTAAAATATTGTAAGTAAATAAATAAGATTATACCTGTAATGGTAAGTAAAGTTAATTACACAATATTCACTCATCCAAAGAAATGAGTTTCAAATTTAAATATAGTTTATATACATATTATTTTATTTAAAATAAAATGTGAAAAAATGTTTAATTATTTAATATCTAAATATAGATTTTGTGAAGCATAATTATTGTTAAGAAAATAGTTAATACTATTATTAATATAATAAAAAATTTTATCCATAATTTTTATTCATTTTTTATTAAATTAGTCAATTAATAACCCTTTTTTAATTCAAAGTAAAAATACTTTTAATAAAGCTTTCGCTTTAATGTTAACAGTATAATAGTTCAAAGTCATTGATATAAGTAATCGACTGAGAAAAACAATATTCAGTTCGATAATAAATAAAATGAAAGGCAATTTACGAAAGATAAAGATTCCAAGTGAACAGTACAGTCTGGTCTCGATTGAACGAAACAATCAACGTGAAGTTGCAATGATTTCCGGACCATTCGAAAAATGGCTCGATCCTTAGCTCTAACTTCTTCATCTTAAAGCTTCAGTAGACAGATGGACGCGTGTACATGTATTTTCCAGACTTTTAGTATATCCTTTCTCGTGGAAGAGGTGTTAACAAGGTCTCGAATTTCGCAATCTTGTCTTGTAGCCGGATGTTCACCTTTTTAGATACGATTGATCTGCTAATGAAGCAAATGCACTTTGAATGATCAGTATGGTTTTTAATTTTTATTCGGAGGTACACAAAAACTGTGGACTTTCACTAATTGGTATATTCATTAATCATATTCAAGTTATTAGGAAAAAACAAAAGACTGTTACGTCATTAGAATGTATAAGCTTAAATAATTAATCGCTTAATGATTTACAGAACTGTAGAAATAGTAAATAAAATATACTTATATAATTTATAAATAAAAATCTATAAAACTTCTTTTTCCGAGAGATTATATTCTTCAAATCCTTTAATATATTCACGTATATTTACGTATATATACACTTATTTCAAATATATTTATAATTCTTATGTAACGAAAACTCTTTTACTCTAAACATACATAAAAACCATAAATATAGAATTGTATTTTTTTTTAAACTTCATTTATTATTGTATATCATCGGTTGAACAATGTAAAAATAAAATAAAATGTGTAGTTTGATACTGCTGTAACCATCAAGTGCATCAAGGCAAGTACAGTAACGCAGTATCGCATATCAAGCAACATTGTTTCGAATGTGTAAGTTGAGCGAGCAATAATAGAAGTAAACGTTGAGCGTATTCATTTGAATTTGATCGCATTCGATCTAAGCTTCTAGAAATCAATTGTAATCATCGAGGAAGCCTCGACGCTGTAACCCCATTTCCATAGCAGATCCCAGCCAGTACCTTTCATCTCCAACGCCATCCTCTCTTCTGCCATAATATTCGATGGATTAAGCGTATCTATTCCCCTCTCCCCTACTTAAGTATCTTATTCAACAAGCTAAATGTTTCCTCTTCCTTCATTCTACTCTTTGCCTGAGCACGTTATTCGAATGACCACTTTTCTTTGAACTTTCTTCTCTTTATCTATAGAATTCTATCTATTCATTTATCTGTCGTTATTTCTATCCCTATTTATCGGAATTATTATAGACTAATGCTAAATATTAAATGTATGAAAGCTACAATGGTAATTTTGTTTAAAAACTCAGAAAAAAGTGTTTAAGGTGATTTTAGTTTAAATTTTCTGGGTGCTTCTTCTACCCAGTTATAGTATCCAAATTTTTGGACTATAAATATAAAAACACGACAATGTTTTTTACAACAAATATTTTATATCTTTATTTTTAGATAGTTATTACAAGTTTCATTGCCATTTTAGATAACCATGAACTTTTCAACAAGGAGTTTACATAAATATCCTATTTCTGTCACTTTCGTTATTTTTTGAAATTGAGAATAAAAGCACTGAGGAATCTTTGTGAAAGAGTTTACACGAGTATCACTTTTATATATATATTTTTTGTTTATCTAAGATAAAGCTGCAAGACCAAGATATCATTTACTTTTCATAATTTCTCTTTCTTCTCACTTCACTATAAAATTGTATAGGTTATACATTTTATACAAATAAATATCGTATCATACAAATTTCTGCTTGAGAAAATGGTTTTCTACTATTAAAAATTATATCCAATCTTATTTGAATCTAACATCTTCACTTTAATAATAAATTACGAAACCATATACTTTAAATATATATTTTTCATCATTACAAAATTATTTTCATTATATTTGCCTATTATAATTTTACAATAAATCTTAGTTTTTATAAAATACATTCCGATTATATACCAATAATGGACATTTAAAATTTATATGATAATGTATAATTCAAAATTCCAATATATAATAGTAATATTAGATAATAAAATATGAATACAAATAAACTGTCAATACTTTTACCAAAAAATCTGCAAGAATTAGAATATTAATAATTAAGAGAAATAAAACAGTGAATATCTTTAATATCAATAATGATCTATTTACATGATTTTTATTCCATATAATGAAAATCCATAAAGTATTTATTCTTGCAGTTAATACTTTTTACAGTATATATACTCGTATTAATCAAAACTACAATTTATTATTGAGAATGAAGTGGTAATTTATTCTTTCTAATTCTTTTATATTTAACATATTCTAAGTGATTTCTCCAACTACAATAAATTGTCCTTAAATTTAAATTAGTGATATATTTATAGAGATGAATATTTTACGTCATATTAATTTCCCAGAAAAAATATTTAATAAAAAAAAGTATTTGATATGTGCGTTAGCTAATAAGAGAGACTAAATTATGCTTATTGATGATAAAAAAATTACTAAACTATTGAATGCATTATTTTAAGTAAATAGATAAATTTCTGAATCTTCTGAAGAAATTTTCTTTTGAAAAAATTCAAATTATGAATCTAAAGTCCTGTAATGTAAGAGTATTAACACTAAATATGAACGTATTAACATTTGAAAGTATTATTTTCAAATTGATATGAAGATATTTAGAAGAGAATAAATAATTTGTTAAAAAAATAAGCAATACACTAAGAGGAAAATAAATGATAAATTTCACTCAAATAAATACGTATGTAAAATTAACGATTATGTATAAATATTAAACAATGGGCAATAATATCAACATTCACAATTTCAGTCAAAATATTTAAAATTTGTTCATGCCTTATATAAATTATTTATACAATTATAAAATATAATAAATTATATACTTCAATATACACCAGAATTCTTTAGACTACACTAGAATTCAACATTAATAAATATTTATATATTAATTATGGTATTGTTATACTTGTTATAAATGTAATATTGATTGAATTTTGAAAATTTCATCTCTCCAATATTATTTTCGACAGTTTAATGATATTATTTACGATGATATATTAATTATGCAAATGATTTTTATCTGATGTAGGATTTTTATTTTTTTTACATTAAAATGCACTGATTTTAATATTTTATATTTACTGATTTGTGAAATATATTCTTAATTTAGATATAAGTCAATTGAAATGGATTAAAGTATTATATAATAGTATAATCTGATTTTCAATTCTATTCAAAGAAAATTTAATGAATATCAAGCTGTTATTGTATTTAAAATGGAGATGAAATTTCAAACTACATTATCGATTATCAATTATTTTAATTTTGATTACAAACATTTTTAATTGTCAGGTAATATTGTATTTATTAATCTTTTTAAAAAGTTAAGCATACTGTATATAGTAATTTCAATTTTATTTAAAGTTAGAACAATAATTTATTTAAACTCATATTCAAATGTTTATTCTCATATTTATATAAGTAATTACAATTGTTTGCATATTACTCATTGGTATTTATCGTACAGCGAAATATTTATTAATGTTTAAAGCGATAATTTAATCCACACATTTCTTCAATCTAGTTTCTCTTGTGTTTTAAAAAAATAATAAGTAAATCTCTTAAAGTCCGTCAATGCTAAATAAATCAATTAACAGTAATTTAGAAGTTTTATATATTGATTTATACATCTCTTATATTGTAACTAGTACATTCATTATCAATCGTTATTTATCTCCACTTCGGTCATGAAATAATGCGCGAATATGTTATAAACAATCTCGTTGTTGCACACTAATCAATAATTCCTTCCAGTTAATTTCATACCTTGAGAAATTTGATTGTGTACGCTTACGTCAGCTACACGTAAATTTGATTTATTCGAGATCGCATACCCTCGATTAGCCCTGAACTTCCCTTGCTTTGTTTCAATAGTCGTTAAAAGATTCGGTTCGAATATATTTGTCGCGATTGATATATATGAATATCAAAACAATCTCGTAGTATCTTTGACAAAAAGAACATAAAAGCTAATAAAATTCAATTTTTATGATCGTTACTTTGTTTTTTTCGATATCAATTTTTTCTAATAATTTGCCTATATTTGCTTATTAAACAAAATAATATATAAGTAATTTTAATTATAACCTCATTTAATACCTTGATAATTCAAATGAATAAATATGTTATCATATAAGTACGCATGTTCAAATATCTGCATGCGAACAATTAAATACAAGTTTTATGTTTACAGAAACATACGTAGCAATATGAAATATAGGATACGTTGTCACGATAATGTACTTTATTTCCTTTTTTATATTATAAAAATTTTGTATTATATTTTACCTGCTATCTATTTTTTCTGAATGTTAATTTTATCACACATAGATTTTATAAGCCTGGATTTTAAAACAAATTATTATAGTTTTATTTTATTGAAAAGGAATATTATTTATATTTATTTCAAACTTATACAACATATATAAAAATTATTCATCAGTTTTTATTTTTCAAACTTGTTGAATTTAACGTATGTCATAATTAGATAAACAAAGCGATTAAAATGATAGATATTACAATGAGTGCATAAAAATTTAGTAAAATGAGGTACTAATGAATAATACCTCATATATTTCACTAACTTTTGGAATGAAGAATCAAGATACAAATGGTTAAAAACCAATTTATTCTAAATTTAATTTTAAACAAATATTTAATTTGAAAATCTAATTAACCATATAAAAATTATAACCTAAATAATGAACAATAAATTAGTTTGTAATTTTTTACAATAAATTAAAATATAAATAATATTTTGTATATAATCAATATAATAAATCATATTTATATTATATTTTAAAATTTCATCGAAATATATTGATTATTATATTACAATATTTATTTTGAATTTTCAAGATTATTTTGTGTTCGCATATTTAATTTTATAGCTTTAGAATTTAGAACCGAGTTTAGTATTTGTAAGATATATGCAGACCAGTAGAATTCAGCTATCTATCATGGAAACGTAGTGATTTTATTTTCATACTGAAATACATACAAAGAGATTCCTGATGTCAGAATTCAGTCTGCGACAGTATAAGTTACTATAAAATTAAGTATTTGAGATTTCCACGAGGAAACGTCTATAAAAATAAAGAATATTTTACATAGCCAGAATTTGAAAACTTATATAAATATAATAATAAAAAAGTATAAAGTATATATATCTTAATACTGAATATGGATAAATATAACAACTTTTCTAGTAATTTAATTTATTGAATAATCAATCGTACGCCAAACTTCTTTTTAAACGCACTTGTCATCTATAAATTCCTTCATTGTAGTTTTACTTCATATACATATATACATAGACGCTTTTACTAAATTATAAAAATTAGCAACACAATTCAATAAGGATTTGAAGAAGATATATACAAAAAATTAATAATTCCAAGTTTTAGAAATAAAAGTATTATAAAAAGTAAATAATACGATAAATTAAATCCTTTCTCGCACAATCATTATTTCTATCAATTTCGCGAAAAGCATTTAATAAAAACTGACGAAAGCACTGGGCAGAAAAGGGATATAACAGACAAAAGACGATCTGGGAGATAGACAAAGATAGAAATGATAGATGGTATCAAGAAAGTAAAAGAAGCTTAAGGATAGAAGGGGAAGCGTGGAAAGAACAAAGAGTCTCAACTAAGCGAGGAGAATCGAGAGATCGCTAAGTACGGAAGATTCAGAAAGTAATCAGCAACGATTTTGGATGATCGCCTTATAGCTCTTAATCCTGAAAACGGAGCACCTGAACTAGCCGCAGATTTCGTGGTAATTATGTCTAACGTAGCTGCATCTCACTTTCTTTCTCATCTTATCTATTTATCTATCCATCTATCGATTTACGTATATACCTACCTAACTACCTATCAATCTATGAATCTACTTATTCATCTATATATCAAACTATTTTTTAACTAATGATATCTAACTAATTAATTATTTATATATCTAACCAAGTATTTAATAACCAATTCTTACCTCTTAAATATTTAAATGAATTTAATAGAACGTAAAATAATCTAAACTTTTTCCTCAATTTTCCATCTTGAACACAATTATTATTCATTTTTAATTAAGATATTTGTGATGTTATGTGTTAATTCTTATAAAATTTATAAGACAATGAATATCATAAATTAAATTACAATACTTGTGCTTGTATACTTAATAGGGAATAGTAGAGTTAGTTCAGTTTCTTATTGAAACATAATAGATAATAATTTTAAAAAAAATATAAAACTTAATTGAAAAAAGTATAACAAAAATGGGGATCCTTTTTTATTTTTCTTCATTAATATTATTTGTGAAACATAACAATGAATATTAATGTATAACATGTATGAATGTATAAAAATGAAGCATTTTAAATACAAAACTTAACTTGAATTTCAAAATACATACAAAATAAATATCAAAATATTTCAGATTTTTTTAATATGTTAAAAACATTCGATAAAGAATTATAAAAAGAAAATAAAACATAAAAATTGACTATTTATAAAGTAGAAACACCTTTGAATATAAGTATTTATTTTCTAATTGAAAATGTTTTAAATATTTAAAAATAAAAAATTATATGAAAAATAATATATTACGCTGAATGTTTCAAAAACATTTTTATTTATTAAATATTTACATAGTAAATAGTCATATATTTATAATAGTAATTAATCATGTATATTACTAAGATCATTTATCAATAACAATTAAAATGATTATTGTAATATTATTCATTTTAGAAATCAAAAAAATATTTATTGTGTAAATTTCATTCTATTCAATTACCATTCTAACATTTTGAGATAAAAAAATGTAGTTACTTGAATATATAGGTTATATTTTATATTAAGTTATTTTAATTTTTGGTTCTTTTTCTAAAATTATTTGATGTTATTTACTCAAACTTTTTTCAAAAAACAATTGCGAGGTAAATTTAATTTAAAATTCATATGAAATTCCTTGAAGTTTTAATTATTAATGAAGGCATATTCACCCGAACCATTAAATTAAACATAATTAGTATGTTTTGAGTAAAAAAATTATTAAAGTAGATTATTTATTACATGAGTAATTTCCAATATTTTTAGTGATTGATTTATAAGGTGTATTATTAATTCTTTTAGATTCTAACTGATAAAGAATTTTTAAACAAATGGAGCAAAGTATAAAATATAATTTACAAGATATTTTAAAAATGATAAAATATTTCATACTAATTAATTGTATATATATTTAAAAAAATTATAAATAGTATGTATAGGTTCTTATAGAAATTAGTAATATTTTAGCACGTAGTACTAAAATATTCATAGAATCACATATATAAGATCCAATTAAGGAACAGGAATAACAAATTTAAATATAATTCAAAAAGATTAAAACACATGTTTTTATATACGAGCAATATTTTTTAATAAAACTGATTGGTGTTATTTTGGCCATTTTAACTAATGAATGAAAATTCCTATCCCTATATGTACAATCAATATTAAAATAATGCCATTTTTTAATCTGAATTCATGTTAAAATTACTTTTTTTTTAATAAATATTTAACGCAATATATTAAATAAAAGTGCTATTTAATTATAAAGGATTTACATTACAATTTCTTATGTCTTATAAATAACGTCAATGATGATTAAAATTATTTTTATATTTAATTTTTATAAAAGACGTTAATGATTTAGTAGATAAAATTTTGTTAATAGATTTTCTGTATATCAAAAAGTACACTAGGCATCGATAATCTGAGTACAATAAAGTTAAATAATAGTCATGTAATTAAATAAAAATTCTTTCTTATAAACTGCTATCTGACATAATATACTATCCAATACGACTACCAAAAATTCTCTAGCTGATATATATTTCCATTATAAGAATTAGATTTTCTTCAATTGGCTGAAAGGCAGTTTACAATAGGACCTATATCCAATGGATACGAGCGCACGGTTGGACGCACTTTTGTAAATTGAGTTGAGCTATAAAATAGAGGAAATTTTTCAAGAGGCTTATTCAGATGTACAACTAAGTATGCGTATTTAACGAGCATTCACATAGGGTATCCATTGCTTCTTATTTTAAATGATCTAGGACCAGTTGGACATTCATTGTGTAATATTCAAGACGGTTCATTGTTGTTAGAAATTCTGTTTTCTACTCGTTTCATTCATAGATAATACGATTAATAATAATTCTTATTTTTTTATTTATACACATGTGAGTCTCGTAACTATTTTACTATTATGCATTATATTCGATTCTGCTGTTTTAATTATGAAATAATTATTTGAAATAATATTGAAATAAATATTAAAATAATTTTGAAAAATATGAATATTCATATTTTATTCATATTTTAGTCTTATGGGTTTTAAAATAATTATTTCCGAGATATATATGATTTCATTGAAAATATGTGTGTTTGAGAACTCCATCATTTTAACTTATAATTCTATATTGTGTATGAATCAATTAATGATTTATTGATTCAACTAAGTTTTTATGCTTAGTCTTGCATATTAAATTATTATACTATAGTTCATTAAATAAGATGCTCAGTTAATGCATGCGATTATATAAAATAACAAATAATTGAAGGTTTTTACAAAAGTATAAATTTTTTATAAATTAATTATTTGCAAATATTGTGTTAATGAATTCTCTAAAACAAATTTTTTATTACCATAATAATCCAATACCATATATATATAATATACAAATTACGAAAACAAATATTTTTATACGATTCATTACAGATAGAAAAGTACTAATTGAAAGCATATTATAAATTACAAATGCTTCATTTTTACGAAATTTTTAAGAAAATTTTCAGTCCTTTTACTAAAATACTTAATACATATATTATAGATGGTCAAGACAAACATAGTTTATTAAATTCCAATTTAATTTTTAAATTGACTATTTTAAGTATCTATATTTATCTGAACATGTCAATTAATACATAAGTTTATAAAAATCAATTTAATATATGTATATATTTATAGTACAATTCATAGATTGGCAATATCACGTAGGAATTAATATATTAGTTTGAATTTCTCGTATTTTGTGATCTCTACATAAATAACTATGCTAATTATTACAAATAAAATTATTTATATTAATGGAAATCAATGTTAACTACTACAATCAAAATTATAGGATAGCAAATATATTTTATTACTGGTATTTAGTACGTACTGGAATTTTCGGCACATGTTTTACAACTATTTACTTAATATATTCTTAATGTATTTCATGGAATCTCTCATGTATGGAAATATGAATATAACGTATTAAATATCGTGAGAATAATTATGAATTTAAGTAATGTCTTGATCAAATTAAAGTCATAATAAAATAATAAAAATATTGATATAGCCAGTAAAGTATTTTAATGGATATTTTAACGTGTGTTAGCATTTATTATAAGTATTTATATTTTTTGTGACTACTTACTTATAAACTGAAGGGACTTACCTGAAAAAATATAAAATATTTTATTATGATAGCATAAAATAATAACATGCAAAATATATAAAGTGGTACATTTGAAAATATTTCTATTATAATATATCAAGATTTAATTAACATAATATTATTAACACATTATTAATTTATATACTATTAAGAAAAACATTTATATCATATAATAAAAAATTTAAATACTTCATATATAAAGTTATATTTGGTATTCAATAAAGTTGTACATAAATATTAAAATAGAAAATTTACAAATAATATAATCATTATTGACTAAAAAATTGAGCGAGTAATCAAAATAGTCTTAAAAATATATGTAATCATTATACATATAATCGTAATACTGTTTAAATATAAAAATAAACTAAAAAGACTTTAGACTTTCATTTCTGCAAAATCAACATTTTATTGAAAGAATTTTTATGTAAGATGACATTTTTCTTATTATACCAAATTATTTTTTACGAAGCAGGTAAAAGTCTCCGTTATAAGAATCGGAATAATCTTAGTATTTTAATGTTTACTGTATTTGTGTGTTAATAATATAAAGCACAGATTAATTCATGTACCGTATGATTTAAAAAAAATATAATTGAAGATTAATTTAATAAAATCTATAAACATAGATATTTAAAATTTCATATGATACTACTAGCATTTATTCATTTGGCTAAAAAGATATCCGTAATATTACCATTTATAAAATTGAATATTTAATATAAAATTAATACAATAATAAAAAGTAAAGGAAATAGAATTAGATAAAATCAATTCCGTATTTATTATATACATTTTGAAACTAAAATTGAAAATGAATAAATAATTAATAAATTTTAATTGGGTTTAGATAAATTAGTTCACGTTTAAGATTAGTAATCTCGTATGCATATTATAATACCAAACTTGTTGAAATAAATCAATCATTTAACTATAATATATATCATTATTCCATATTTTATTTAAATTATCCATAAATTTCAGATGTACATAAAAATCTAGTAAAAAAATTTAAATTGCAATTCAGCTCATATTATGGTTTTACAATATTGCAAAATGGAATCAACATTAAAATATCAAATACAATGTGGATAAAGTGAATGTGAAAAATAAAAATAAAAATAAAAATAATCAAAATCAATATATAGAATATATTAATATAGAATATATTAATGAATACGTAATTATATTTATCAATTACTCATCATAATATGCATTAAGAAAAAAAAACTGTATGAGAATGGAATTTAACGATATTTACTATAAATTTAAAAATTTTTTACTGTAAAGTTTACTGTAAGAATTACCTTAAAGACTTTGCATAATTGAATATATTTGAAAAAGGTAATGAATAGATATACGCGAAGCTATTATCCCTTATATGTCTATGTCTAATAGAATTTAAATCATAAACCAGAAAGTATATCTCAAAAATTCGTATGCACATATTAAACGTGATTGACATAAAGTTTTTATCAAGTCTTGAGTCAAAACAATAACTTTTTGACCGCTTAATGTGAGTTAGAAATAGAACCGCTTTTGTATATTTGAATTTGTGATATAGAACGATAAGACGTATCGTTAATTACAAACGCAACAATAAAGCGCAATAATTTATAGTCATCATATAATAATAAAATAGAAACAAATACAAAGATATTAAATTTCAATTATTTTCCATTTATAATATTAGATGGATTTCAATATTATTAGGTGGAATAAAGTACTATTAATTTTTTTATTTAAATTTAGAGGGAATTGATATATTTTTGTAACCTAGGTTCACAATCATATATTGTCATCTCGAATAAAAAATATACGTCTTTATCATCCAATCATTACATTGAGCAATAAAATACCGTATCATTAGTTTGTATAAAATAAAATGCCATATAATAATGACAATAGACCTATTTAATATTATTAATATAGCAAACAAAAAATTCAATTGTATTCAATTAAAGATACATACAGTCTATTTGTAACAGCAACATAATTCAAATGTTATGAGCGAATGTATACAACAACATAGTATTGCATCAATAAAGTAAATTAGAAACTGGTAAGCATCTATTTTTAATTCCATTATATGTAATTATTTATTATTATATTACTAAATAAAAAAACTATTATTTTATAATATTTTTTAAATACAAATTATTCAGTTCATTTTTAATTCTAGTTATGGCACATTGCGCATTTCATTTTTCTTAAATTTCATATTTTTCCTATTAAGTCCATTAAAATTATATTTTTTAATTTTAATTTTTTTTTTTTTAAGAGATAGCAACTGATCGAATAGTTATGTCTACCCAAAGATGAGTAATTTATATATTTCCAATTTATTATGCAATGAAAATAAATTTCAATTCATATAATCTATATTTTTTTTTACTAATTTTCTTTCTTTGGTAATTTTACATTCATCTATGAATCTTCTTCGACATTGAAGTGTCAACAAAATTAATATTCGTGATTTTCTGCTTGTTTTTAATTCATTACATAAATCTGAATTTTTAATTGTAATATCTTAAACTATAACTACTTCAATTATAATATATAGTTAAAAGATTCTGATACTCTAATGTATTGTCAATAATGTGATATATTTTCAGCATAAATTTAAATTATGCCGAATGACATAAATAAAATTGTAAATTTAATTCTATTCGACGTCGTATCATTTATTAGCATATACTATTGCAGTATTGTTTTTATAATGTTTCTTTTTATAATTAAAAATATCAGAATTTAAAATGAAATTACTATGGTTTAAAACTAATAGAATATTAAGGCAGAAGAAACTAAAAACAACGAATTTTAAGTTACATATAGGTATACATATCTAATTTTCAAATTACGCCGTGCTAACAATATTTTATTTTATAATGAATAATTGAATATCAATAATTCTAAGAAATGATATTAATAATAAATTAAATATTTAATTTTGAAGGATTTAAAGTTATTCACATTTGAGTTGTTTGAATTTTAGAGTATATTACTAATATTATAGTATGATAAAAATTATATTTGTCTAAAATTTTAAAGAACAATTTAATTTCAAATTACATTTGTGTAATAATTGTTTTACCGAGAAATTGTTTAACATACAAATGAAAAATAAGTCTTTAAATTTAGGAATAATTTAAAAATCGATATTCAATATGTTTCAGTTATTAATACTAAGCAGGTTATAGACTTCATAATAAAATTAATTTGTATAGGGCACATTAAATTATTTTTTTTATATATATACACACATAAGATTGAGTGAATATTATCAATTATTTATTTTTTTGTAATATTATCATTTTATGAGGTTTGATGATTCACAAACCCAAGCGTTTTTATTATCTAATAGCCTTAAGATATCATGGATTTATCCATTTATCTTGGAACGGAATTATGCTACTGAAAAAATTTTATAATAATCGAATAATAAAAATAAAATTATATCAATAAGTTTAAAGATATAAGTTAAACATATTTAAGAAAGTTTATTTAGTAGTATGCAGATCTTATAATATAGCACCAATGAAAACGAAATTTTCTGTTTGTTCCAAATATAGTAGGATATGCAAATAATTTATATATATAAAAGGCCAACTCTATTCTATTTCGGAAAATAAATTATATTCACTAATCAAATATACGCAAATATCTAGTGGCTCCTTGCAGTCCGAGCTCAAACTCTTTCAAAGGACACAAGTTTTTCATAACTTTGGTCAACAGAGGATATTTGAGATATTTCTCTATTGGACAAATGCTTTTTCCTCTTCTCTCTGAACGTCTGAATTCCCTATGGGAATTTTCAAAGTAAACATAAGCGTAGTAGATAAAAAGAGTAGAAGTCCGCCTGTGGCTATCTAGAACTAAAGTTTTTCCTACAACATGTGCTATAAGAAAAATAAATCCACAGCCTATATAGATTTAGTTTTAAATTGCGTAAAAAAAACATATGTAAGTTACTCGAGAACTTTTACTTTTTACTCTACTAAGTGCTAAAAATGCTAAAAATAAGTATTCATTAGAGATTCATAATTCATAAAATGACTTATTATAATATAAACATGAGTAATAATTCAAATGAAATTCATTATAGTCTCAAAAATATTTCAGTTTTTAAATATTATTTATTTCCATGTATCAAAATAAAATATTTTAACTAAATATTGTTAAATCAATGAAATATTTTAAACGATGGTTAAGGAAAATATTAACATATTCGATTTCAATCCAAATTCATTTATTCATTTAAAATTCCTTAATAAGTATTCTTCGAAAATAGTGATAAAAATTCAGGTTGAAATATGCAAATTATTTATCAAAATAACTACTATACTCATGTCGATCCAATTAATTTTTATAGAAAATTTATAAATTTATAGCATATTTATTATATGTAAATTATTCTAATATTTTGAAAGTTATTTTAGTCATAATATCGAGGAACGTTCAAACTAATCTTAAAGAATAATTTTTAATATTTTGAAATTATATTAAGGATTAAAAATCCTAAAATAATCTTTTAATATAAATAATGGCATGCGATAAAAGATTAGCAAGGTATTATTACATTCATATTTTACAAAATGAATTACATACTCAAACCTATAAGGACGCGCACCAACATATGCAAGAAATATATTTATATATGTGTGTGTGTGTGTGTGTGTGTGTGTGTGTGTTTTGTATGTGTGCGTGTGCGTGTATGTGGGGGGTAGGCGTCTTTGTGTTTATATAATTTGGTAAATTGAGAATATATCTATTTAAGCACTATGTAATATCGGAGTTTTAACTTTGTAATACATTACTTTACACAGAATAACCAAGTATAGAAAAGGGTAAAATAAAAATAGCTTTAATTTTGAACGACAGGAGTAAAGTGTTACTAGCTATTTTGAAGCGATTATACTATTCTCTTATGCTTGACATATTAAAAGCCACACACGCTTCTGGATGGAAGAAAAGAGTAGGCGAGAGAAAATATGGAAAATCGAAGGATAGGAAGTATCCGAATTCCCTTGTACACGCAGGCCGCGTTCTTCGTTTACATCAGTGCTCGTCCTGTCTGACGAAAAATGCCCGCATCGGACGCGATTCCGCCTTGCGCTTTTCTATTCAGCCCTTAAAAATGCATAGGGCATCGTTTGCATAATACATGAAAAGCGGTTCTTCACATGGGCGCGTCTCTGTATTCACATTAAGCTAACGAATTTCAGGTCACCGAGTGGAAGGTAGAATATCCTCGATATCGAACAAACGTTTGCCTGAAAGAGATATTCAGATTTGCTGTATTTTTGCAACGTCGTTCGCTAGATCAAAAGCGTTTTGAAATTGGGAAGAATGATCCTTAAATGATATATTTATATGTTAAACTAGGCACATTACGCGTATCTCTGTTAAAATGAATTGAAGGCTCTGCTTATGTAAAATGGCAATTATATGGTTATAAGATTGCTTTTGTATGAATTGAGGAGTATGTCTTGTATTTTTTGGTCTTTGTTTTTAGGTGAGATTTAAAATTTTTTACTCAGTATTTCTATTATTAATAGTTTCGTAGTATTATTAATATAATTAATAGTTTCTGAATATTTCCTTTAATATTTATATATAATATATAAAATTTTAAATAATGTACATGTGATTTTGAATCAACACTATTTGTATGAGTTTCATATATAAATAATAGTAAATTGAAATGATATTTAACGATACAGAGTTAATATATATATATATACATATATTCATTTAGAAATTAAATATATTATTAGTGAAAAGAATAATTTAATAATTTTTAATTTAATTTTTTTCAAAAACTTGATTATATAAATATACTTTAATTTATTTCTATCCCATTTAATAAAATTTATTAAACATTAAGAATTAAACATAGTTTTGTTGTGATGCGCAGATAATATGTAACGTATGAACGTATCAAAAAATAGCTTGATTGGAAGAACAAAAATGTAGCGTAATTCAATGCAAAATCTATTATTCTGCTGTCATTTTAATTGTTTACTGAATAGAATTTGTAATTATATGAAATAAATAACATAAATAAATAACATTAATCTCTTCGATATGATAAGATAATATTAAGTAAATATTTATGTTATCAAAATTATCAGAATCCCCAATGTCATCTACTTTTCATAATTAATTTATTACAAAAATATTATTAAATTTGAGATTTTTCATGCTAATATGAATAAAGATTTGTATAAATGAATTGGTTAAATAAGTAAAAATAATTGAAAGTATGAAGCGATTTTTTTCTATTACATATACTATTAAACTTTTTTTTTTCAATGAAATTTTTAAAACTATTAGAAATCTATATTTTTCTTAAATTTACTTATATATATATATAAACCTAATTTTGCAATTTTTTATCTTATAAATCTTTTAATTTAAATATAATATCACAATTCGATATTAAATTTTTATTACACTTTCAATACTCAGAATTATATAAAAGAGAATTATTTTTCATTGGTTAAACATTTTTCTCACTTTGTATTCAAGATTTCAAGTAATATTAAAATTTTAAATTAAAGTTGACAGACACCAAATGAAACAAAACTTCGATTATAACATAGTTTCATAAGAAAAACTGTTCGATATTGGTTGATAAATTCCCTTCTAAAAAAAGGAGATGATCCTATGTTATTAATTTGCATAATTTCAAATGAAAAAAAAATTTCGAACTAAAAAAAGGAAGATTCATCATGTATCTTTAAAAAGTATTAGTTCTAATATGAATAGAAATACAAATGCATGCACGTGTACGTATATAGTGGTACAAAAATATCTATATATAAAGTTGGAATACAAAAGATTACCGTACTCAAGGAGACGTGGCAAGAGAGCAAAATGAAATGAAGGTGACGAGTATCGAGCACAAAGAAGAAAGAGAAAGAAAATAAGTAAGGGGTTTAGAAAGCAGAAAAAATAAAGAAGATAGACAACTAAAAGTCAAAGAGGAAAAAAAATCCATGAAAGAAAGTGCCTCCTTCTTTCACACTTTTCCTGTGTTGCCAATCGTTTTGCATCTTGCGTGAACATGTCGCTTTAAAAAGAAAAAAAAAAGGAAAATATTTTCTATCGCCTGGTGCCAACTGCAGCATTTGGGTTTACAAACTCGTGTGTGTGCCCCATTCTATTTCCTTCCTTTTACACTTCTGTTTCTATTTCTTTATCCTTGGCTGCCTTTCGCTCAATGAATATTATTCTGTAAATGTTATCCTAACTGTCTACTGAAGTTTAATATACAAGTCAATTTCAAACAGCGTTTCATATATTACATATTTTTGTTAAAAATTCTGCTACCATATGTTTACATTTCAATATAAACCAGGATTCCCGGAAGTTGCATTCGATAACAATTTTACTTATAAAATCTTGTCGCAATCACAGTTATTACGAAATCTTTGCTTTTTAAGAAAAATTAATAAATTTAATTTTTATATATTAATATTTTACATATTACCTTATTATTTTGATTCCTTATATTCATATCTCTAGTTATTTTGAAGAATGCCAAAAATAAAGTTTTTAATTAATTAAAATGAATATTTAACAAATTGCAAGCTTTTCATAAAATTATTCAAACAATATTTTAAGAAAAATTTCTAACTATTCTTTAATTATATCGATTCTATTATTTTTGAAACTGTTTCGCCTTAAATAATAAATACTAAGAGCAATATATTTATAATTATACGTATAATTATTAGCATAATATTTTCAAATAAAAGAAAATATGAATAAATTAAAATTTTATCATTTAGATATTTTCATTACTGATAATTAAATGTGCATGGATTATTTTATAAATGACTAATATATTAATAAAAATTTAAAAGCATAAAAACTTAAAAATATGATCGTGCAAGTTCAAAAATTTTAAAATAATAAAAGTATTTGTTTAATATAGACTCCTTACATTGTTGTCTTATTAAATTGGTCAAGATTTATTAAGTATTATAGTTAATTTAGTAGAGATTATAAAAATAATCAAGCTGTCAACATTTTTATTACTGAAATATGCCTTTATATAATAAAATATTTAGGAAATTCTTAATTTTAGTTATGAATTCTTAATTATTCTTAGGAAGAGATTCTTAATGATTCTAATATTTAGGAGATCTAATATAACATTCTTATCATATTATATCAATAGTAATTGATTTTATTTATTTTTTTTTGATGTATTAAGTTTTAAACCTTATTAAATAAAATTCACATGAATATGATTTCAAGGTACTAAAAATATATGCAATAAAATATATAAAACAAACAAAAAATTTGTAACAGTATACTATGCTTTAGATTGTTTCATTTATGACCTGACAGTAACAAAATGGATAAAATAATTTAGTAATCTTAGGATAAACATAGTAAGATATTAAATTATTATCAATATCTTTGATTATTGGAGTCAAATATTTGAATCAATTTTAGACTAATACACAATATCCATATTCCAAAAAATATATTAAAGAAGACAATTAAAATAATTAAATGAGAAGTTATACATTGACGGAAACTTAAAAATTTGCTTTGTTAACAGAAGCAACAAAAAATTTTTCTAAAACCGCACCTTCCATTATCCAACAGACTCGCATTTCTTTTCATTTTAACGTTACAGCATTTACAAATAGTATTCTAGTTTTCAATTTACTAAATAATTTTTTCCAAATTTCTTTATTATATTACATTTCAGCTTAATAGCAAAATTTATTAATGATTCACTTTATTCATTTTTATTTGTAACAAAATTTGAACTATTGTTCAATTGCTGCTAAAATCGATAGAATTACTATGAGAAAGACATAATATTTAAAAATTTTATTTAAATATTATGTTTATTTTATTGATTTAAGCAGCAATTGAACAATAGTTTATATTGATAATGATTAATAATTGTCGAATACAAGTAGTCAAAATCTTGGCTTAGCGTTAACTCCATATAAAAAATACAAAGCTTCGAGCATTATATTGAATAAAAATATACGGGAAAAGAGATATTTTAAAATATTATTCTCTTTAAATGTCGGTAAAGAAAAATTAAAAGTAAAATTGTCTTTATAGTATCTTCTATCAACTTAATTCAGAAGGAAAAGAATGACATTGTGTACAAACGTAATATCACTTTAATCGTTAAATAAAATAGTTTATAAAATATAAAAAAGTTTTTTACTATGTTTGTAATAAAATTCATATATTTTATCTTATGTGTCTACGAAGTATAACTATATATTGTTATAAAAAAGAAATACACATACTCATAGTGTCTCCATATAATATGAATACACTGTGATGTAAATTTCCTAAACTTACATTTATGAACAGGACAGCAGCAAGTTAACCACATTTCTATCTTGTAAAAGTTGTATGATCCTAGTCACGTGTATAATATTTGTCATATTCCATTTAATATTGCAAAAACTATTTTACTATACTACAGCGTTTTACTATTTAAATAATAATGTACGTTTATTTCTAAAACTTATGCTAGGACTGAAGTTTCTTTTATTTAAGCATACGTGAAGTTCTAAAGCTCAGGTAATAATTTTAACTATCTTCATTAATTGTTTATGAATTAAACTGATATACAATTATTTATACAAAGTTTTTAAAACAATTTTTAAGTCCTTTGTAAATTATACTTATATTTTATATGATAATTAAAAATTTAGCTACAAATAGTATAACCCTACTGCAATAAATCGAAATAGGGATATTCTGAATCTCATCGACAAGCTGAGGAACAATCATTCATACTTTGCTTCCAAATGTCCAAAACAATGGATGCTCTCCCTGTGTATCTTAACGATAATGACTCTTAAATAATTTCAAATCTACTCTCGTTACTCTCTGAAATGAGACGACCTTCCTATACTAATTAAATAAAAGTGCCCTTGTCTGAATGGAGCTCGGCACATGATTAAGAGATTATACATAATTTGCATTTGTTTTGAATTGTGAAGAAAGGTCGTCGAATATAAAATTCCTTGTATTTGCTATTTTGTTTAACAGGGGCTATAAAAGGGAAAATAAAAATTAGTGGGTATTAACCATATTAAATATAACTCGAACAGAAGTAACATTATCGAATTTTCTTCTTCATAATAATTAAATATTACATAAATTTTATATTGTTTCAGTAATTTAATAATATAATAATGTAATTATTGAAATATATATTGTTAAATTGTTTATGTTAAAATATGGTTTTTAATTAATATTGTATAAATTACTTTTTAACTTTCGATTAAATTGACAAAACGAAATGTAATATTTTACTTTTTATTCAAGGTCAAATATATTCTTCATTTATTTTCAGATACAGTTTAATTGCTTATGTGATCCGAGTTGCATTATTCAAGTATTGTTACAATATTAAATAAAATAAAAATATTCTCTATTTCTGATGACTATTTATTTATACAGTTATTATCAAAAAAAGTTATTTTATTTTACAGAATTATGTATTCTGCTTCTTTCACATTTAAATAATACTCTTGTATACTAACGTCCTATATAAATATATTAAATTTTTGAATAAATTTAAAAATTTTATTAAAGCCTGTTTTGAAAATAAATGTCCCTACTATGCTTTGATTGATTCTCACTGCTTATATATTTATCCAGAGTTTTCAAATTTATATATTTTATACAATTTAATAGTACTTTGTGAAAATTCTCTCATTAATTAGAAGCAAATTTATTCTTTCTTGAGATAATTGAAGATTCATTGTATTACAGGCTATCCTAAAAATTTATTTTAATTTTTTATTAATATTAATATCGCATACGCCAACAAATAATAGGAAGTTAAAGTAGCTATTGCCTTTTTGTAAATTCTTATTTAGAATTCCGGCACGATTGACGCAGGGGTGTCACATATAGCTGAATTCGTAGCGACAGTTTGCACTAGCACAATGTAAACACACAGTGTTGGGAATGACCGAAATTAAAGCTTGCGCCATTCCATTTATCTACGCTGTGAAAGCGGTTGCATTCATTCTCCTTCTCTCTTCTAACTCTTGCTTTTTAAACATTTCAGAAGTGATACACATCATTACCGCTCTTTCGTACAGCTAAATTCGCGTGAATTAATATACAATTAGAAAATACTTCTAGTGCAAATATATGTAGAAAGCTAAGAAAATCCAACAATAATATTTGTATACATTTCTTTCATAATCTTCGCATAGGCTTCATGCATTTCAAATGAACGTGCGTACAGTAGCAAACAGTAACAAATATTGGATTGAGTAAATACATGTTATATAATATTTGAAAAACAAATGAAATTATATTAATATGTACAAATCGGTCGGAGTAATTTCATTTATTTTGAAATACATTATTCGTGAAAATATAATACAAATGTGGAAAATCAATTTTATAATACATAAATAAAAGTTAAAAGCTAATGATAATTAGTGAATAATGAAATTGTAGTAATCGTTTCATCGGAAAGTTTAGCTGCAAAATCTTTTTCTAAAAACATGATCATGAAAGATTGATTTAGAATCTTGCTACGTAACATTTATATCAATGTAGGTATGTTTACCGCTAGTACATTCATTAGATCGTACTACTTAAGAGCCCATGACCCTCCTAAGCCCTTGCAACGATTAGGCAATTGTGATTCAGGTTTCGGTTTATGCTTATTTTTCATGCCCTTAGTAGTATGAGTATTGCGAAAAGCCTCACAAGGTTTGAATAATCGCGAATAACTGCGTACTATTACTGGATTATTATTCAGTCATTCGTGTAAATTAATATATATGCATACTCGCTTAGTCATAAGCCCTCGTAGCGACTATGTCATGCACTATAGATTGAAATATAAGAGTATATTACTTCATGGATAATTTCAAAAGCAATGAATATTGAAATTTGCCATGTCTTATATAAAAAAATAATTTCAATCAAAGATAATTTTGCATCTATTTATTCTGCACCCTAAATTAGGGCTCAACCTTCATGAGTGTATTAATGAAAGGCAGATATTTACAATAAATGATTATAGAGTTGAATAGTTTTCATTGATAAAGTAATTTTATTTTATCCATACATACTTTTGAGTTTTTTCGAAAAATAATATTTGAATATCAGACAACATCGTTAACACACACACACACACACACACACACACACACACAAACAAACAAACAAACAAACACACACACACATATATATATATATATATGTATATATAATTAATTTATAATTTCATATTTCCAATATCATTAATATAATTGACTAAAGGAATATTCATTTAGATATTTTTTAAAATCGTTTTTAAACTTAATGTTATCTTTCGAGAATTAAAATTTATGTAGACATGATTTTAACAATATATAACTTTTATTTTTTTTATTTATAATTTTTTCGTCATAATTTAAAGATTTATGGTTATATAATAGCAAGTGATGTTATGAGTAAAAATTTATTAAAATCAACCGCATTATCAATTTTTACATGCTGAATGCCACAAATAATGGATAAAAGTAGACAAGTAGGAAGGTAAACGGAATGTCATCGTTGCCTTAAGCTTGAGTACTTGATCAGCATGTACATTCGCAGTAGCTGCCTTAACCCCTTTCTTCCACCCATATTGTCAAACTACTGATTTACTTACCAACTTAAATACGCTTTCTTTATACAAATCTGTAGATAAATAAGTTAAATCTTTGAAAAAAAATTAGTATAAAGATACAGTAAAAATATTGCTATAAGAGAGTCAGTGATCAAATATTGAAAAACAACTTGGAAACTAAAGACTAAGTTGTCTTATCGAATGAGTAGATATAATTGAATAAATCTAATATAAGTCACGTCTAATCACTAAAAGGGTAAACTTTAGGGCGAAGGGGTAGGGAATTCGTTTGTGTTCAACTAAACATTGATCCGAACCACTGCCATAATGGTCTATTACTATATTCATACAATTTTCCTCAATCCAATTTTCTCTCCCTTATTTTATCTACGTTTTATAATATCTGCAGATAATCAAAATTTGTATATAATTATTTAAAATTATTATAATTAATTTTCTTAACTACTCGATTGAAAGATATATTAAAAAAAATTTTAATTAGTATAGTAAAGTATTTTCTTCATCAACGAGAAACATTTATATTTTATTTAAATTACTTATAATACGAGAGGTAGAGAGAATAATTATTTTTTTAACAGTAATGTCTAATAATAAAAACAAAATATTCGAACGAATACTGCAATTCTATTAATTAATTCTATGAATAAGATGTTTTTATAATACGAGGTAAAATGATTTAAGAAAGAGTATATATTTTAGATTCACAAATTCTATAAACTGATCAAAATTATTTTTGTGAACATTTATTAAAATATAATGAAGTTCATCGACCATTTCAGCAAATGTATATTTGACAAAACTGTAAGATTAACCAATACATGAAATGTAATGTTAAATATTTAAAAATACTTGGATATATTTTTTTTAAATTGTTATAAGATGCATTCATTTTCGTAAAGTATATGCAATTATATAAATAAGAAATTTATTTAGTATATAGTATATATATTTAGTATAGTTTATATATAGTTTATATATTATAAATTTAATATTAATCACATGATTAAAGTGTAATTTAATCATGCATACGTATAAAATACATTGAGTAAGATTCAAGCTGAAACGATGTTGAATTCAATAATGACATAGAATGAAAATAGATATTTAAAACGAGCACACATTTAGTTCTAAAATGTATATAACACTGATGATAAATACAAAATGAATAATAACATGAGATTATTAACAGTTAGTAAAGTAAACCGATATTGGGTATAGCATATGGATATAATAATTTAATTGTATGCAGCAATTTACAAGTTGAAATACATAAAGCACATACATATATTGGTCTTCTATGAAATGGGTGGATTCGATATTTTAACAAGCCATTTTTACTAAAGCACTAAGTAATATTCCTATAGAATTATAATAATAATAAAAGCATTAGAAAGTAGTTCAAATTAACTGTAGTAAAAACTGAAAGTAAATTCTATTCTTATCAGTATTCATTTAACAAGTTGTATTATTTTTTACAAATATCATCAGAATTTTTGAGGATCTAAAATGAGCGACAGAAGCTAAATTTGAAAGCAAATTTCAATAAGCTCAAATATTGATGTGGTTATTGCACAATGGAAGGAAGATCGTGAAAAAAAAAGACTAAAGAAACGACGCGCGTATCATTCGATCCATTAAGAGGATTAAGCTGCGGTCGTTGTCAGATGAAGTATCAATGTCGCCTATGCTTCTTGCACTCTACTTTTTCTACTTTTTTTTTCTTTATGACTCTCTAAGCATTTCTTTACCATTTAACCGAAAGTAATTTTACATTATTATAACATTGCCAAATCGATTTCACATGTCACATTGATTAAAATAATACATATTATGTCCTAACATTAGCAAGCCTGTATTTTTTAAATTTATTATCTTGTTGTATTGGTAAAAAATCTTGAATGTGATATTATTAAATAATTAAAACGAATATTTGTTCCCGCTATCTATTTGGAATAACCAACTTCCCTTATAAGACAGTAAATTGAAAGAATAAGTTATAAAATTATATAATTGAAATTTTTTCAAATATTGTGAATATATCATTATAACATAAGTGATTCATTTTTTGTTCGTAAAAAAATGAATAGAGATAATAATTCGAAATAATATGAATAAACTCGTATATCGAAATGGCAGATGAAATTATATATATCTTTCTTCTTTTAGCTAATAATAGTTTATTCATATTATTTCTAATAATTATAGCCGTCGTTTAAAAATTTTAAATCGATAAAAGATATTACAATAATTGCTAATTTGTATATTGTATTGATTATTGATAATTAATTTATTATATATAAATAAAAATGAATATTTCTAACTACTTTTAAATAATAAATAAAATTCACTAAAGATATTTTTCCTAAGATTCAAAAAATTACTCGAAATCTTCTTAAATCGCTTCCCACGAGCGCTTCTTCTTCTCCTTTACTTTCATAAACAAATATGAATACACGGACAATACATCTAATGTATTTATAATCAGATAAGTTATGCTCCGAAAAAGCTAAAAGGCACTAGCCTCCATACAATGGCCTTTTATAAATACATTAATTTGCGCAAACAAGGGAATGAAATGTGCAAGTAACGAGGCTCTAGAGACCCGGCGTCTGGGCCTCAATAAGAAAGAGAAGAACGCCAGGAAGTCGACGGCTTGTAATGCTCAGCTTACGCGTGTTCTTTCGTGCAAGTCTACCGAGCTCTTCTCCACGAACCTCTGCAGAACCGCCTTTCATAGCTGAATGCCTGAATGCAGGTTTGGGCAGCCAGCGGCCACTGCATTGCAGTATATATCCACGTGCCCTGTACATTTCCAGCGTATGGTTCTTCGTTCTTTTCGTTCGTGCCTGCCTACCTATCTTCCTTCTTTTTCTGCTCTTCCATTATTGTCATTTCTCCCCTTATTTTCTGTTCTTTTTCATTTTTTTTCTTTTTACCTTCCCTGTTTGGGTCTAGAAATACAAAGGATGAAAAAAAAAACGAGGAAAACAATATTGAGCGGAGATTAAGATATACGCTGCAATGACTTGAGCTGTCATTTGTGAGATTCCATTATTAGAACTTTGCATTATTTATTATGGATTTGAGAATACAGGTTTAAAGGAAATCGTTATAGCTTCAATTAAATAAATTCTTTCAGTGCACCTTATAATAATGTATTCATTGGGCTGGGTTATTATTGAAGTGAAATCTGTTAGAACTGCAAATTTAATTTAAATTTAAGCTTAAGCCTCAAAGAAGAATTATGAGAAAGTCCATGTATTGATTGTAATACATAGGCAAATTTCGCTATTATATTAAGTCTAATAATCAAATTTTATATAAAGATAATTAATATAAATAACAATTTAGCGTAATATTTAGATAAAATATAACTGTTTCTTGTTGTTAAATTGCTTTATTATATTTATTATCATATTTTATATAAAGTATTATAGTATAAAATTGAAAATATTTCAAATAGTTGAAAATTTTCAAGTATATTTATTTGAATATATTCCTTGTGAAGCAGAAAATTGAAAATTCTCATAAGATTTATAACATTGCATAATTTCTCAGTACTTATTGTTATTTATCTGTTATTATAAAAGTTACAAAATAAATCTTCCTTGGAAAAATAAGAGATAAATAATTTTATTTTCGTATCAAAAATTATATTAAAAAATAACCTACTTTTTATAAATCCCAATTTTTTAATGAATGTGATAGAAAAATAAAAACAAACAAAAATTTTAATCGTTATTAAAAATGGAATATACAATTTTTATATTATTATCAGTATTTATTTTTATATATTTGATTATACAAATATTTATACTTATAGACATAAAATAGAAAAATGTTTAACACTAAGTAATTCTTGAAGCCAAAAATTTCATTTATTTCAAATTCATATTGAAATTTCAATTAATGTATAGTCAATAATCTGCAATCTTTTATTATTTTATGAATTCTACAACCAAATCCTGTATATATAATGTAATACAACTAAAACCAATAAAATAAAACTAACTCATTCTTCAATATCCAATATCAAACATTATTATCTTGCAAAAATTCATAAAATGTTATACTTGCGATCAGACTCGATTTAAACTTCAATTAGTACATTAAAAATTGTGAGACTATAAATTTATTAAACATACTAAATAATATAATATGAATAATTATCAAATGATGTCAATAAATTAACAAATTGTTTGTGTAAATATAAAAATCAGAGAACTTTTACGAACTATTAAAACACTATACAGGAGTTACCGAGCAATTATGGACGTAAGCCGGGTCATTCGATTCCGATCAAAGTTTCCATGCGGGAACAATAAGCTCAACATGACTCTCAAGTCGTGCACGTGCGATTAATATATAATATTTTCATGTCGACGGTTGGTTTCGTATAAAATTCAGACGCTTAGCCTCGTGCTTGGTTATCGATTTAGCGTCCGAAAATTTTGCAGTATGCTATGAGACTGCAAGTCTTCCGAGCTTTTTCGACTTATTTCGCATCCAGCAAATAATTAACTTTAATAAAATTCTTGTTACAACTGTTTAGTTTTCAGTCGACCGGTCGCGATACAATAATACAGGCAATTTGAAAATGATAAGCTCGCAAACTTGGTTTTTTTGGTAACTCTTTGAGGTCGGCTGTAAAAATTGAAATATATTTGCTTGAAAAGATGCTTTCATTCATTCCATAAACTTTTACATACAATAGCTTTTAATCGTGAACATTTTGAAAGTCTGTGGGATTACTTGAAAATGTATTTTTCTGAATAACTCGAATCTTTTATTTTAAATGTTTATTTCAAGTATTCTATCTTTACATTGTTTTATCAGAAATATTGTTTTCCTCTTTATAGCATTTATACAATATTTTATTATAATATAAATTTCTAAATAAGAATAATTATAATTAATTATTGATTATTTAGTGGCTATCCCTTCTTCGTTTCTTTTGCTTAAACTTTGAAAGTACTTTTTAACTAAAGGGCATTACAGAAATTCACTCACTATAATATTAGTCATGTCATTTAAACTTGAAAATTCTATTAGCTATTGTTATTTATAGCGTATATTGATAATTTGATCAATACACAATTTCTATGATTAAATTAATTTGAATATCTGATTTAACTAATGATAATCTATTAAAAAACTCTATTATTTTAGTAATTCAATAATTACAAAGTATGTAAATAATATAAACAAATATAAATTTTTAAAAATAAATTTTTACGGGAACTTGAGTCCTGCACATAAAATATCCTTACATTGAAAACATTTAATTTCCATCGAATAAATCATGAATAAAAATAATCAATAAATATCATTAATGATGAATAAAATTTATAAATAAATATAGTAATAATATGATTTGCAGAAAATATAATTATAATTTACATTTAAATATTTTCATCTCATTATTAGTGACAAAAAAATGTCGTCAAACTTTCAATTTCAAATGACTTTTAATTATTAAAAATTTTAATACAGATTTTAATATGTTTAAATATCTTGAATCTTGGCTTTAGTTATCTTTCCATTTAACGTTTTTGTAATAAAATATGATATGAAATGTTAAAAGTTTAAAATCGGTGCTCAGACTTATGCATTCTGCAAAATAACCATCCAAAATTTTTATGAACTCTCTCGATCCTATTTTAGCATCTATTTTTATTTTCTATATAATTTTTCCCTAAATTTCTATCAAATTTACTCAGAAACGAATCTATTATATCAGAACTATGATAATAAATGAAAAATTGCAGTTTTTGCGGAATTTTGAAAAACGTTAGAAATATCAACACCCGTGACAACAAATGAGAGAAAAAAAATTGAAACAAGAATGCTTGTAAGTACAAATAAAATAAAATACCGAGCAAACCTCCACAGATAAGGAGAATAATAGACAGGCTGCCAAGGTAATGTGGTAAAAGGATTGAGAGCTTTGGGGTAAGCTTCGGTATCTCGCTCATGCGACACACCGAATAAAAAGGATCGAATGGAAGGACGAACTCATTAAGTTTTCTAGCGTCAATGTACACACATAAAGATTATGCATAGCTTTTTATCCAAATCTATTTAAAGGAAGTCAAGCAGACAAAGATGAATCTCAAATATTTAAATATTGTATTATAACTGGCCTGGAAAATGATAATTATTAATTATTTATTTTTCAAAAGTATCCTGGCAATCTCACAATCAACGTTCTATCAATTTACTTCTTTGTTTTACATAAGAGCTAAAAGAAGAAAGATATGTATAATTTCATCTGCCATTTCGATATACGAGTTTATTCATATTATTTCGAATTATTATCTCTATTATCTCTTTGAACTTTTCCTTTTGTCTCTTTAATTGCTTTTTTATTAAAGCTAAACTGTAATTTTTTATTTTTTTTTAATTTTAATTATATCGCTATTTGATGTCTACCACTACTTGAAAAACACATTATGATTAAAATAAATATGATATACCTTCATGATTGTAAATTGACTGAAATAATGACATTGTTAAATCATTAAAGTATTTAATAAGAATTGAATTATAAGAAATTTAATTCAAATAATTGTCAAAAATTAATGAGTCTACAATTAACAAATTCACAACATTTTAATTTTAACAATTTAATTTTCAATCGATTTAGTATATAGATAATTAAAATATAAAAAGAGCTTTTTGATAATTTGCGAAAAATAAAAAGTGCATATATGTATCTGAAAAATTAAAAGAGAAAAATTAAAAGTTGTCCCCATTCGTTTTATAAAATGATGCCGTAACAATAATGATGCTTTTAAGACATGAAGAAGAATACGGAGAAAAATATTGAATATAAGTATGTTTAATGTTTTCATAGAGTTAAAATTTACAAATAGATGCAATTATTATTTTATTCTCATATATATATAGATACATAATTTGAAATATATAATTTGAAAATCTTAATTATATGTAGTTGAGTAAAGACTTACACTAATATTTACTAATATACTTAATATATAAATATATATATATATATATATATATATATATATATATATATATGTAATATAATGGTGTAAGTCTTTACTCAACTACATATCATTAAGATTTTCAAATTTCAAATTAAATACTATGAAAAAATTTGTTCGCCAAAAAGATAAATGAATCGTAAATAATTTTTTTTAGCACTTTTGAGAACACCTAAATTTTGTAAAATTTTAAGGTCAAAATAAGTTTTATTAATATTAAATGCAATGTGTATAAGAGAATGGCACATACATATTTAGCGAATATCAGGATTTACAATAAAAAATAATGGAACGTGAAATTGCAATTAGATGATGAATTATTGAACCTTAGAAAATATTTCAAAATTTCTGTGTATACATATAAGTGGAACACGCTACATTTATTCGTCAAACAGCCAAAGTTACACATCGAGTTGTTGAGAATTGTCGTGTCGGCATTTCCGTAAAAATACAGTATAACAAACAAGTGCCCATATCGCCATGGGACGGCATATCGAGGGCGTTAAATGGTTAATCATGACAGCCTTCTCTCTCTCTCTCTCTCTCTCTCTCCCTCAATCCAGGAATTCCGACGAAATTGCGCCTCACTTCCCACTCACCTTTAAATCATCTTCGTCCCAATGTGCACATCCGTATAGGCGACGCTCGCGGGCGGCCCGTTATTAAACGTCCTTCCGCGTATATTATCGTTAAATAGAATATACAGGAGCTGTACGCACACTTCGGTAAACACGACAGTGACTCCGGGGTCGACCTTTCTTACGATGCGCATCTTTCCGGCTCCACAGCAATTTCACGTTAGAGATTTACTAGCTGAGCGAATGCTCCCCAACATTCTCCACGGCATTTGCCGCACCATCGCTTACGAGCTTTCGTCCTTTTTTCGAGAATGCCGTACTTTTTCGGCAACGGCTGCCATGACATATAAGTAGGGCAGATGCTGTACGATGGTGTTGTCAATTTTTGTCAGTCTTTGTGGAGAGCGGCTTGATGTGCCAGCGTTTCCACGATAAAGAAAAGGGGAGGATTTTCCTTTATGTATTACGAGCCAATGTACTTCATTGGAGAATGTTGAAATATCTGTTTTTTGATGCTGCTTTGTAAAATGGCATAGTAACGTTACTAACCATTTAACGTGTTATTTTATGGAACACTTTGTATATGATATGTATGGTTTAAAAAGAGCAAAAACATATATTATTTGGTAAAATATAGGATGATGATTTTTTATTACAAATTTATTTTTATCGAAGTAATTTTAGTGTTTTTCAAAACACTGAATATGAATAAAGATAAATAAAAAACGTGTATTATATGAACAAAAAATTGCAAAAATTTCATTAGCAGCGCGGTATATATGATATTCGAATAAACCATTGGTGAACTTGTTCACCAAATTGCCTTCGATATAAATGATTTTAACATTACCGTATTTTTATTGAATGTTTTATTTCATATCGATTAATTTGACGAATAAAGGGCCGATTGTACAGCTCAGCCAATATAACGACACGAAATAAGTATTATAAAAAAATCATTTTCTCAGACTGTGCGTATAACATTTAAATATGCACTTTCTTTTCTTTAAGTTTCTTTAAGCACTTTTTTTTTTTCTTTAAAAAGAAGCTTTCGACACAGACAAGCATTACCGTACTAGAAAACTTTATCTATTTAAGAACGTCTTCAAGCCACTGCAATCTTGACATTCGGTAAGCAACGGGGGAGAAGAATGATGCAGTCTAAACGATCATTTGCAGCTAGGGCACTGGCTTTTAAGATGGCCATCAGGGCACATCGAATTAATTCGATTCTGCAAGGGGAAGTGATTCTCCAGCCAGTACATGTATATTCGCCAGCACGTTCATGGCTGACATCGTCGGTAGTGTAATTGCGTGTTTATCCGAGCGGCTTAATTGCGCGTATCTCTGTACTATGGACCAACTATTGTTAAATTCTCCTCCTCTTGCAGAGTTCCGAGACGAAAAGAGATTGAAAGGATATTAGATTCAATTATTCAAGGCACACAGCCACTCATACGAGCCACTACGCGCATTTACGTACTGAACTGAACTCCTATCGACGTTATTTGATTCGATCATTTTTTGTCGCTTCTATCCACTCGCGTCATTCCAAAAAACAATGAGTTCTCACAAAATAAATTTATGCAAAGCAGTTAAAACCTTTGAAGCATCCATTAACTAGATGAACCTGCTGTAATTTATTTAATGATTTAAATTATGTATATAAATAAGCTATTGTTGAAACAGTTGATATATATCGTGAAATGTCAAAATGATAATCAGATAGTTATTCCAATTGCAAATTTCATAACATAATCTTGTCAATAACGATAACGATGATATCGGATAATATCAAGCCTAATCGTATATTATTCACAACTTAATTTAAAATGTTTGCATTCACGTAATAAATCGATAAATAATTTTTGTTTAATTCACCATATTATTTTTCGTATATAAGCAATAATAGTTTCAATTATGTCAAATTATGAACTTTCATTAAATGAAAATAATAAATATTGCTTTAGTTCATTTCTATTTATTTTATATATTATAAATTAATTATATTTTCAAACATGTATGACTTTAATTTATTATTATTGAAAATAAATTAGATTGGTGAATTAATTTGATTATGCAATTTATTCTGTAGTTTTAATATAATTATTTGTATTAAGAAAATAGAAACTTCCTCGAAAATATATTATAATTGTATGATTATATATTTTTTTGTAACTACAATAGTCTTTTTTATAATTCGTTCAATGTAAAATACGCAAAGGATATTTTAATATTCAATGTAATATTATTACATTAGCCTTATCTCGAAATATACTTTTGTTCTTCCTTTTTCTTTTTAATATTTCAAACGTAGTAATGCGACTTTTCAGATACAGATATTCAGATGCAGGCACAGCTCCATAGACATTATCATACATACATACATACATACAGACGCGCGCGCACACACACTCACACACACGCACACACATACGTGTATGTATATTATACTTTCTTCACTTCAATATTCAATATATTATCATATCCATCACCTATATTTAAATATTAGATATAAAAACAGGAAGTATAATATATTATTTTCTTATTCTTTAATTGTTTCGAAGATATAATTAATAAACATTAGCGTCGGTCTCAATATTTCCTGTTTATTTATTCTTTAATAAAAAAAATCCATCATAATTATTTCAAATGAATCATATATACGATTTTCATTTCAATGAGCTTATTATGAATCTTTATTTAAAACCTTTATTTTGCAATTATTTTTTACATTGACTTAGTTAATATATTTTAAATAATGCATATTAATCACATATTCATCTATTATAAAATAATAACACATAATTGAAATATTATTATGCCTACAATCTTTGCATTTTATTTGCTATTTTCAATTGCTGTAAAAACAAGAAAAACAGTTTTTAAAATTTTTTGGGGAACATATATCTTTGCCAAAACAAACATTTATATTACTCCAATGATATTCTATAATTATGAAAATATTTATGCAAATTCAGATTTTTACAACATGTAGTTTTTTTACTAACACTTACGAAATAAAATGTCTTATAGAATACTTTAAGATTAAAATAAAAAAAGTAAGTCTGTGATTAAATACAACATCTTATTAATAAACCGATGCACTTTCAATTTGAGAAATTAGGCCGAATGCAAATCGCGAAAGTTCATACACAAGGTAATTGCTCGAGTATTTAAACAGTGTAACAACAGAGATTCTGCAAGCTAGATTTGAGAATACAACTCTGTACACGAATCAACAAAAGTGAGAAATACAAGCCTAAATTATGCAATTACTATTATATCTTAAATTAGTATATAAATTTCAGCCAAAAGAACTTGTCTATTTGATAAAAAAAAAGGGAAAATCCATGTTTTAAAAAAGAAATGCTCAAGAATAGTTACATTTCATGGAACATTTAATATAATACATTAAGCCTATTTATCGGAGCAATGATCATAAAGTATAGAAATTAATTTTCCGTTAACTTCAAAAATATTTTTTATTTATGTTAATCTTAAACATAAACTATAAAAAAAATCAATCAAGTGTAAATATTTACATAAGAAACTAAAATATATTTTATAAAATAAAAGAGGCAGGCATGAATTTTAAATTTCATCTTTATCTATGAGTCTAAAATGTAAATATTTTAAATATAGCTCTACAGTAAAAGATTCGTCCATGGAAAGTCGTAGCAAACATTTCGAAATGTGAAATCCTGGGAAGCTGGCCAATTTTCCGACGCTTGCTTACTTGTTCAACTAAGAAAAGATGCCCTCTTACTGGATAACTTGAAGGAAGAGCGAAATGCATAAGATTCGGTTTTCGCCTGTAAGTCCACGCAGTTTTGTTCGGCTTTTACAATACACTTTGAAAATATAGGATATAATACTGATAAGTTCACTTTTTCTACAATGCAACTATAAAAACTTTAACTATTTTTATATTTACTCGATTATATTTATTTTTTAATATTTTATTGATTATTACTTACTTGTAAGGTAGTTAGTATAAGAGATTGAGTTTTATAAAAATGCGAACAAATTATGTTCAATTACGTCTGAATTATACAATCCAGAACAGTATTTAATAATTCTAAATTAAATTTTTCATTCACTTTCAAATATTAAATGTTCTTAAATATATAAGACTCTATCAACAAATTTAAATATTTATGATACATTACAACAGAAAATATATTTATTTGGTAAATCTAATTGATCATATAAAAATAGTCATATAAAAATTGAAAAGAATAAAATAAAGCTATAATATAATAAAGAAATTAATTATTTATCAATTAAGTAATATTATAATGAAGTATTAAAGAAAAATAATTTATTAAATTAAGAAAAATATTAAATAAATAATATGTAGTAAAATGAAGTATTATTAGATTTTATTATAATTACCTTAAATAATCGTGAGAATAGATTACATAATGAGTAAATGGTATCAATGGATGTATCATTACGGTATAAATAAATAACAGCACTACAATCAAATAGAGGATAAAAAATATTATATATATTTATTATTTAAAATAAAAACACTTCGCAATTTTTATCATGTGAAATAAAAAAACTTTAAAAATCAACGTATATTCAAAATATCATTCTAATGCAAATTGGGTTGGAATGTATATTTATATATATGTATAACGGAAAAATATTCGAAAAATAAATACTTGTAAATGATATGTTCACAAATTATAATCAAATATTTTGGTAAGAAAATAGAAATGAACATCCTAATTTAGATACTTATATAATGTCTTGGAACCACGGCAGTTTTTTAAAAATTAGAAAGCATATCCTTATGCTTAAGTTATTTATTGTTTATCAAATTCATTCGACGATTTATAATATTCATTTCATGTTTGCATTGATTATACAAGTAAAAATTGTTATATTTTCGACATATCGTACTTATTATTTGACTTTATTTGATTTAGAGTAAGTTATACAAATATAATATAATTTTATACGGATAGGATGATAGAAAATGACATAATTAAAACTTGTATTTAAGCAAAATTTCAAGTAATTTGAATTTATAATAATTTTGAAATTAATATAATTATTAATTGTTTAAAACAATTAGTTTTCTTTAAACTATAAGTTAAAATTTACAAATACGAATAAATCATGTTGTAAAAAGCGATAAAACTTCAATTTCTTCTTGGAATAAAAATATATTAACTTAAATTTCTTCTTGATAAATTAGCTGCTATTGGTTTATTTTATAGTATAATTAAAATAAAATGTTCTATGTATTTATTTCAACTTCTGAAATGAAATTATTAAAAGAACAAAATTTATTTCATATAGAATACTAATACTTGATTTTAACCATTATTTTTTCACTCATTATTTATAATATTTTTATACTTTGCATGTATTATTAATATCATATAAATACTATCTTAATAATATATATTAAAAAATAAATATATCTTGATGGTATTTTAATATTTTAATGAAATTAAGAAGAAAATTATATTTCTCAACATATATCATAATATGTCGTAGAGAATATCTATCATGCTATTTTTTACAATAATTCTCGACTAATTGTATATGTATTAAAAATATTCTTATATGAAATAAAGATTAGAATATTTATATGAAAAGTCAAAATCACATTCTTTTAAATCTTAGCACCATAAGATTAATCTTCAAAGTCAAAATCGATTTTTTAGTTTAATAATTAAGAATTACGCAGAAAAGTCACGGCACAACAATTGCTTATGAAAGTTCGAAGTCATATTAAATGTTTGTTTAAGAATAAAAAGTTTCAAGTAAAATTATTGCTAGTTTTTAATCGCAAAGACAAAAATATGTAGTCGATGTCAACGTTTTAAATATTAACATAATTAATATTAGCGAGAATATAATAAATTTTATAATAAATATATTAATATTGTAATTTACGTTGAGGAAATTAGGAAATTTATAAATAATTAAAACATAAAATTCATGCTTACAATCATTTCAAAATTCCAATTCAAATTTATTATTAGATGTCTAAATATCAAATAATTCTAAATAGAATATTGATTAACTACAGTACACTTTGTTCTAAAGTAGAAACAAGATATCAATTAAAATCGGAGAGTTTCAATTTTTGTAATAACTGTTTCAATATTTAATACATGTATCTAAATACAAATATTACTTTAAGCACTGTAAAATTGCTTGTTATCGTTATATAATAAACAAACTCAAATTAACTTCTTCATTTGAATGTTTACAATTCTTTTTTATTTTATTATTTTAGTAAAGAACCGTCATTCGAAATGGAAAACTAAATAAAACTTTAAATGCCAGAAGAAAGAAAAGAAATAAAATGAAAGTAATGGCGAAAAAAAGTAAAAAAGTGATCGGTATAATGAGGGAAAAAAAGACAATGAGTATTGGATTAAGCAAAGAGGCGTCGAGCGTAAGGGGAGTGAAGTGGTGGAGGTGAAAGCGTCAGATTATAAGGCGTAATTAGATCAATTAATTATCAGCGCAACCTCGTTGCACGAGATCGTGCAACGCTTTTGGCAAATGGTGGCTTGGAGAGCGTCAGTTTAGGTTTCTCCTGAAATATGGCTACTAATAATATATAATTATTGCAAATATTACAAAGATCTAATGATATTGCTGTTAATACAAAACGTAAGCATTATACTATCGTAATTAATTCGTAAAAATTATTAAAATTTTAAAGACATTTAGTTCGAATTAATAACTATTTGAAATACTATAAATTTGTAAGAAACTCAAATACATTTTAGTTGATAATTTACTCCATTTAAGCTGCTATTGGCACATAAACGATATTTCTATATAAAATCCATAAAGAAAATAATTTTGTATATACATCGTAAAATATTTTAAATGAGGTGCAAAAAATTCATAAATAATTTTCAAATGCATCGGAAGTAGGTCAAGAATAATATTTTATTGAAAAAAAGAAAGGAAATCAATGTCCTTATTAAAAAAATGAATGAACTGCTAATAATTTGGATATAATATAAAATAACATTATGCTGTTATCGATACTTTATATCTGTTTATATAAATTAAATGTTAAACTTAAATGTTCCTTCATATTTTTCCTTTATTTTTTTGTTTTTCATTGCAATGAATACGTATCCATAGATTTGTGAAATAAATATTCATAGGTAATATTGAATATTCAAATTTTAATTAAATTTAATCACCAATGTTTTTAAATCGTAGTTAATTCAGAATAACTATGCAATCCAATTATGAAATAACCGTCCAATAAATATGAAAGTTCTGCAATCTTCTTTCTTTGTAAAATTAAAATGAAACGAAGATGGTATCGGAGAGCAACAAAATATATAAATTCATAAATTATTAAAATTCAAAAAGAAAAAAGAAATGAAAAAAGAAACGCTAGAATAATTCGAGTAAATGAAAGGCAAATTAAGTGATGATAATCGCATACGGCGGTGACTCATCAACTCGAGTATAAATGAAATGCAAAACAATGGACAATGTACAACCATTCACATTCGCAAAACTGCGTAATTTAACGGCATTTCCTTGATCTATTTAGTGAAACCGTGAACCATATGTACACCAACTCCACTATATCAAAAATTAAATAATTTGTTTATACATGTCGGTTTTTTGCTATGAGAGCATTTCTTTGCTATCATATGATTACTCTATATATTGAAAGATATGTCTTTATTATTTACTGGCTCGTAATAAATTTAACGTTGTGACGACAACTATATTTCAATCAATCTATAATAAAAATATATAAATTAACGACACATCGATGGTAATCTCTTAATGCGTATCCTCGAAGTTGCTTTTAATATGGTTTTTTAGATATGTTAATCCATTGAAATGTGATAAATATTACTTAAGTGTTTAAAGTGTATTATTTATTTTACGAAAACCAGTGACAATTTCTCCAAAATATAACTCTATTCATTGTTTGCAATCTAAATGCAAAATTTCACGAAAGGTTGTTATTATTATCATCTAAATAGTAGTATTCTTTTGACGAGAAAAATTGTATCTGACAGATTTCTGCTCTACAACTGATGAAACAATTTTTTGCAAAATGTAAGTATCAAGTTGATGTGCGTCCGGTATATAAAGCACTAATGTACGTTAATCCTAACTTCAACCCGTGCTTAACTACGTGGACAGGTATGTGCATACTGACGGCATACGTTTCTAGGTGCGCGCGATGAACTTTTGCGCATATTGTCTACGCCCTGAATGAGACGGTAAACGGCGTTTACCAAATCACGAAAGCACTCGAGAACCCAATGTTTATAGCAGGAGAGACAGTTCCGGACAGCGAGAGACACAACCTCGATCACGCCGATCATCGTGGCAAGATTCCCAATATCACAAATCACTTTCCTCTCAAATTATAAAAATTATAACATTGATAGGTTAATAAGAATAATATCAACAACAACGGAAACAACAATGATGATGCTGATGATGATAATACAAATAAAAATAATAATAATAATAATAATAATAATAATAATAATAACATAATATAATGATGATGATGATGCAATTGATAATATTTATTCATACATTGTTATAATTATAATGTAATACTGTAGTTGTGTCAAGTGATTGCTCGGGGTCTGCTTGCCCTTATCAGAGTGGTCCGATGATAATCTCCCGCTGATTCTCGACAGGGACACTATTTTCCTGCTAAAATACCTTTACACTTACAATAGCAATTATTTCATAAACCTAAGTATTTTATTGGGAATATCAATTTGAAATTTTATTTTGTAAGTGTCATAGATTTGCAATTATTTATTATCAAGCGTTGCATTCGAGCACATTATTTAATAAAATACTATTTGGAACCATTATTTTATAACCATATAATAATTAAGACTTTCTAAATTGGTAATTATCATTCCATTAACATTATTATTAATTATATATATTACATATATTATATATGTATATTAATAAAAACACATTAAAAATATGTGACACTATCGATTTTTTTATAATTGCTTATAATCAGTGGTTTACTAGTCACTAAGTGTAATTATAATTAAATTATGACTTAATGAATGTATGGGAGTTAGTTGTAAATAACAATTATTATTTCATTACAATAAGTAATCAAATAATAGTTGAATACAATAAGTAGAATCAATTCTATTTATACAATTATAGAATTGTACTTAGCAACAGTGCGAATTAAAATCATAGGATAATGTATTAATGTTGTATTAAATTAAAACTGTTATAAACATGTATTTTATAATTCGATTGAAGATATATTCTAATGCAAACGATGGACTATTATGAACATATATTTTTTATAAATATGAATTAACTTTTATGCTTTACAATAGATACCAGCTAAATATATAAATAACACTTCAGCTTGAAAATTATCAACTAAGCAATCAAAATTATTTTTAGCTGTAATTTCGTAAACGATGTGTAAACAACTCCGAGCCAATTGAACTACTACATTCTCGGGGAATGGCGCTAAGTTCTTGCAAAAGCTACAGTCAAGATGAATGTCGCGCCACAGCACACAGTCGCGAGACAGAAATGGTAGTAGGAGAGAGAGGCAATAAGTGAGAGGTGGGCTACAAAGAGCCAAATGGAATCAAAAGTATCGCCCGTTCAAGTCAAAATATTAAAAAAGGGCCGCAATCAGAAGGACGAAAGATGAAAATTATACAAACAGAACTTATAACGAATCCGTCATTTGTTACATACTTGTCGAATTCATAATGGCCCACGAGCTTTTTATGCTAGAAAACAAATAATCTGGCAATAGCTTGTACACATAGGATGTAAAAGTTTTCAATAGAATTGAGAAAACTGTCTCGTTGTATACTTAAATAAATAAATGTTGTATTTTATGTCTTGGTAATTTAGTGATAAATTAATAAGGAAAATTTTACACATATATTACGAATAACTTTAAATGCTTTTAGAATTTTATACAAATTTTCATTGATATATTTTCGATGATTATATGTTACTTTAAAATATTGTATAGTCATGGATATTATATGATTATAATGATATTAGCGAGTAACTACAAAAACTACTTAAAACAAGTTTCATGCATTTAACTTGAATTTCTATATAATGGTCATGACAAGGAATTAATCCCAAAATATTTAATTAAATTAATAAAATATTCAAATGATATTATAAAAGGATGTAATTGCGTATTATAATTTCTAAAATTATAATTCCTAATTATAGCATAAATCAATGAAGAAAAATATAATCATCATTATAAAATTATAATCAGGATTTCAAATTATTATTGAGTTATACTACTGTCAATGTAATGGAATTTTTATATGAGAATTATTTATATTTTTGTTTTATTAAAAAATTTGTTAAAAAGTTTGATTAAAATTTGAATTTAAATTATTGATAAAATTAAAACATTCTAGCCATTGGCTTAACTGCATTTACAATTTCATCAAACAAGTCATATTTCCGTAATAACAATGTATTCTTTATATACGAATGATTCAATCAATTCGAATATTTAAATATTTCAAAAAAAAATTATTAATAATTTTGTATTTATTTGGAAATATGCATGTTAATTTATAAACAACTTAGGATTAATGTTTTCATCTTAATAACAAAGTGAAAATAAAGTACATATTATTGTTGCAATTTTCAAAAATACAATTTTAAATATTATTCGTAAACATGACATGCTGCAACAAATGATAAATATCCTAAGGAATTAAAATTCTTTTTCTTTCATAAATATAAAAGTAACAGAGACCACGAACTAAAATCAAAGTTTGACGTGAAAAATATGAGTTTTCTAATGAATCTACTATAAATCTTGTACAGGAAAGCCTTTCGATTTCCATCCAATCTGTCAATTATAAAAGTGTAAAAAGTTTTAGTCTAACATTAGTAACAAATAGAACAAAAAAAAATAAATAAATAAGGAAAAAAGAAAAGAAAGATTTAAAATATCGAAAACAGATGAAGCCGGAAAATATTAGTACAATAGAGCAGAGATAAAGGAAAGTGTGGAAATAAAGCAAAAGAATTACTTAAACGAGTGGAGATGAAAACAAATATAAAGCAACAATAAGAGACAAGCAGTGCAAAAGACAGAAAGCGAGAAAGTGCGGTTAGAAGGTTGAATGTATTCTCCTGGGTCATTAATGTTCACCCAAGCTAACGAAGTTGAGAAAGTAGCACCCACACCAAAGACAGAAAGAGAAAGAGTGAGAGGTGCTATTCTAAAGGCCCCACGCTGCGGCTCCATTCCCCACTACAACCGCCATACCGACTATATGCATAACCAAAGAGGGGCGGTTGAAACGCCTGCATTATGCATATAAAGGGAAACAAATGGGGATTATTCGTGCCGCTACGATATTTCTGCACGCCATATTCCCTCTTTATCTCTCTCTCTCTCTCTCTCTCTCTCCCTCTCTCGCATTTTCTCCTTTCTTCGCAGTTTAGTGCATCGACAATGATGCGACGTTAGTTAAGAGTTTTTTAAGAGGGAAGCGCACTGACATTGTAGCTGATTTCCGAAGTAACACAGAAATTCAAATATCCGGCGACTATTCTTTGCATATACAGTAGCATAATATATTTCTCTTTCATGTATAAATGAATTCAACAATAAATAAAAGAGTTTTTTCTAATTATTTTAGTTTTTACACATTTATTAATATTTCAAGAAAGTATTACTAATTAAATTCAGCTAAGAAATCATTAATTTTCTATTAAAATATGATCTGAGTTAAATATTTAAAATTATCGAACATTTAAATTATGAAATTATTTAAAATATATTATATATATTGTTTAAGAATGGTCTATATATTAATATATAATCCACGTATTAATGCATTACCACATTACCGTAAATTTATCTTATTTTACTTACTGCAATTTCAATAAATAATAATAATAAATAATAACTATAAATAAATTATAAATAAATTATTACAAATAAAAATAACTGCTAATGGGATAAAAAATACATAAATATATATTGGATATGAAATTTCTGATTTCATGTGCACTGAAAAAATTAATCGTTATATGATCAATGAAAGCTTTTGGAATTCGCTTGAGAAGCTATTCATTTTGAATGATAAAGTAGTAAACATTTATGTTAAAAACTTTTGTGGTTTCTTAATTATACTTAATTTCCATATTCATAAATATAAATAAAAATAATACCCGAAGACTGTATGTAAATATTTATTTATATTGGTAAACATTGGTACGTATTATTTTGTAACTATATATAAATGAAAATAACATATAGTATGAAAATTAACATAAAAAAAATAATTCAACGGTTTATATTGTATATAAAACTCAATATAAAATAAATTGACTTTTGTTTCAAGTCATTAAAATAAGCATTAAAATAAATATTGAAATTGCACATTTAAATTAATATAATAGAAAATTTTTTGAATGAATATGAATAACTTTGAGTTCGTATAACAATATTCCCTCTTCGATTCAATATAGTTATAATATCGGAACAATGTAAAGTACAATCTGCAAGCTTGATATCCGTATTATGAAATAAGAATGTAAGAGAAATTTATGACTTACATTTAAAAATTATTACAAATTTGTATAGTGAAGCGATAAAATTATATCAGTAAAATATTGCTACAATTCTCTAAATATATTTCTAATATTATTTATAATAATTTTAATATTTTATATGTCTATAGCTTTAAAACAATATCTTAAACCGATATTTAACTGTGTAGTAAAGAATGCGTATATGTACATACGTGCATCGAGATCAATTGATGTTACTGTTACAATACAGATATATAGTAATAAAAGCATAAAAATTTCTTATTTACAAATTCTTATCACATTCTTTTCAAATATTACATCATTAATTGTATATAATTTGTGTATATATTATCTTTACATATATGAAACATTGATTTGTGCTCTTTATTGCATGATAATTTAAGGATATTCTATCAAAATTCATTCGATTTTATGAAAGTTCCATCATAAATAAAATAATTTAACTTATATTAAACTTCAAATTATTACGTTTTGTTTTCTATAAACTTAATTTTTAATAAATCAGTTTAATTATTTATCCGTCCATTAAATTCTCGTACTTATAATAAGTAATCTATTAATATACAAAATTAATTTTCACACAAAGATATTCAAAGCTCCTTCCGTCGTTTAATTCCACAATACAATTATCTGAAGAAAATCAATAACAAAACTGTTGGAGCGGATTTTCTCATCGGAACGGAAAAAAGTATGCGTAGCAATTGAAAAGTATCTTTCGAAATTTTCTCGCCGTGGTAATTTATCGTTCTTAAATCGAGTAGCTGCACAGAAACAGTTGATTATCAAGTGGTTGCGATAAAAAACACAAGAGCTTCGATACGTATTGCGAGAAAATCGAAATTCACTATCCCTACCACACAAGCAATATCTCATGCATAGAGGCCCACAAGTGAAAAATACGTTGATATATGCTGTAGCAAAAAGTTACCTGAAAGAAAGCAGAGCAATGTTGGTAAAAGAGAAGGGCAGAAAAGCGCGTATCACGCGAATGTCTAAGTAGGCAGGCACTGTCATAAAACACTGAATATAAGGAAAGGAAAGTAGTTTCTTAAACAAAAATTCTTATTCCATCCAACAGATTTATTTTGTACTTAATGGAGCTGGATTATTTATATTAATAAAAAAGAGATTGTCGGCTAATATTCTTTAAAATTTTCTACTTTAATAGGATGAATAAATATATTATAATTATTATTATTTTGCTTTGAATTGTATTTTATATGAACTTTAGCTGCACTTAATTTTTACCATATTATAGTAAGAAAATTAGGTAGTGAACTCATTAGGTTAAAATTTTTAATTTAAATCAATACAAGCAACAGATGTTAATAATAAAAAGCATAATTTTCCAAATATATTTAAAATTTTAAAACTACATAATTTTATCTCTATTTTCCACATAAATTCCCATAAATTACTTATTTTATATTAAGAAATAAAATAAAATAAAATAAGCTGTAAGAATTCATGGAGTATGTAAACTAAATATAATTAATAGTATATAAACTTTCCATTGCGTGTTCGAAAAGACAAATTGAGAAATGACAAAAAAGTGAGATAGATATGCCTGGGTATTTTAGAAAGAGTTATTGCATTAATAATTGACAAAAATTTTTTCTCCTCAGTTGTTGTATTTGCACCCTACTTTACTTTGGCTCTGAATTATTTAGCTAGGAAAGGTCTGACAACATGCACATGTCGAAATGCAGATTCACGTATCTGAATTACGAATCGACGACTTCGAAGAACGAGACACTCTCCTTTTTTTAGTTTTTTCCGGAGTTTCGGGTTGGTTAGTTATCTAGTTTTAGTCTATATAACTTGTTGTATGCAGTTCGTAAAAGCAATATGACACGATATAAAATTATAATTTTAATTAACATTGTTTGGCTCTGTTTTAAATAAAAGTCAAAATACACGATGAACGAAAAATTTTCTAAAATGTTAGAGTTCAGTTTTCAATAAAAACAAAAACAGCCAATTGTACTAAAAACAAAATGCATTGCGGTACAAGTAATTGAGTTTAGATGATTAATTTTAGACTAAAAATAAATGTTAGAATACACGATAAACGAGTAGCTGCTATAGCTACTGTTGATGTGCTGTCTTTTAATTGTGAGGAAAATGGAATAAATATTTCCTTCCTGTATAGGTCCAATTATTTTGAAGTTAAACATATGGTATTAACAAATATACTACATAATAGTACACATTTTTATTTTAATTGAACAAAAATTTTGAAATATTTAAAAAATACAAAAAATTTATTAAAAAAAGTCGTCTCAAAATTGAATAATATAGTAATTTTTACATTTTTGTATTCAGTAACATATATAAATTAAAATATTTCATTTCTATTTATATGCTCGTCTAACAAGCATCAAAGACAAACTTTATTTTAACTTACTAATTTTAATCATAAAAATACACGAAAAATTCTCGCTTTAATCGAAAAAGTAGCAAATATTAAAATTTCTGTTTAATGTAATTTTTTTCTTCAGATCCTCTAAATAAATATTACACGATACAAAAAATTATGAGTTATGAGAATACTTATAAACTACTTTACTCATTGAATAAGATTTTTTGTTAAAAGTCATAATAAATTAAAAATAATTATTTTTTATTTATTATTTAGAACTTTATGGTATACGTATAACTGGAATGAATGTTTCATGTGCATCATTTATATTTAATTAAAATGGATTAAAAGCTGAGTTTGAAAAATAAATAAAGATATTGTTTAATTTCAAAGTCAAAAAATGAATTTTTTTCATAAAATTTTTAAATTAGAAAAAAAGTATTAGTTTTCGTTTTAAAAATCTGACCTACTTTATTAATTTACTTAAAATTCAACAAATTACATACTTCTGTGTAAAATAACTATAATCATCCTTAGAAAAGCTCTGCCTCTCTTTACGTCAATGAACACTCAATATTTATACAATAAATTGTAATTATATCTATTTAATTAATATACTAATTTACTAAGTTTAAATAAATATCTGATTACACCAAAGTCTTTTTAAAATCAACCATAATAGAGTAAATATAATTGTAATTAAGTGATCATATATATAAGTTTTAGATTGAGACACCTGCTAGAGATTAATTTAAGAACAATTTTTATTTTTATGAACAATTCTATAAATAGATAAAATTATTTATATACAATTAAAATCAGCAAAAGATAATAAAGTTGGTCATATTTACAGAGAATTACATTTATTGGAAACAATTTATTGTAAATATTTGTTTATTTCTTGTATCTTCAAAATATTTAATTATATTCTGTATTATTTGTTAAATTTGTACATTGTTTGTATGATTTCAAGTTAATGCTAATAAATAAATTACTTATATGGAATTTTGTCTTTCTTGATATTAATTAATAATTGCAAAAATTAAAATGAAAGTAACCTGATTCCTTCGAGTAGTGGTTCGTTAATTATAAAAATTGCCTTATCGAATTTAACTTTTTTAGGTTTCTATCGCATGACGTTCCATGACATAGATTTTTTTAAGTGCAGATCGTATGATGATCCCGGTACTTCTGGGAAAACCATTTCAAAGTTCCTTTCATAATAATATTAGTTCTCATTTCTTCGCTACGATTTATGGTAACTATAATTATTTTTCCCTAATATAAAATCAGTAAAAATTGTAAAATTTATTATGTATAATTTTGTTTATATTTTATTGTTTTTTTTTAAATTAAACGTGAACGATATTTTTGTGTCGGTTGTCTAAAATTAGACCAATAAAAACCTAAAATCAACAAATTCTATTATTCAATATTTATCATAAAAGGATTTTTGAGTATCTATGTAGTATTATTTTATATTACAATGTACTGAGCAAACCTTGTTTATATGAATTACGTAGAAATATCGAATAAGTAATTATTGTCATAAAATGATATTATATATTATAAAATAAAACATACACCCTCGCGTATTTAAATTTGCAAGTAGTTCAGTTTGTAGATAAAAATTAACTTATTTTTCTCATATTTAATATGTAAATTTTTTACGTTTCTGTTAAATGATTCGACAATTTACTTATTGCCCTATTGATATTATTTAATGAAATTACAAATATATAATTGTGTAAAAAAATTAATCATTTTACGAACAACAATAGCACTTTACTATTGACGTAAGTTATACGTATCTTAAAACACCATAAAGAGACTAGTTGGTTCACCTTCGAAATTTCAATTCACACATTTATATGGCCTGTAGCCCCATTACTGTAGGGCCTTTACTGAAATGTGGAGGATAATTGATATTAATGGAGCTTCCATTATAAGGTCGAGTACATTGACCGAGAAGGTCACGACGATCCCACTTGTGTGCGTGTTTCCACCAGAGATCTTCGTATCATCCCCTGAGCTTACGACAAGTCTAGAAATCTAGGGTTGCTCCACTACAATATCACCTTCATCTTAGAATGCTTGTCTTAAAGGGATACAAACACATACGCATATCAGGCATAAATATAGATAGAGAATAAAATTTTTACGATTGACTAAATTTTTACGATTTAATTATCCGGGAGTACTTTTATTAATTTTTTTTGCTTAGTAAAAATCATAAAGAATATTATGATTAATATTATAATTGATATCGAGAATAAAAATGATAGAAATAGAAATAAAATAATTAATAATACAAAACAAAATTTTAACTAATTAATATTAATGCATGCGATAAACATACTGTTCGTGTATGTATATATATAAGAATTTCAATTATGAATACCAATTCAACATAAAAATAATAATATTATTTAGTGTAATGCAAGTTTTAATACAAAGCTTTCAAACCCCATTCCAAAGAATTCAGAAAATTACATTAATGTTTCTCATCACATCAATTACGTTAATTACAAGTGAAATTGATGACGCACTATATTGTAGAATTTCAAAAATTGCTCGAGATGATAATGAACTCTGCGAAACAAAGCATAGATCATAAATCATGAAGGACATTTTCCTTAATCACTTTATGCAGATCTTTCAATAAGAAAGCATATGTAAGCGTAAAAATGTTTTAGCGGAATATTTCTGCTCATAAAGCTACAAAAATACGAATTTAAGTCGATCCAAAAAATCTCTATAAACCATTGGGTTATATATATATATATATACGTTGAAATAATCTTTTACAAAACATTAACAAACATAAAATATTACATTTCAATACTAATTAAAAATTATATAAATATTAATAAGTAAGTAATTAATCTCAAATAAAGAAATTGGCGAAATCAACACTAATAATAATAATGTGTTCATATACATTTAAAATATGTATCAACTATCATTTTTTTAAACAGCAATATAATGGAAAAAATATATTAATTAGTATCTCAACTACTTAAAAAGCACTAAATAAATATGAATTTGACTTGTAAAAATTATTTATATTGGCATCATTCACATAACTCTATTACCAACGTTCTTAAAAAACATTCATTATCAAACGAAAATGAGACATTATTCTTTAAATGAAGATAGAAACAAAACAAAATTTATAATAAAAAATTTAGATATTCAATTACGTACTTTCAATATTTATACAAACATTGTCAGATTTATTTAAAATTGAGTTCTTTTTTAAATATAGTTAACCTTTTTAATAAATTTTGATGACTCATTGATCTAGCATGTGTCTTATGGGACATGAAATATAAAATGTTTATTATTATTATAGCCAAATTATTTTATATCTGTCTAATTTTTATATGTATTATCATATTATTTTTTTATCTTTCTTTTGAATTGAACAATAATTTCATCATATTCGAATAGTAATGTATTACGTACCATTAAATTTACTGTTGTAATTCAAGTGTAGGAAAATATTTTCTTATACGAATCAGGAACTACGACGATGCTTATAAAGGAAATCATGTAAGATCAATTGTTATTAATTATTAGTAAATCGACCTAGCATTATCTTCCTTTATCATAAGAATAAGAAAGCATTACGATTTAAATAACAAGCTTTTAGTATCTTAGCAACTTCTTTTCAAGTTACCAAAATCTCATAATCTATATCAACACGTAAGCATTATAAAAGTCTCATTGCTCGAGTGAATGTCCATATTTTAATCCAATATTAGTTGGATCCATATTTTAGTTCATATTTCATGTATAATAATTAATGTGAAATGCATCGATATTGCGCATAGTTTCTTCGATAAATCTTTTCATAAGACTGAGTTAACCTAACTGTTAACATGAACAAACTGAGTTAACATAACTGAGATAAGTTAACCTTAAACCAAGTTCACTTCCCATAAAAATAATTATGACAAGAGATATTATCATTACATACGACTAAGAAATTATATAGAATAATGGTGTTCTTCGTTAACTTGTCTGTTAACTCCAAATCATATGAAAAAGATATCATCCGGGATTTCTTACTAAAGACTACCAAAAATCTATGGCTTCTGATATGGCTGGTTGAATAGTGTGGGCGAGGTCAGAAGGAAAACTGAAAGAGCAGCAGGTAGTGGGTGGATAAGGCAAAGAGAGAAAAAGTCGAAGGAGGTGTCGAGAGGCAAGTTTTAGTATTTTTAATAGGCAAAAGGAAATGACAAAGTCCTGCTCAACCGGAGTACCGCACGTGAAATTGGCGCGTGAATTTTTGTTATGCAACAATGCTCATTGAAAAAAGAGGCTTTCTTCATGCCAGTAATTTTTTGAAAAACACATTCTTTATTCGAGCTTAGAGAGAACTTCTAACGATATTGCCGATCTTTCATTCAGGAAGACTTCCGTATTTATTCTCAAATTACTATTTCCTATTATAGAAATTTATTAAAATATCTTGGAACAATTATTTGCTCATTAAAATGCTTATAAATGTAATTTTTATACAAAAATACTGCTCATTCGATAATAGTTAATAATAAATTGGTTCTATTTGCCAGTGAATATTTAGGATACAAAACATTTATGGATTGTGTATTAATTTAACGTAATTCAAAATTATATTAAAAATGTATTATTTATTCTTTCTATTTTTTGTGAGATTTATATATATACAAACATTGAAGATCTATACATTGAGCAAATAATATTTACATTATAATATGTTGTACTTTAATAATTTTCAAGTAATTAAATAAAAATAATAATTTTAATTCAAATTCATAAAATATATTTTTTTCTATGGATTAATATAAATTGAAAGTTTTAAATTATTCATTGATAATCACATGTAAATGATAATATTACTTTCATATTCTAAATCACATCTAGATATTGTTAATCTAAATTTTACAAAAATTTTGGTCGTATATGTAATAAATTAACTTACGATCTACCGATGGTATATTTCAATCACACTAAAAAATCACTCGTAAAAATAATATTTTAAAATAATTCTATCTTCATTATTAGTTATTATTCACATATTGGTTATTAAATACTTAAAATAACAGATCGATTTTTAATCGATAATAATAAATTATGTTGTTCAAGATCATTTCTGCTTCTTAAATAGTGTGCAAAGTTATTAATATACAAATTAAAAAAGAAAGGGTGCGGTGCTATTTCACGTGCATTACGGTTCTGCTTTTTAAAAATTTTTTCCTTTTTATTCTTTCGATGCTGCAATGAACTTCCATGTACACAGTCTACGAGCCGCTGACATGCGACAGGCCTCTCTTCTTTCTATTTCTTCATCTCTTTAATAATTATGCTTTTGTATCAATGAGTGTGTATATATGTGTGAAAGGGGCATCTACGATCTGCAACTATGTATACTAACATGCGAAATATGTACAGATATACACATATATATGTATGCACACGCTCTATAATAATAGCACGATAATTATAGTTATTAATTTTTTTAAACTTCGAACTTTATCTTAGATAATACGACACTTAATCAAATGAATACAAAATATATTATGTAGTAAAAATAAAATATATATTAAGATGTAGGTCAATCAATTAATTAATTAATTTAAATTAATAAATTCTTTAATTCAAATAGATATGAATTATTTTAATATCTCCCCATGCGATTTTCTGATGGAGTACTAAAAAATATAATATCGATATAAGAGTATTCAATATACAATTATTTTGTGAATATGTATATTCGATGTACTTATTAATACTAATTAAGAAACTATTTACTAACTGATTTTCAAATATCATCTTATGTATTTATTGGCTGAAATTAAAAAACTTATAATAGAAAAATAATTACTTCAAAATTGTTAAAAAAACATTTAATTAGTCAGTCATTAAAGATTATGAAGCTCTGCATAATTATTAAAAAAATTTCTATATCAATATAGAAAATTAAGTAATAACGAAAATAATAACTTAAATTCCTCAAAGTATCATTATTGCATAAAAAAATCGGTAAATACATAGTTAATACCTATTTCACGATGAAATGCAAATCAAAGATTAATCATCCAAGTTTCAAAAATTTTAAAGATAAAACTAAAATGAATTGCTTATACACAACTACTCGCACAACTTCCCCTAGCCGTACGGATTCACTAATCACCGGTCCATTCTGCGACCGTGTTGTACTTATCCTCCGATCCACTATCCAGGGACGTACATGCACATAGTACATATGGTATTCGCAACAATTAGTGCGAATTCGCGGGTCAATGCTATTTTGTGTGGCGTCCGAATTGTTTCGTCTCGTGTCAAAAGCTGCCACGATGCCACTATGTCGCGAATTCAAACGCGCGGCCTCCGTCTTCCCCCACTGGCTCCGGCTTTTTTTCGGAATTAGTTGCGCGATGTTTAGAAGAGAAGAATTCTATAAATAGGGGAAGCGTCGAAGATCGGTATTGTATGAATGCCGCAATGCAGGGACGATGGACCTCGTTGGCTCAGGATATATGCTTTGAACGTAGCCTAAGGTTTTACCAAGCGGATCTTCTTTTCCCTTTTAATTACCTTTGTAAGGAACATTATAACAAGATCACTAATTGCCAAGAAATAATTTTGTAAGACTGAGAAAAACTAATAATAAATATTGCAAGATTTTTTGGCGATATACTGCAGCAAGTCATAAAATTGTCATAGCAAGCTGAAAAGAATATTACTTCAGATTTGAATTCAAATATATAGAGTAATATTTAGATTGTGATATATTTTTATGTTAATAATATCAGATATTTATCAATTAAAATATTTCTAAATTTAATATTTCTTAATATTTCTTATTATTATTATTATTATTATTATTATATATATAATGTAGCCTTATAAATAATTTAATTATATTAAATTTATTATACTCTAAGTTTTCCTTTCGCATAATTAATATTTATTTGATTTAACGAGAGTTACTTTTGAACGGATATAATAAATATCAAAATAATTCCTTAATAATTTGAAAGAAATAATTACCTAAAGTAAAAGTTTGTATTATATTTTATGATATAGTGCTATTATATATATGTTGTATATATTATATATATATATATATATATATTATATATATAAATAGTATATTAAAATATATTATTATATATAAGTTAAAGTATAATGGTATGTATGATTATTTGTACTAATGTATATCAGTACATTATTTGGTTTACCATGCACATTCTCGATGAAAATTATATTTAAACATTTTATTTTGATATATATAATTTTCGAAATTTAAATGTCATTTGGTTTGCTAGGTTAAAGATTACTTAAAGCAAAATTGAGAATGCCTTTTCTTAACGATAAAAGCCAATTTATTTATACAATTCACATAATAATTACCAAATGTTTTCTTTATTCTTAGATATATAGTCAATATTTATTTATTGAAATTAAAACCTGATAAAATAGCGATGAATAAAGATGAAAGTTTTCATTTTATTTATTTTAACTTAGTGTGAGTACTTTCATTTTCAAACTTTGCTCTAAAGCTTTTTTTATTCTTTCGAATAGAGAGTGAGAAAATGTGAAGTTTAGTTCTTATAAAAAATATAACTGTTTATTATTTCTTATTTTCACGTGTAATAACGAAAGTAATTATTAATCATGATTAACAAAAATGCAAGATTGACAATTATAGTATTAAAGTCACATGAAGTAAAAGGTGAATTAAAATCTAAAGATCTAACAAAGATTAATTATTTTTAATGTTTTTTTATAAATTATAATTAATATAAAATAAATATATTTTAATAATATTTTTCATTATGTTACAAAAATTGTACAGTATTATCATGTGTAAAATACTAAGTATCGTGCATAATAATCTATAGGCATTTAATTTATACCAAAGTTCATAATTATTGTGCTGTAATAGAACTCAATAATTGAAAGGTAAATTGACTTCGACTTACCGATTTTCCATTCTACACTTGCCATCCCTTGTCTTGCAGTTCGTCTTGAAATCATCGTAAAGTTTCACGCAAGGCTTGCCACGCTGACAAACACTCAGTGCCTGATTGCACTTCGATGGAATATGGATCTTTTTCTGAAAATAAAATGAATATAAAAATACTAACGCTTTACGTAGGTCATCCAAACAATATGCACACACTGTTTTACGCATTTTGTAAATTTTGAAAATCAACGAAGCAAATGATTGTAATTATTTTATATTTTAATAAAAATATATTATATATGCGTATAAATACACAACACTCCGTCCTAGACAAATACAGATCTGCACATATCCACAGATAAAAAATCATATACGCACTCGAAGCACGAATATTATCCGATCTTTAAGGTACATGGAGATAACTCACGATGTGTATAATATATCTTATAAAGTAAAAATATACAAATGGAATATATATATATTAATTAATTTCTAAAGGCTGCACAATACGATAAATGAATAATAATATAGTAAATAAATGTACTCGCATAATAATTAGCATTATAATTATTAAACTTTACACTAATTTTATTTTTGTAGCAATCAGTAATATGATTGTCTTCTTTTCTATTCACTGAATATTATTTACTTAAGGACTTATATTCTATTCACCTTCTATATATTTGCTCCATATACTACATGATGACTCGGCTCGATAATCACTGAATCGAAGAGAAGAATAATACGAAACCCTATTAATGTAATTAACGATTGTCGGAGAGGATAAATTAGGGTGCATCGCACTCGTCGAAAAGAAAGTTACACTTGATTTACTACATTACGGTAGACGATAAATTAATCTTCTCTTTTAAGACAAGTAAATATTAAATTTAGAAGTAAACTGTTTGAGCCGCGAAACCATCGTTTTCAAGGTAAATTCAATTACTAATGACTAAAGCATATAATTGACATTACAAATATATAAATCACTGTAATATTATAAAGAAATTTCATCAAAATAAATTGAATATACGCTGCATTAGTACAGCAATAATAATAAGCTACTATGAAATTTTGTTATTTAATAATTAAATAAATGACAAAAGCATTTTTTATTTCGCTGAATCAAATGAAAATATAAAAGTATCAAAATGTAATATTTTACTTTCTCAATAGTCATTGAAGAAATCTCATATTTTCTCAATAAATATCGATTATATATTTTAAATTATTAATATTGCACCTATATTGTAAAAATAGATTCTTTGAATTAACTAGTTCAATCTTCTAATAACTTAAGCAATTATACAAGTTTGCAATTATTTTGTTACGGATAATACTATTTTTAAAATATAATGAGTGTTACAAATAATTTTTTAAGTTTTACTTATTATTATCGATTGGAACAAAATAATTTCAAAAATATTAATATTACAGTATTTTAATAGCTAAAAAATTTGAATTTCATCCAAGTATATATACTTTGTTAGAATAGTTATTTATATACATATGAACAAATAAATAGCATAAATTTTAATGTATTTAACAAATATAATATAAACACAAACATAAAAAGCTGTTCAACCAATCTGTTGCCATTTATTTTTATTGAACACTAATTTCAATTTTAGCACAGTTACATATTAACCTATAAAAACAATTATGATACAATATACGAAGTGTATGACGTATAATAAAATTGAAATAGAAAAAATATTGTTGGAAAATCAATAACAATGAAATAGATCTGAGCACTTTTAATTACAATTTGGCTATGAAACATTTTATTATCATGTAAAGTGGGAGGATCGATCAATATCTACATTCAACCATTTATAAGCTATTTTATTTGTAGAGAAGTTCTGTTAAAATTTATATTCATAAAAACCAAGAAGAAAATGGTTAGATCGTTATCATTCAGAAATATATCACATTCTCCAAGTTTCTCAGCCATTTAAATTTCGTCACTTTCATAACGATACTTAATTTCTCTTAATGAAACTACATTGACGCAAAATAATAGGCTTTTTACTTTTTTTTTTTAATAAAAAAATTTCTTGCAATAATTTGTCGAATTCTTTTTAAGATAATGGTCATTTATTAATAATATTTTTTTTATATGATTAAGTTAATATGTTATTTACACACAGATTGGTTTAAAACACAATAAATATATAATTAATTCTATGAAATACTAAAAGATGCTAAACCTACTATATATAACTATAGATATATATAGTAATAGTTTTACATATCAACATCTTATTATTCTTAAGAAGAATGATCCTAAATATGTATTGTAAAATATTATCAAAATATTTCAATATTTTTTGAGGTTCCGTATAATGAAATAATAATACAATAGCAATTCACAAAAGCTTAAGGGAAATAAAATTCGACAAAAACATTAATTTCAAAATTTAAAAATCTTCGAACAAAATTTAATTGAATTTCTATATTCTATATATAGTTTACTAAATAGTATATTTATTAACATGAATATAAAATACAATTATTAAGTAAAAAAATAGTTTATTTCCTTTTATTGTAAAATAATAACAATACTAGTAATAATAATAATAATAATAACAATAATAATAATAATAATAATAACAATAAAAAATGACATTATTTTTAACAATAATATCAATAATATCAATAATAACAATAACAAAAACGATTATTTTTAATCACAATTTATGTATATCTTTTATTTACTAATATTATTTATTCACATTCTGTACAATTATATTTTCGTTTACTGTTACTTGCAATATGACAATTGTTGTTTTTAATGCTAACAATGTGCCATGTTCCGTAGAATGGCTTTAATTAGTTAGTACAAGTTTTACATTAAATATTTAAGATTTATAAATGTGCTAATTTAATATTTTGTTGTTATCATTTAAGCAATTAATTTATTGATATGAAATTTATGAAGGATATTGTATTAATTAAGAATGTCGTTACTATTCACACACTTTATATAATTCAATAATTACCAATTAAGTTCTGATAATTATATTCTCTCCTAAATTCTATGAAAATTCATGATTGACGATTTAATTATGTATGCAACATAATTAAATTAATACTTACAGTGATTATATATATGTATGTGTATTCACATTTTAACGCTTATGCCGTACAAAGTATAAATAGCAATCCCCTGACAATCATAATTGCTTTAAACACTTATAGCTTAACCGCGTCTACAGGATTCATTATACTTAGGAATTAATTTAATTCAAGGAGTATAAGCAATATACTGAAAATGAAAAACAATTTTCATGTAAAAATTTTCAAAGTAAAATAGAAAATATTCTTGCATAGTAGACGGAAGTAAATAAGCATACCTCTCGTTATTCTTTATCATTAATTTACCAAACCCATGAATTGATGAAATGGAATTGAAAACGAAAAGAAAAGGAAGTTTGAAAGGAGATGGTGTAACGCTAATAAGGATGCGCTTCTGTAGAAAGAACATAAATCGCTCGAGTACAATCACCGAATACGTCGGGTTGATCGAAATTTTATTGGCTGAATAGTATAAGGCTTAGGCGATACGCGCCGGAAATATTCGGGAAAAAGGTGCTGAGAAAATGTAATAAAAAGCCGTCTTCCGTGAGCGCATACGAGCGCAGTTGTTCTTGCAGGGTAGCGGAAGACATAGCAGTCGAATGCGCGATTTATCGGAAGTACGAGCAATGAGCTTCGTACGTACATGCACGCATACCGTCTTCAGCCAAAGAAATGGTCTCTTTGTGTCAAGGGGCGTAGCTCCAAATAAAATACTGGAGAAAAAGTATCCCTTACAATGGAACTCTCATTTATTTAACTAAACATAATTTTTAAATGACAGATAGATATTTGAAAATGTAATTCCCTTACGAGACTTTTACCAAATATAAATTTTTATAAACTTTCCGATTGCATATTGAGCATTGAAGTATTGAGTGTATGTTTCAAAACGTAATATTAAGATTTCAAGAAGTGATACAGTGTACAAGTGCTTTATATATACTTGCGGTAAGGTTGTGAAATAAGATGATAAAAGACAATGCGAAACTCTACTGACGTACTTTGACTTTATCAAAGATGATTAATTAGAGTGCGTCGAAACCACCAAAATGAGAGTTACTCTTAATTTACTATATCGGTAGGCAATAAATTAATCTGCTTTTTCAAGACGACGAAATATCAAACGCAGAATTGAAATGCTTTCTTAGCGGCTATATCGCCGCATCATGGATTAAACTATCGATTAAAGATGATTATAGGTGTATATTTTTATATATGACGTCGTGGATCCACCTCCAACAGTTTCTTTTATTAAAAGACTTCGTAATATCCAAATTGAATAATGAAGTTTAGAAAATATTTGTAAAAACTTTTAAAAGTATATAATTAAATTTTACTAATTATGTCTAAATAACAATTATAATAATCATAATTTATGATCATAAATTAATATAAATAATCATAGTTTATGATCATAAATTAATATAAATAATCATAATTTATATCTAAACAAGTTAAATATATTTTTACATTTATTTCGAATGTTATAAAATATTCATTTATTATTGATGAAAATGTTGTTCTCTAATATTTTCTTTTACTATTCATACATAATAAACTTGAATCTCGAAAGATATATTTCTAATCAGAATTATATATTTTTTTAATATAGTATTTATTAAACATTTGAATACAAAAATATGTAGGTATAACTAAAATGATAAGCTGTTACATTTATTGTTAAAATTAGTTTTAAAATAACGAATTATGATAGCCCAATTAACAATAAGCATGTATAGCTAATTTATAATAAATTAAGATTAAATAATTAATTATAAATAATAATGAATAAGATTTATAATAATGAAAACATCAAGAACGTTAGTAACTTGGCTTTGCACAAGAAAAATCGATATTCATGTTTTCTCAGCCGATGGTTTTAGTTAGATCATCATCAAAATTAATGAATTTTCTTTTTGTAAACATTATAATTTTATGAAAATTAAGAAATGTACTATTTCAATTATTTACAATTATTAAACTATCAATTTAAAACAATTATACGAAATTGATTAAATAGCGAATAAATTTCATTAATTATGCTTATTTATTAAATTTATAAATGTCTTATGAACAAAAGTAATTAAACTTCTGAATTGAACTTTTTATAATTAGCATTTTATTTGTATTATTAACATTAAATAAATAATCTATAAATGGTCCCACTCAATGAATAAAACTATTTAAACGAAAACCATTTTAATATTTAACATATTGAACATTTCAGTTCACTAGTCTTCCTTAATTTTTCAGATCTATCTTAGGAATAAATATATTTCCTTAGTATTTATTATTATTTCGAAAATTATACTATTTAGAAATTTAAATTTAAATTTTCAAACGCCAATTTGTATTTATTACTTTCTATATCTTTTACTTTCTATACTATTACTTTATATAAAATTATCATACGATAATAATAATAGTGTAAAAAAATTCTTAAAATTCAATAAAAACATTATTAATTTTTAAATTAACATTTATTTATGAGATGTTTCTCTTACGTTGAATGTTATTATATTAAGTATTAACCAAATTTTATAATTGCGCTATAATTAATTTATTCACATTTTTACCTTCATTAAATAGTTAAAGCTTATTTTATTAATATAAAAATAAACAATACTTACGAGCTAAAATTTAGCTTTACCCTAAATGTTAATCGATTATACTCATATAAAGTTTGAAAATAAAAAATTTCGACAATATAATATGTACCATTATGAAAAAGTTTATGATAATTAACATTAAATTATTACTAAAGTAAATTCCTAAATAAAAACTTGGTACTACAGTTCAAATATATATATATATATATATATGCAATTTTGTAGAAAAATTAAATGAGAACTTATATAATTCAAATCAATAATATAACAATGTTCTAATTTAATATATATCGCAGTTAATAGGTATTTATTATAAAAAGTAATAAAAATACATAATATTGATAGACTTATTATTTATTATATTGATATTAAAACAATTCTAAATTGACTTCTATTCAGTATGTAGTATTAATAGTATAAAATAGTTCGAAGAAAATAAAAGTTTACAACAAAAATTATTTTATACCAGCTTTATTTTTATAGTTTTTATTACTCCATGAACATTCTGAAAAATATAAAACGGTAGGATCCACTTGTTATCGGATCAGTAAAGATATTACTTCACATTCCACTTACTTTCATTCTTTTTCTTTCATTGTTCACAATAGTAAATGCATATTGTAGTCTTCTCAAGCTTAAAATGTTTAAAAAAATATTATTACTTTATAATGATAGGTTTTAAATGAATTAATATGTAACAATCGATGTAATTTATCAAAATGAATAAAGAAATTTATTATTAAAATTAATTTCCAAATGCTTTACAAACATTTTAAAAGGTATTAAAATTTGCAAACATTATTAAAATAATACCCAGTAACTGAATGAGAGATAATATATAAATAATAATAAACTTTATTAACAGAGTACATAAATTTAGAAAACAATGAATCATTGTCCAATTTACTTTTATTATTTAGATTTTATAGGATCATTATTCTATAATCATATATATATATATATATATATATATATATATATGTACGTATGTGTGTATGTATATTTAATGTAAGCTATTTATTCAAATTTTAGAATAAAAATAATATTTGGCAATATTCATAGATATTTAATAACTGCTTATTTTTAGATAACAATTATTAACTGTTTGATGAGAATAAACATTATCTGACTAGGCAGCGTTCATTGCACTCATATCATCTTTTTGACGTAATTCAATTTGTTGAATCATCAAGCCATTTAATATATTTTTTCATCAACTCGGTAATTTTGTACTATAGATATCTAAAGCAAAAGGTTTAGAGATTTAAGTTAGCTTATTGAAAGAAACATTGTAGTTTACAATTATAAAATAAATAACGGAAAATCAATGCTAAAGAGGGCGTACAATTCGAAGACTTTCAGCTTACACATCGTATATCCGCTGTACTCTCAAGAATCAAGTCTCCCACTCAAAGTGCACTAGTATAGAAGTAGGAAGACAAAAAGAGATATGGAAAGAAAGAATAAGAAGATGCGATAGGAAAAAGGCAGGAGGTAGAAACGAGAACGTACAAGAATTATTCGTGAATCGTTCGAGCGCTCAAAAGACTCAACGGCTCTGCCGGGCGAACCCTCGGGAAAATGAACAATGGGGTGAATAGAGGCTTTAGTCTTGCATAAGGAGAGTCAGTGAAAAAGAGAACTGTAGAATAAGAGAGAGGCAAAGGGAACTCGGAGAAGCCTATCAAAGATACTGCACGTCTTTTGTTTCGAAGTCTTCGCAGTTTAGTCAAATACTAAATTCAGGAGACGTGTGATGCATTTCTTTTGACTTCTTTCTGTTTGTCTTTTATTTTTATTTCTGTATAATTTTTAATACTTTGGAGTTAAGTAAAGTTGTTTAATCAAAGAATAATTTATAGGTAGCGACTTCAACCTGTTGTGTAATATTCAGAATTATATTAAGAATATTAAGAATTATTAGAAATATTATTAAGATTATAAGATATTATTAAGAAATATTAGAATATTAAGAATTATAAATTAAATCGAATAGTGAAATACTTTTTATTCTTTAATTATTAAAAGATTTAAATGACCTATTAAAGTATTTAATAAACTGTATTGTAATATTCGAATAATAATTATATCTTTAGTTGAAAATAAACATAATTTGATACTTTTATAATGAAAAACTACTAAAGATATTTTAATACATGACAATACAATTAATACATATAGTTTAAATAGTTGACTGGGCTTTTTAATTAAAGATTACACAATATTATTTAAGTATGCATGAATGTTTATGTACGTGAGTATTTAGCTGTGTAGATGTTTATATAGCTATGTGTAATAGATTTTTCTTCATATTTAACTATTTAATTTAAATTCATGAAATATTTTATTTATTTTAAAAACTGATTTCAATTTATTAGTGTAAGCAGTATTAAAATTCTGAAAATATTCTACTAAAATATATTTATTAAAATTAAAGTATGTCCATAAATACGCTAAATAAATATTTATTAATTAAAGTTTGCATATTTTTATAAGAATAAATATTTAGTAATATAATTTAGTATATATACTGTATAAACAGTGAATAGATCCAACTTTAATTGTTTTATAATAAATTTCTTTACACTATGATTTGAGTTCATAATTTTGTGATTTATAATTCGTTATATAAAGACAATAATATTAAATAAATATATTTATTTGAAAATATTTGTAGATAGTTTGTAACGATTTTGTAAATTATAATCCAAGAGTTTCATGAAATCCATAATTATTTTTAACTAATCAGCATTACCAATAAATATTAATTATTATGACATATGATTAGTCAAAAGTGAATAAAAAATATAAACAATTTATGTAATAAATATGACTGGAGGAACTTGTTTTGATTATGTGTTTTGTTATGTTATAGAAAAATTTAATATTATACTTTTATTTGTATATATTATGCACTTTTTATAATTTGATTAGTCACAGCTACGTTGAATACTTGATCCTTTTTTCAGTAAGATGATTGTTTTTAAAATGACTCATTTATTCGAGACTATGGTTTGACAATTTCTGAAAGTGCGTTGTAATTTAGAAGTACTAATTTGTATTTACAATTTGGCTTTATACATAATTCTAACCATGTTCAAATGATATGCATTAGTAGCATTTAAATTTTAGTCTGAATAGTAAATCATAAGTAGCTTCTTTTATCACTGTAATTACCTTGCGTAGAAGAAAAACGAAATGGGAGAAAAAATTCGGAATCTCCCTTGGTTCGTATAAATACTATAATATCTACTAGTGGCTTGGTATCTTGTTGGCATTAATTGCACAGGGAAATTGTCTCAAACACATGGGCATTGATATTTTCGTGCTTTTCAATAAACAGTTATCGCTAACACATGTGTAATTATCTTCCATTAAGCATCTTGTTAAAGCAATCATTCTATAGAAATTACTTTAATTCACTATTCATCTTCTGATGATTTTAATGGCGTTAGATCATTGTTAGAGGTTTCTTAATTATTTTATTTGACTTTTTCTAATATGATTGATTACATGATTATTAAAATATATTTAACTATTGAATGCTTTTTACAATACATACTAGTGTCTATTAAATTCAATATAATAAGATTTAAATTGCTTTAAATAAATTATTTGTTATTAAGTACAATTGGTTTTAAACTGCTAAAAATGTAGATGGTAGATAATTCACTGTAAATAGGATATGAGATGGGTAATGATATTGATATGGATTAAGATATAAATTCAAGAATTTAATTAAGAACGTCAATAAATTCAACTGAAACTATTAATGACAACACAGAACTGTATTTCAAAGAGACTTAATTTTTTCGTTATATTAATGGATAAAAATCAGATATAAAAATCTTTAACATCAATTTTATAAACTACAGGTTATAAAAGTACTTGGTATTCAGCACCCATAATGACACTAAAAAATATTCGTATATTCAACTTTTCTCAAAGCATTATTACAACATTATTAAAAATAAAAAATAATATGTTTTTTAATTGCCTCCTGTATTACAAATAAAATTATCGTTTATAATTGCATGTAGTATTTTCTTGTTCAACACCACAGCACGAATTTGTATTTGAAATCAATTTGTCAACCAGAAATTAATTAGAACGCGCTTATAATCTGAATGAAAAGTGTTACAGCTTACGAGATAAAAAAGAAAAAAAAATGAATGAAGAAAAACAAAACTAAAGCTGAAATTGAGAGACTCGGAAAAACGAGTTGTGCACGTAATAGATTAAATAATATGTGCCTATCCCTGTGTTATAACCGCCGCCTCGTGACTGATTCGAAATAATCGGATTTCGCGCACTCGCGAAAGTTTAGAGGATGGATTTTCATTATATACGTTGGATCTGCTATTCAACACAGAGCGAGTTGAAACGTAATTATACCTTGGATTAAAAATGTTTTAACTGCACAACTTATTTAGTCCTATTCGAGCATCTCATCTCGACGCCTCTATCCAGTCGTCGTTTCTCACTTCGGAAATATAGTGCAAAAATCTTCCTCCTGCTCCAAGTATATTTATGTATATTTCATTCATCCCTGGCTTCTTTACTCTTTCTTTTTTCTTGTGTTGCTTTTAGGAGTTTCTTAGTTGTCTGCTTTTAATTGAGTGTAATATCGCATGAAACTTTTTGTGATGGTTCATAATTCATCCAATTCTCTGGAAAATGCATCGCGAGTAACTACGAAACTGAAATCCTCTAAATATTTATTAACTTCCCCGTGATCTTTTAAAATGATATTAAAGTTTTGAAAAGACTTACTAACATATTAAATACCTTATTGAATTTCTCCGGGAAAGTAAAGTACTAGTTTTTGAAGATTTCACGATTTTATACTTTCATTTATAATCTTTACTAAATCAAATAGTAGAATACTAAACCTCTAATATACGTTCAGGTAATATATTCCATTGAATTTCATTTTCTAATATTGATTATAAAAAATGAAGTGTTGTAATGTATTTATATATTCATATACCGGGGAGATATTGCTTTACCAAAGCAGTAAAAAAAATAAGAGTGATGAACTATTCCTGAACGAAGTTAAAAAATATTATATCATCCAGCAATTAAATTTATTTAAATTAATAGATTCATTAAGTCGACCATTTTGCCTAAGCGATCAAGAATGTTGACGTAGGATAATGATGGAGATGAATCTTTCCCTTAGGAGAAGTTGATGTTGGCAACATTGCAGCTGAATTCGACATACATCTTATCGATACAGTTTCCGATTTATCTCCACAATTCGAACACCAAGAGTTCGAACATCAACATTTGAAGATTATTAACCGTGCGCTGAATTTTGAAAAGCAGAGCTATAACTTCGATAAATTCGGTTGGATTGCTCATAACGGGACTAAGATAACATCCGATGGCTTGCAATTGGATATTTTGTATATCGTGCTGTCGTTTGAAATTTAGAAGGAATATTTTAATTAGTAATAATAGATAATATTGAAAGAAGCAATTAACATAATAATGACAGAATGACTTATTTCATCTTATTCATTATTTATACAGTAAATATATTGTATTTATTTGAAGTTAACTATGTTTATTCAAATTCTATTATTCTAGATAAAATAGCGATACAATTTTTTAAATACAATACCTGCAAAATTATAAAATATTAAACAAATATCTTAAATGCTATTTCAACACTATCACAATATATTAGCACAATATTATTTCTATTTAAGTATTTGTACGAATATAAAACAGTGTAGTATAAATTAAATTTCTATCATAATCCTCGATTATCTAATTTAATGAAATTACAATACGATTTTAATAATTCCAATAATTACTATAATTGCATGAAATATAATTTCATAAATTATTTCGAGAAAATGATAGAGAAAAGTAAGAGTATTTATTAAAGATATTATATATTAAAATTTAATTACATATTAAAATATTTTTAACATTTAATTTTTATTAGATTTTCATATTTATTCATATTGTTTTGAAGATATTAAAATTCGAATAATTTTTTAATTTAATTTTAGAAAAATATTGCTGTTCCAATACAAATTAAGAGTTAATATTCGGAATTGTATATCCAATTTCATATAAAAGAATTTCAGAAAAATGAAGCATCATTTAAGGCTGAGTAAATTTATTTATAAAAATGAAGAAATGGAAGTAATAACTCAAGGATTACTCGCTAAAAAATGATATCGTAGTCGTTAATTAACTCTTTCCTCAAGTGGCTAACATGAAAACGTTCAGGCAGTCATGGATAAGGAATAAAGGAGACGAAAGGGGAACAAATATTTACCGTGGAGCAATGGTAGGTTAATGTACCGCAAAAACGTGGAAAAAGATTTTTTCGTGACGAAAAAATTTAGTTAAATGGATAAGGCAATCATTAATTAATTAATTTGAGTGCCCTTTATGTAAAAATAAATATTCATAACACTTTTGTAAATCAAACCGATTAATCAATATAGAAACTATAGCTAAAATTTCTTATGTTTAAACAACCTATTGCCATTTAGAAATTTACTGTTTCCTTCAGCATACATTACTTTAATAAATTAATATTAGTCTAAGATTTATTATATATTATTTTACAGGCATTTATTACGCGCCATTATACAAATGTTTGTAATAATATAATATTAAATATTTAAATAATTTAAAATAAAAATTATTATCAATAATATAGAAAAATAATTTTAACATATTACAAAGATTTGAAAAAAAATAAATTGAAATTAGTATCAATTAATAATAATACCGCTGCGTTATTTAATTAATACTTGATTAAAATATTAATTTAATTTTTTATATTTTTCATTATAATTTGACGATTATAGCTTATAATATCCATTAATTTTGTGCCGTATGGATAATAAATACTCAAGCATCTTCATTGTGTTATTTAAAGTTCGAAAATTCACTATTTGTATTCGAGTTATAAATAAATATCGATTCAATCAATATTTTTAATTATAATAGAACCTCAAAATCAATGAAGCCCTGGAATTTCAATAAAGTCCATCGTTTATATGACGCAATACCCCTCCTCCCACCAAAGCACCGGAAAATTGCTTATAAAATACGACGTACCTTTCTTCATAACATAGATGCAGGGATGGTCGAAGAGGAAATCGCGGAAACTGTTGCACTCTGGGTCGACATGGGGTTCTCTACAGAGGCATGTTGGCTTGAAAAATTCGAATGCCTGTAGACTCCTTAGAGCGGCCTGACACTTTGTCATCGTCACTGTTGAGCACGCCACTGCAATAAAAAATCTACGGGTCAGGCAATCTTTGGGCTCCGCATTATATTTAAAAATGTATATAGTAAGATATATTTGAATGTACTACTATTATAATTTTAGGACGAAAAATATTGGCAGATTGCATTGCACTTATTTCTGTTACTTCGAATATTAATATTTACTATAATATTTATGAAAAATTAATAAAATATTCATATTGTTATAATAATCCGTTAATTGAAATTTTTAAATATATCATGAACATAATCGGTCGAAAATCATTTAAAGTACGAAAATATCATATCTCTTAAATTCTGATGAAATGAATATGGAAATATGCATACATACATATATAATTAATATGCACTGGAATAAAAATACTTCATTTTTACATTTTAATGAATCCATGTTTCTTTTTCAAATTCACGCTTTATACTTTAATAAAAAATCAATTAATATTTCGCACCCATTTTTACTGCGATATTATAAATTCATTATATTAACATAACTTTTCAAGTTTGAAATTTCAATATTAAATTGACGGGGAAAATTCATTGCAAACACTATAAAATAAATTGTCAAGTAAAGTAAATACAAGCACATACTGCATGAATTAATGTATGGCCAATTAATGAAAAATTAGATAGTAATAAATGTTGTTTCTTCATAAAGTATGTTTTTATGAAATAATTTGAATTCATAAAAAGAAATATTACTGCACAGATGAAATAACAATTACTAAAATAAAAGAAAAAATTTAATAAAAGCATAATGTCTTATATTATAACTTTTACAAGAATTAATTTTAAAGCTAAGTTGAATTTAATTTGTCTTGAAATTCAACTTGAAATTAAAACGAGTTTTATTAACTACAATATTTCTTGTATAAATATATCATCTTTTCTGGAACATACATTTTCAATAAAATGTATCAATTTCTTTCATATTTTATTTTAAGATAACACATGGTTTAATTGATGTATGCAAAGATCGTAAATCACTTGAATGTTTCTGCTGTAAATGAAAATTTAATGAAATTTTTAATATACATCCATATTTTCAAAAATAAAATTATATTCAATCGTGAATATATCAAGGACAATTAAAAATCATTCAAATTAATTATATGAAAATTGTTAATATTTGGAAATAATACTTTAATATCAACTAATTTTTCAACAATACTTGTTGCAGAAAGAATTTTCGTGGTGTACTTAATGTCAATAAAATATTTTTAAATATTTTATTAATGAAATGTTTTATTTATTAAAATACTATGAAAGCAAATATAATCAAACAATAATTAAAAAAAATATTTTCATATATATATATATATAATATTAAATTCCTTACAAACTTAAAAAATTATTTCCTCGATCGAAATATTTCCTCCATTAAAGTAGAATTAAATAGTTTAAATTGTTATAGCATCTTGAAATTTGAAACATATAAAAAATGTATACAAATTGATGATAAATATGAATCTTTTATTAAGCACATGGATAGGTACATGAATATTTCGTAATTCTTCTCTATCTCTGGCTACTACGTAATATATCTCAAGTTCTAATGCAAAAGAGAACAACGGCCGGATATAACTTTCACGTCACAAGCTGGGAACCGCTGTGCTCTGTCTTAAATTAAACATTAACTTCCACTCGCACAGGCAAAATTTTCCTTTTACTTTGTACACTTCCACGGCAATTTTCAATCGCTCTCTACTTATTTCCTATCACTCTGCCTATCCCTCTCTCTCTCTCTCCCTCTCTCTCTCTCCCTCTCTCTCTCCCTCTCTCTCTCTCTCTCTTTCTTTCTCTTGATTTTTCAAGATGTTTTACTTTTATTACTTTTTTTTTCATTTAATCCGCTACTATTTTATTCTATCATTTTATTTCTTTTTAGCTTACTTTGTCGCACTTTTTTCGTGCTTTTCTTCGTTCATCTGTACAGCTTGTATTTGAAATTTTTTATTATTGAAGCAGTTCGTCTCTTTCTCATTTCCGATTTTTTACCCTCTCAATTACTTGACTTTAATTACTCTGTAGTTGTTCTTTTAATTGTCTTAAATTTTTTAACTTATTCAATCTATTCCAAATATATCTATAATTATCTTGATTTATTGCTTAATTAATTATTTAAAAATAATACATAAATAAATAATAAAAATTTGTATAAATTCGGATTAATAAATATAAATAAAGTTAATTAATTAACTATTACAATTTTAGCACAGTATTATATATATATATATATATATATATATATATATATTTGTATATAATATATAATTAATTAACTACAGCCTTTTGAATCGCGTTTTTTTTATTATAATTAATTGTGGCATTTAATAAATAATAAATCTTTTGTAAATCATTAGTAATAGAACAATATTTTAATCCTATAAATAAGATGTTTTTAACGAAAGGAATTAAATATATGTAAATAAACGAATATATTATTATCAAAAGCATTTATATTAAATACATGCATAAATTAAATATTAAGCATGTACTTTATTGATGACATTAATTTCTTTACTATAGTAAAATAATATAAAGACTATTACATTATGAAGTAGGATAGAAAGTCTAAAATGATGCAAAGCTAACATAATTAATTAAATACTATATAGATCACCTTTACTGTATTTATAAATATATATAAATAAACCTATTATCCTCCACAACTTTCACTAATTAATCATAATAATTTATAAAATTGGATTGTGAAGGTAACTTAAGTTTTATTATATACCAATATGAAATTTTACAAAGACTTTCTAAGGTTATTTTATCAGATATGATAATGAAAAAATTATATTTGCAACGAAAAAATCTATGCGAAAATATGGTAGAAAGAAATCACTCAATTTTACATTATTATAAGCTCAGACAAATAAAAGCTAAGCATAAAGAGTAGGATCAAAGGAATTTTATAATCCAATTATTCTGCTGGTACGCGGTTTCAAATAAAATGAATCAGTTACAAATTGGTTCTATTTCACTCCCCTCAATTGCTATTAGTGTTTCAATTAAATTCCAAAAAAATAATTCATGAAGGTCCTCAAACACTTCATGCAAATAAATACCGATGTAGCATCGATAAACTACAAACCAAATTTTTGCGCTAAAATAACGATACTATTACTTTTTTGTAAATCTTATATTCTTACTGCATCCTACATCGTTCTCTGTTTTCTCTATTTTACGATGAATCCTACCACTGGCTAACAAATCTTCATGGAATCTCTTAAAATCCACAGCGCGATCACATTATATCGATCGCGATCACATTGGAAAAATATTATTGATAAAAGAAAAGAATTTATATTTATATTAAATAAAACAATTTTGAAAGTAATACGTAACCATTAATTTACAGCCATTTTGGTCAATATTTATAATTACAGCGTAAATATATTTTATTTCAACATAATAAGTTTCTAGACCAAAGTAAAAAATTTTCATGTAATATTAAAATCACAGAAAAACTGCTTTGTATCGATTTTTTGTGTCCATAGGTTTTCAGAATTTTATAGATTATTTAACCGAAACCTTAGTAGACAGCTGAAGATAATTTAAGATCTGTATAAAACTCTTTATTGTTTCTGTTCAATACTTCATCCTCACACGACAAAATAAAATCTTTAATTTTTTTTTTAAATTCCTTACATTACATAGTGTATGTTAATTCAAAATAAATAAATAAAATCTGTTGAATTATATTTGTACATCAGTAAAAATAAGAAAAATGGCACTAGATAGTTGGTTATAAAATTTTTATATGTTAAAAAATCTATTTAATATAGAGAGTTCCCTATAAAAGTATATCAAGTACTTTAGTATTGAAAGTTACTATGAAAACATATGCCACATTTACAATATTTTTTATTTAGTATAATAAATAAGCAAAAAGATTCTTATATGTATTTTAAGATGTGGCCCAGACACAGGACTTGAAACCATGATATTTGTCATAAAAATTTAGCAGTTAAATATATATTTGTATTGGCCTAAATCATTATTCTTCTAAGTAAGTTAAAAATTTTTAAATATTTTCAATCTTTAATATTCTGATTTTTATGAAAAATGAAAAATACATATCTACAAAACTACAATCTATTATGTCTATATTTTAAATATTTAATTGCTGATTTTTACAAGCCTAAAGAATAAATTAGAAAATTAAATAGTTGGTGTAAAACAAGATTTTCTTGCAAGTTCTTATTATTAGAAATCAATTAAATTAAAATCAATATTCGAAAAGAGACAAGAATTATTCATTTAGTAGAAAAATATATTCCCAGAACAATTTGTTTACTTGACAGCTATTGTCAGAGCAATACGAAAAATAAATACCATAGTATATAGAATTTTGTTGAGAATTTGATTTAAAATACAAAAATAAAAAGCAAAATAAAAGTGAATGCTGAAAGGAAGAGCTCAATAATACATTGGCAGTACGTATACGTAAATACATAAGCATTTGTGATGTATGTACTAATAAGAGAAACGATGACTGGAGTTCGTCGGTACTTCCGTTGTCCTTGTTATTGGCAGTTGGATGAGAGTTTTCGCAGTGCATACGGAAACTTCACACTTGGTCGTTTAGAATGCCTGGCAATAGAGATATAGAGAGATACGAGGGCATATACTCGCTATATTTAGTTACGTAGATACTGTTTTTATTTTAATGTATTTCCAGATATAGCTGAATTGATTAATTTACTATAGACCGTATAGCTATTATTACCAACTAATAATTTTCATATATTAAAAGTCGGTAATATGAATATAATATTTATATTCATTTTGGTAAGTTATGAGAATAATAACACGGTATATGAGAACATTTTGAAATAGCTTCTTTAAATAGGCATCTTTGATTTTTTCTAACTTCAGTTTTTAATAATGATGGAATACATCAATGCATTATATTTCTACTAAATAATAAATATATACGTCGATACTTTAAATCTTCCAATGATACCGTTAAAACTTCTATAAACTTACATGAATGTCATATTCATAACATTGCATATGATTTGCGATTAATAAATAGTGCATTGGAATGATATTTCTATGAATAAATAGTTCATAAAATAACACATTAATATTATTAGTATTGGCGGAAATTTAATAATTAAAATTAATATCGCGATTTATTGTTTATAATTATTAAATAAAATGTATACATTTAATTTCGATTACTTTATATAACAAGCTACGATTACTTTATATAACAAAATATTTAAGATCAATTAAAATATTATTAAAAATGACATTCGTTTTCATAAATTATCATATTCTCGCTATATATATCATTGATATATTAATATCGCTTTGTTTAATTTTTTTTCAATTTTTTTTTTCATAATGATTATAAATGCTAAGAATGTAAAAAGTTTACAAAGAAAATGTACTCGGTAAATGTCTATTAAATAAGGAGAAAAATAGGCACGTACATAGTATTTTCAAGCATTGAAGACTTCCTATTTATTTGATATTTTTTCCTAATACTTGAATGCGCGGTCATACTTATTTATGCCTAACCGAATATACACTCTGAACTACTTAAGCTTGGCACACTGGTAAATTGAGCCAATTCAGATATTTCAAACTTCGTTCAAAGTAAATTAATGCTTTAGATGGCAATGTCATTCTCTTCGAAAATCCAAAGCCATATTTGCACGAGTCTGACTGGCGAATACAAAGGTCGTATTATTAAATAAGGGCTTGAGTCCCCAATTTCAATTCATACTTTCGAAATAAAAGTATGTAAGTTAGTAAGGGATTAAAGTTCTTCAATTGGAAGAAACATGACACAAATTGTTTTTTAATATTTCAGAGTTATTGATGTTAAAGTTTTAAAAATATTTTCATTTTCTTGAACGTCTAAATGAAGTAAATAGAAAGTCGACAATTTATTTAATACATCTTTTATATGCTTTATTTATGGCGTACACTTCCGTATATAAATCTTTTAAAATATAAAAAGTGATACAGTCAGTTGAATTTTATACTACATATTTTATTAATTATGAATCGATAAAAGTATAAACTTGCATGCACTTCTAATAAAATGTTGAGATAATCATCTGTTTTTGTTTATTTTTTGTTTACATGCTGGAACTCCCTGTGGCCATAATTATGAAAATATATGCGTATAATTTTCTCCAATTTGTATTTTTTGTAATTTTCTTTTTGTAATTTTTTGTAATTTTGTATTAAATGAAAGTAATCATAATAAATATATTTATGCAGCCACATTAACCAAATAAAAGAAAGGTAAATTGCCTTTAAGTCACCTGTTGCTGTAGAAATAAAACAAGCCATCATTGGCACACACGCCATCCTAGACTACCAGGAGAAAGCATAATTTTCCAGCAGTACGATCCGGACGATAGCGAGCTGTCGTTAGTGTTGTCCCTCGAGGACTATCTCTGCTCCCACTCCTTCTTTTGCTCGGCCTCTTTTTGTTTGCGTGCGAATGCCTGCACATGGCAGGAAACTGAGAGTTCCAGACACTCGACAGTCACAAGCACGTCAGACTATTTAGGATACGGTCTGCTATCTCATACAGCTGCAACGCACTCGTATGTGTGAGTATGCACATTTTTCGAAATAATCGTACGGAAATCGTCAGGTTCCTCCACTCTCCAGCGAATGCTGCCCTTTCTTTCCAGGACTGACTTCCGAATCTTCTATTATCTCACACACTATTACGCGAATGGGGATCGAGCAATTTTTGTTGCAATTGTTTGCCGTACAACGATATCAATAAGGATCGAGAGGAATTTAACGCTGTCTCACTGTATTGGATACTTATTGTTTCCTCAATTTGATAGCTATTTATTAATCTGCTATGTAATTTATGTTGGATTAATTAACAATAATTAGTTATATAAAAAAGATAATAATGATTACCGAAAACAATCTATTGTATATTTATTTTAAATCTCATTTGCTAAACGTGACTTCTATGAACAGTATAGAAAATGAGTTTAAACATTATATTGCATATGCCATACAAGACTTATACTTTTACGAGGATTTAAAAAAATAATAGACTATAATAAATGGAGTTGTCAAACATTTTTTACATGATCTAGAGATCAATGAATTGGATGATGTATTCTAAATAGAATAAATAAGAATTCTAAATAAATAAGAAATAAATAGTAAAATCAAAATTAGATTAAATAAGAAATTCAGACATCAAATAAAATCAGTGGAGGAATAAGGAATATAAGATTATCGAATAAGGATATTAAAAGACTATGTTAAAGGAAATGCTAAATATAAATTCATATTCATGAACATTATAAAATCTATTTATTGAAAATTACCGTCAATTAATAATACAATGAAAATAAATTTAATTAATTAATTAATTCTCTAGAATACAGTTGGTATAAAACATAAAAAATCTTTAGTTATGAAAATGAAATTTCTATTAACAAATATATATATACACAATATATGTAAAAATTTTACACAATCCATAATTTTACGAATACTTAATAGTTATAAAAGTCGAATTTTACTTTTTTTCTGCAAGTAACAACAAGGATAAGAATATATATTATTTATGATAAAAATAAGCACTTTATATTTGTATAAAAATATTTTACTTTACGATTTTTCATTCACGTTGGTTATTAATTCCATTCAAGATTGTTAATCATCGGAGACTATACTTTAATCTAAGTAAAACTTCTTCTATATTTTTCTTCAAAAACTCCTATTATCTTTTTAAAAAATTTGATTATCCATAACTACAACCAAATTTGTTCGATAAACTTTAGAAATTCTGAGATAACTTTTCATTCTATAAATATTCTTCTTGAAAATCTACAACTAAGCTATTGACATTGGAAAAAATAGTTTTCCTGAAAAATTACGATTATTGTAAAAGAAATCAAGTATGATTTAGTGTGAACAGTTAGAATCTTTGTAAACACTTTCCAGAAATCGACCATAAGTCTAAAGCTCGAAGTAATCCTCATCAACACCAGATATATTCCAATATCACGTAACAACAATCTTTTAATATTCGACTGCAAAAGCTATGTTCTAAAATACCATTTTATTATATTCGTCCTAAAATATATAATTCTTTAATCATATATTTAATTTTAACTCACTCTTGGCTTTTTCATTTCCTTCGTCTTGTTGTAAATAATTACCCTAAAATAATATTTTTAAACTGATTGGTGATATATATTCCAATCAAATAATCATTATTAATAATCAAAATTCATAAAATTTTAATAACATTTCAATAACAATTATAAAAAATTCTAATTTAAATTCTAATTCTATTCGTATTCAAATATTTTATTTCTTTAGCACATTTGTATTACGGTTAAGATTAAAATAGTTAAGATATCTTAACTATTTAGTCAATCCATCAACATTTATATAAGGCATAAAATACGGAGACATACTAATTGAAATCTATTGAAATATATATTATGCATTATAATATATATTTCAATAGAATTTTGATTTTTACTTGACATACAGAAATACTCTCTCATTGATTGTAGAACTTTTCTCTAGAAGCGATTGATTATACTTACAATTCACATAAATATCTATGTGTTATAAGACTATATAATTTAATTTCTTCATCGCTAATGGTTTATTAGAATTCCTTAAAATTTTATTTTTATACACTACCATACAATTTATGATTTTCATTTTAATTAAATTATTTTATTTATAAGTTTTATAATTATTATGGTTTTAAGCACATACGTGTAAAGTTTAAAATATTTTACGTAGTTGATGTGACGTAATCGATGTGAGCATCGAATTTGTATATGTAAAACTGACTTAGTTGACTTAGTTGACTGAATTTGGTTTTTTCAAGCCAACTTAGGTTAAATGATAATGAAGAATAAAATAATTGGTATTCATGTCAATGATATAGAAAAAAATTTGGCATAGAAACAGATAATTAACTTAAACATATCGTCATCCATTTTATCGTACATATTAAATGGATCGTTGTGACGATTAACACCCAAAGTATAAATGAAAAAGTGCAATAAAGAATGCTGTTTTAATTATCACAAGGGATAGAGAATTCAACAATACCGCTAATCGAAAAAGTAACGAAGTTTTATTATCGGTGAGAAAAAGTTGGAAAACCATAAATAATAATTATTGCATTTATTGTAGTAACTTTTTAAATATTCTTCGCGATAATGACAATGTACGTGTTAAGCTTCATTCAAATATATATATTTTAATTTTGAACCAAGCTTGTCGGGTTTCTAAAGTTGCAGTTACATAATTCGTAACGAAACGGCATAAAGTAAGGAATTATACAGAAGAATCATTGATAAACGATATGTATAGATTTTACTCCTGTTTGAATTACTAAACTTCTAATCAACATGCTCAGGAATTATGTTGACGTCATTTTCCTTTGGTTCGCTTAGCTGATTTGGATTTTATATTGAAAATCATACTCTGCAAAAGATAAATTTCATGCAGTCAATGGCTCGAAATGCCCACGGTTCTTGTATGCAAGAAAATATAAGAAAATTGTTTAACGAAAGAAGGTAATCATAAGCTAACTAGCGCAATTGAAACGTTGATGTTTGTTCCAGTAAAAAGAGGCAAATCAGACTCGCCGATTTTTGAATGAGATGAAAGAAGCAGCATCGGAATCGTGAAAGGAACATTGCCAATGCCAGGAGATGCGGAGTGGAAGTCATGCCAGTGCTCTCAAGAAGAGCATCGCTTGTCTACTCTATTTACGCTCCACCTTTCTCCTTCAGTCTTCACCCTCTCTGTTTCTCTTCCTCTCCCTCGCTCACACACTGGAACATCTACGAGATATTCTCGCAAGACACTTCACGGTTGCTATTTTTCTACTTTTCCTGCCATTTGCTCCGTCACTTAACTATTGTCCGTTAATTTTTAGATGATCTTCGGAATAGCATTAGAGAAAAAAAGAATAAATCGATCCCTTCCCGAACGCGAGATTGCCTACCTTTTTACGTAACATATAGTTCACTCCCAAGTATAACAAGAATAGGTTGATAATGGAAACAGCTAATTTTTTATTAATAATACTGATCTAATACATTGATTTAATAGAATTTCATATGAAAAAGATAAAAGTTAATAATATATATTAGATTATTTCTATGTATAAATACCAACGACTATACATAAATGAAAATAATGTCAACACTGGGTTGAAAATTAATATATATAAATACATATAATAGAAAATATGCTTTTACAATCGAATTTATATATTAGATTATTATAGATATTAAAATAAAGTTATTGATTATTTGGAAATTAATACTTATTATAAATAAGTATTTGAAAATTCTGCTTATGTTGATAGAGATAGAATAGAAAGCGCAGAAACAAGGACACGCAGGTGGAATCGCGACAGCTAGAGTTTCTTTCTCGGTTTATTGTTGCATCTTTCCACGATAATTTCGTAACACTTATCTTTAACAACTCTAGCGACCAATGATTTACCAATTCCGTACTTTTTTGTTCTACCTTATTTCCTAAAATGCCTACTGATGCCGAGCCACAGCAGGCGGTTTTTTTTTAGCGTTAAATTCTTTTGTCTTCATAGGTACATTTAAGGTGATTTATTCGGTGTGTTTGGGGTAAGTGGCATATAAATGTTTATATAGTACAAGACTGCTCATATATCAGAAAATATTTACATAATCAAATGTAATTTTGTAACGAAAAATTCTGCTCAATTAGTTGGGCACTGATTTAATTGTCAAATTAAATTTTTCATTTGAATTTATTTAAATTTGTAGTCGAAAATACAAAATTCTTTGCAAGGTTAGAAGGTAGAATAAATGTAAAAAACACAATAACACGTTAAATTAAACAATAAAAAGAAAAATCAAAATAGAGAGCTCTAACTCTTACGCGTCTTACTAAACGAAATAATATGCGCTACATCTTCTAGAATGGAATTCTTGCAATTCAACTGCAAGAGTAATAGAAATGTTTTGTATAAATTCTTGAAGCTATACTCGAGAAGTAGGGATACTACTATACATTCGACTATATAACTATTAAATCAATATTGTTAATAGTATTATTTAATTATTATTATTTTATAAATATTATTAGTCTATTGGTGAATTAGATTTCTAATTTAAATTATAAGAATAGTAATTTAGAAGTCATATTAACTCCAACTTATAAATGAGATAGTTATGGTACTATATGCTATATTCCACTAAAACTCAGTGTATTTTTTCAAAAACCATCTCCCCGAAAGAGTTTTTCAATTATCACGACAGCAAACCATAATGGTCAGTTCTTCGGCAAGGGCTCCGCCAAGAGAAACATTTGCCTTCCTTCAAACTCTTTTTGGAGTCGCTCATCAAATTTACACCGAAAGGTCATTAAATGTGGGATGGAGTTTTGACATCGTTGCATAAATATAATTTGCTGCTCTAGCAAAAAGTTGCTTTAGCCGATAATAATACGTTGCTCATCATATCGAAGATGCCAAGTTCTCTCGCCTGCAACGAAGCAGAATAATATCATCATCAGCTGCGCTTCACCCTATTCTCTTTAGATTAAGTAGCCTAAACTCGTAATTCAGCGAGATAATATTCTTCGAAGCCAATAATTCGAGATCTAGTGAAATTCATTTATTTTAAATGAAATATATAAACATTTGGATGGAACTATGAAAAAAAGCGGAGTATTCGTTTTACGTAAAAACAGTTGCATATTCGTTCAAAGTTTTTGTTAGAAGGACTTTACAAGTCCATAGTATGGAAAAATTAATATTGCATAAATAAACAAATTTTACAAATACAAAGCTGCTGATAATAAATAAAACATTTAAATTCATAATTTAATATATTTAAATTGTTTCGATAATTTTTAATAAAAATATACATATGAATATAAAAGGTATATTTTAATTATCTTATAATTATAAAGATAGTTAAAAAAAATATTAATTAATTATTAAAAAAAAAAGTTAACTTAGGCATGCGTTGTTTATAACAACACGAATGAAGAATTATTGAACATTTCTAGTCCTAATCTAGCCCTTAAAATTGTCGATATAATTTTCGGAAACGGAAGTAAATAATTTTCGATTATATACATTTCAATTGCTTCGCTTAAATGGCTGTTAGCAATAGTTCACCGCTAATACGCAAACTTTGGGACTCACTGGTGGACGATGCCGAGCATTCGCAGCCAAGGAGCTGGTGTTTGTAAAAAAATTTCAGCGGCGAAATGAAACAAATTATTAGAGTAATTTTTTAATTATCCACTCGCATATATCGACTAGGCCTATAGTAATTTCATACAGTAAATTATTTTTCTTCTTCTGCTAGTTCAAGATTGTTATTTATTAAGATAAATCACTTTTTGAACCGAATAAATACTATCCGGTACCCGTGTAAATACAATAATCTTTTATGTGTGAACAAGACAATTGCCTATGTTTCATGAATAATAATTAATTACATAAGAAGTTCAACAATTGATATTGTTAGTTCAAATTCATGTTGATTTTTGCTATCAATAAGTCTAGATTTACTCCCACAGGTTAGTGATCATAATACTTATTATAATCACAGTAAGTGGAAAAATTATTCCAATTTATATCAATTTAATAATTTAATTTAATTTAAATTGGTCATTTTATAATGTGACCAATATTTTCAATACTGTATATTTACAATTTTCAATAATAATTCATTCATTGTCAATATTGATTTAACAGATGCAAATGCTTGAATATAGGTAGTCATATGTCATCTATAATACTTTATCCTAAAATTGATATTAATCAATAATTAATCGACACGTTATCCAAAATAAAGTTTAAAATCTCTAAAGTTTCAGATTTCCATCAAATATGGCGTAGGGTAAAAACATAGAGTTGATCATGTGTAATTCCAAAATAAAATAGACGTTATTATAAAGAATTGAATTCACATACTAAATGCCCCTTCCCCTAGCACTTAATAACAATCACACATCCTTAAAGGAAAATGTTGCCGCGACGTTGATTTAAGGCCAGTGTAGAAAGCTTAATAAACAACATAAAAACATGCTCTTGGAGCCAGAAGGCAGGTGAAAAAGAAGAAGTGGCACGAGGAGTAGACACAGTTACAAAGATACAGCGAGAGTTGCAGCCCTTGGCACGAGCTTGCGCCTCTTCTTTTTTTATTATTACACTCCTCGTCGTTGTCTATGTTGTCTGGCACATCAAGTACAGCGCCAGGGAAAAATGGAAGCCGCGCGCGAAACGCTCCACTCGAGCAGCCGTCGCACCCCTTTGACACCCTTTGACACGTCACCTTTGGACACTTTTTTCATTACAATTTTTTTTACCGAGATTTTTTCGAAGATTGTTTCTTGCATTTTACTGGTGACATTTTTCTACCCAAGTATCCCATACACTCTATGTCTTATTTATTTTCTTTGTTTTCGTTTGTTATTTTTTTTCTTTCTTTAACTAAATTATCGCTGCGTTTTAGTCTGCAGAAAAAGAGCGCCGCTCATGCATCTACAAATACGTGAAAAATAGAATTTTAAAATAGAAACTATATTCTCTGGCGGTTTCTCGCTATGACTTTACAACTCCCCTGTGGAATCTTTCACATTTTATACGTTCTTTTGTAGTAATACTGAAACGCCTATTTTGATTCTTCACTGAGTATACTTTAAACATTTTCATTCATTTCTTATCTAATAATACTCAGAGTAATTTGATTTCCAAGCACGCGCTAATTGAAAAATTTCTTTATGGATACAAAAATATACGTATTAATGTGCTTAAAATTAAAACATTGACTAATCGACAATAGACATAAGTTTTAAAACATATAAAAATAAATATGTAGCTACATTCGATCAGCCTTAAGTTAATTAAATACTATTGTAATTAAATAAACTGCTCGTTCAATCAAACTAGAATTGAATAAAAATGAAATTACAGGATTATATTAAAAAAAAATCTACCTTGTCATAAATTTTTTGGATAGAAGATGCTAGACAAAGTGCGATCATTGCTGAGCTTTCGCCATATAAAAATTCCTGTATTTTTAATACATTTTATCTCTTCTATGCATAAAATTGTACATAAAAATACCGATGATGTAACAAATATTAAAAAAGATCATCGAGAAACAGTAGCTGGTATGACAATTACAATAATAATCGGGGAAACTACGAAATAAAAACTGAAAAAAAAATGAAGAAAAACTGTTATAAAGCTGTAAATTAAGACTATTGATAAGATTAACATTAAACGATTGGTATTAGAATCGAAATTATTTTTATATAAGCCTTTTATAAAATGCTTAAAGGGCTTTTAGGAAAGAGAACATTAAATTTTTATGATGCATATTTTAAAGCGATTATTTAAAAATCAATGAATGTTATATTACACAAATCAGAATTCCAAAAAAGCAGAAATCATTATTGTCATCTAACGTCACTTTAACTTTTACTTATTCTACTTGCTCTAACATGAATATATTTATTCTTTTAAGTAAACCAATTTTCTATCTAAATTATACAAATATTATATCTATTGAAATTATTTACATTGCGTAACATTTATTTTTGTAGACGAATATTTTTACGTATACGAGTATAATTGCAAAAGGAATATTTTAATATACCACTTATTATCTTCAGTTGTAGATAAAATGAAATTGCTAAATTTTACAAAAGTACTCTACTTAACAGGGGCAAAAATAACTTTACTATAAAGCTCATAAAATGCATAGTATGTCAATATTTTATAGTAACAAACAAACTATATACAAATTATACAAATTATCATTATTTAATAAAAAGATTATGAAAATTATCAATTTATTTTCGATTTAATAATCGGCATATGTTACTTTCGAATATCTCGAAAATCCAACCGATCGAAAATGATAGTACATGAACTAATGGATACGAAGTTATACGACAATGCTATGAAGTATTACAGAAATGTTCCGATTCAATTTTTCTATTATAATGCAGAATAAGTAGTATTTTCGAAATACGTAATTTCAATGTTAAGAATAAATTTCTTTTTAGTTCCTTATATCATTCCGTATAAATTTAAGTGTAAAAGTATATTTTATATATTTCAATGTAAATTTCAAGCTCCTATATTTTAAAGCTATGCTATTTCTTGTTTTTAATAAATCACTTTTATGCTATATGTTGAATTCCTATGAATATATTTAAATGACATTTCACGATAATAGGTATTTGAATTTAAATATTTATAAACATGAAATATTTTTTCGAATGAAAAACGTAAACAATATTTAAACATATACAAAACATATATATATATATATATATATATTGTAGAAAATATATATATAAATATAAAACGCTCTTGTTCTTGAATCCACTCAGCCTTTCTTAAACTATTCCTTCCAGTAAAAACCATAAAGGGTGACGCGGACACGTTAGACGACCTGGCCAAAAGATCAGAAGAGGCAATTAAACACCTCGTCTCGTTCAATGTGCTGCCAGACTTATGGAATTACTTAATGGAACATCAGATTACACTCTACTTCGACCGCGCCACCATGGAGCTATGGGAAGCTTCACTAGGGACTTCCATCACCTATCCGCGATTAGAGCAATTAAGGACATTCCTGACAACCAGAGTGAGGTCTCTGTGACCAGATGAAAGGGTGAGTCAACGGGTCAGCAGCTCACTCAAATCAGCAACGATACCTTCTCGATTGATATCGTCATCGTCATCAAAAACGGGAGGTCCTCCAGTTGTTACAAATTATCTCTAAAGAAATACCTGTTAAAACCTTCTTCAGGCCGAGATGAAAGGGCCTGTGCCTGTTGCGACGGAAAACACCCAATTTATCTCTGTGATCTATTCCGGTGCAAATCCGACTCAGACAGACGAAAAATTGTAAAATTGTAGAAGGAGGACTCTGCGTAAACTGATTGAATCATCACGCTGTCAGCCTTTACGACTCGAGCTCAGAATGCAAAAAATGTCAGGAAAACCATAGTACCATGCTACGTAATACGTTTTCAACCGAAGCTTCCTGCGAAAGGAGTATTATATTATTACTTCATCATCCAGCTGATACCAGAACAATTGGTCAGAGTCGCACACCAGTTGAAGGATCTCTGCATGGCAGGCGGATTTCGGCTTGCAAAATGGCATGCAACACACAAGGACGTCATCACCGCAGACAATGCCGATCATATTCTCCCACAAGCGGTTTCAGTCGACCATTGTACAACTAAGATTCTTGGACTACGATGGTCCCCACAACACGATTCACATGGCACCACAACCTCACTGGTATGCTCAAAGACAAAGGTGACTCCATTCAAGAAAATCACCATACCAAGACTGGAACTCGCAGCCGCATTATTACTCTCAAAGTTAACTCACTACGTAGTAACCACGCTACGAATGAAATTGATGTAATCCATCTGTGGACGGACTCCCGAGTAACATTGGCATGGATATAATCCCACCCACGGTGGAAGGAATTTGTAAGCAATAAAGTATCGTCAATTCAAGATCTTACATCTAACGCTCAGTGGAGATTCGTCCCTGAAATATCAAATCCAGCAGATTGTGCATCAAGAGGCATCACGTCATTCCATCTTCAAGAACACCCTCTTTAGTGGAATGGACCACAATGGATTTCAAACACTAAGAATTGGCCACGCCAGCCAACTCTAGATGACAGTTACATGACCAGCAAGAAGCACGACTATGCACAACACTCGCCTCCACCACCTTTAGGCCACGATATGCCGGTAAATTTATCTATAAATATTCTAACCTTAAAAAACTAATAAGAATTACGGCTGTCTGCATCTCGTTCATACTGCGACTGAAGAAGGCTCGAATGACATTACCCTACCGCCAAACGAACATTGAGGCCTGTGAAGAGGGAAGAATCTACTGGACAAAGGTAACCCAAGCAGCTTACTTTTCGCACGAATTAAAGATATTGCTGGGCAGGAATCAACTGCCAAAAATACAGGCATTCAGTCGACTGACAACCTACGTCGATAATCAAGAAGTAATTAGAGTCGGTGGAGGACTTAACAAGGCCCCACCAAAAACGCACGCATTTGGTCGACTAACAGCATATGTCGACAATCGGTTGAAAAGGTCAAAGAGTCGGTTGAAGACTTAACAAGGCCCCAATCAATCAAGCTGCCCGCCATTCTTCCCAGACACTCGATCCTTACGACGCTCATCATTGATCATGCACACCAACAGACCCTTAGAACCACTCAGCGACGATCCAGAAGATGTAAGTGCACACACTCTTGGCCATTTCCTTACAGGAGGTCTACTAGTGGCTCTCTTTGAACCATCGCTCCAAGAAATACCCATGCCAGACTATCTCGATGGCAATACATACAACAACGTGTCCAACAGTTTTGGTCCCTCTGGTCAGCTCACTACCTACAACAACAACAATCAATATCGAAATGGCATCACCCACGGAATGATATCAAGGATCAAGATCATTGGTACTCATTACCGATGAACGCTTATCATCCAGCAAGTGGTCACTTGCTCGAGTAATCAAATTACATCCCGGTAGTGACGGACTGACGAGAGTAGTTAAACTGAAAACTCCTACTATCACCATGGTGGTAACAACAAATTCATGATGGCGGGCGGAATGTTCGGAATTGAAGCAGTTAAAGGCGGAATTAAAAAGTGGAAGAGGTGTAAACACCTGGACATTTACATATTAACATAATTCAGCGAAGTCGGGAAATTTCCCTACGCTAAATACTCGAATATTAGACTGTAATCCGACTAGCAATGCCGATGAACTCTCAAGGATAGATTCTAGTGATGTCACGATAATGATGGGCATAGCAACAGGCACCGGTGCGCTGTCGGCATCGCAAGCTCCTACGTGAATATTTAAGAGCGGCCCTTGACGCGCTACGCACTGTACTTTTAACATTTAGTCAGTTACCACACATCTGGCTCTCAGTATTGTTCTCTACGATAAATTCAGTTTAGTACTCAGTGTAATTCTATATTTAGTATTATTAATGAGTAGTGCATCTCACATCAGTGTCACTTCACCACCAGCGAACTGCAAATCAAATCTCAAACAATCAAGAGCTCAAGAAATAATTCACACCACTACAATAGAATAATTCTCAATCTCAATAGAAGTAACTAACAACGCTACAATATTATAATTCATAAGCAGAATAAATTAATAATAGATCTCATATATATAACATTATACTTTTCACCCCTTCCGTTGGTGCCTTCTTTCTTCCTAAACCGCTATGGCGAGAGATTAATCCATACCATTAATAATACTGAACTATTGAAATGGCAGTTCGAGCCATAAAATAAAACGTTAAAATTTGAACATCTCTGATTAAAGTGGTTTCTATCATAAAATTTTATTGATTTGTTTACATATGTAACTTATGTCATAAAGTTTATAATTTAAAATTTTGGAAGTAAATTTGTTTTTCTTTTAGACGCTCCATGGATTTACTATATTTTAATTGTTTTACATCCTGTATCGAATGGATATATCGATTTTCAACTTTGCTTCGTAGTTTGTTTATCATACCCTTTCATTTAATAAATCAATTATAATTTTCTCAGAAATTTCAAACTTAAAAGCCATTATTATATTAAATTTGTTTGAAAAATTTAAACTACAGAAACTAATTAGCAGCCCGTCCGTTCAATATTTTCACAAGATTTGAGCATAGATTGAAGCATGACCATATAATTTTCTGATACTTGCCTTAACAGTTCAGTTACTTACAGGTGCTCGAATAGCAAGCTAAATAATGATGAGATCAAGAACTTCAAAGCAGATATCTTATACGCAATGCGTCTAAAAAAGTATATGTTGAAATAAGTCGAGAATGTAAATATGGCAATTATCTCATATTTGTCGCTGATACGCGGCTTAGACGTATTTCAAAGTTTATTTGCATGAAGCACCACACGAGAGTTTTTATAAAAAAGTTAAAAGAAAAGCTCTATACTAATAATATACTATCGCGTTATACTGACATTCTTTACTTTTTTGTTATATTGTCATGCATCATTATCATTCTCCCTCTCTCTCTCTCTCTCTCTCTCTCTCTCTCTCTCTCTCTCTCTCTTTCTCTTTCTCTTTCTCTTTCTTTCTTTTGATCCAGCTAACTATCTAACTGTCTATATATCCATCTTTCTAGATATTTATATATCTATCGATATCTATTCACTGATTTATTGATTTTTCGCACGCGCTTCGATGCTATATTTCCATGATTCGTACGACGTAGTCAGTTTTGTGTATGTGGGTAGTTACTGTACTTCAATTGTAAAACTCGGTGGATATGAGGTATGTGCCATTATAACAAAGTATTGAAAATAAACTAACACTTTCAATACAATAACACACGATTTGTATATTATTTATAAGCTACATTAATAATAATTAGACTCCTGTGAAAATAAGAGTTAATTTTCAGAAAAAAAATATTAAAAAAAAACGAATTAAATAGAAAGTTATTGAAATAAATTGGTAAAATCTGAAGGAGATAAAATACAACATGAAACGCAACGCATTTTTTCTTCGCATCAATAATGCCTATTTTATCATCAACACGATAATAATAAAACAAGCCATTTTAAAACAATTGTAGCTTCGAAGATTTGAAAAGATTAAATAAATAATCCAATCAATTATTATATATGTATTTAGGCATATAATCCATGATACACATTTAGGATATTTTTTATAGAAATTTATAAAATTATTTCAGAACAAAGCATGCAGAATAATTTTTCACTGTATTCCTAAAACTTAAATTTTTTTAAGCATACTTTTTAAACCAGTATTTTTCTACAAAATTGATTGCATGAAATAAAAAGCAGTTTATTACAATTATATTAAGATTGAACTTCAAAAAGTTACTAATAAAATAAAAATTAAAATGAAATATTTTATATGTATTGTTTGGAAGATATAAAAGTAATTAGTTTATAAAACAATTTATAATTACTATCTTATATAGAGTTTTTTTTATTCATTTTGTCAAAATAATATATTGACGTTTATGGATTTGTTTGGAGAACAATACAAGGACATTAAAATTTTATAAAAAATTAAATTTTATGAAAAATTTTTATTGACAACGGTTTATTTAAAATTACTATTATTATGATTTATAAATAGAATATAATTTGATTCATAATACAATTTTTAAAAAAAGAAACAAAAGAAGATAAGGATATTAAATTATTTATATAAACTATCTATATATAGTTATAAAAATACATATATAGCATTATTAAATTCTGTCCAATTCTACATAATAATCCAATGAATAATACCGAAAAATTAAAAGTGGTATAAACAATACATTATAGCGTATGAAATCTTGTACGTAATAAATGCGTAAGAATTATTATTTAAAAACCAAGATTGTATTTTCTGCAAGTATAATTAATTTATATAAACAAATAAAATTAAACAGGTGATCAATTACAAAATATGATCGAATGCAAAAAATCTTAACGAAATACATATCCAACTAAGGAGTCAGATAGAAACGGAAAAATTAATTTAATTGAGTCTAACTCATTCTGGATATCGGAATTGGAACTAAAAGAGCTAGAAGAAATAAACTCTTCGATTGAAGTAAGAAATAACATCTAGTCGGACATAAAACTCTGGGTGCAGGAATAAACTGGCAATCCATCGGCGATAAAGTCCCTTTTACGCCTTGTGCAATTCCCGAAACAGACTAAAGATGTCTACCCAATGGCGTACCGTCATACAAAGCCCAAATGTCAAGAGCAGTGGATGCAAGCGAGCGAAAAAGACGAGGCGGGGGTGGGGGTCGAATTGCCCGTCTACAGATGTTCCCGTAAGAATATACCTTACGGAAATGCTCTTCTAGTTCGATGGCTTCCTATGTGAGATGCGGCTGCTACTAGAATTGTAATTGCTGCTATAATATATATAAACATATATATCCATCAGTTTCAGAAGTCATTTGACAAATATATTAATAAATGCAGTTTTGGACATCACTTATGTTCGACATTTTTAAAAATATTATTGCGTTTATTCTGTTTCTACATATATACCCATTGGATCTTTGCAATTTATTTATTAATTTTTTTTATTACATACATACATATTAAAATATTACAAGTATTATGAAAATGAAAAAATAATAAATAATAAATAACTTATTTCCATAAGTTACTTGTTTTAATATTGTAATCAACTGAATTCGATTTATTTTCATTTTATATATATTATTATTTATTATTATATATATTATTTCTATATCAAATCTACAAATCATCAATAACATCATATATCATCAATCAACAAATATCAAATCATATATATTATTATTGGTGACCTATTTAATTAATAATTAATCGATATATATATATATATATATAGTATGCAAATAGAAATAAATATTTATAATGAAAATACTTCAAGCATAACCAAAATTAATATTATACTAAAAGTTTTGTTTCTTGCTAGTTTGATTTTCGCATTCTTTTATTCGAATAGTGCACGTAGAATCAAGTATTCTATTTTTAAAGAATGATAATGTATACAATTAGATTTAGTTACAAAAGCGCTAACTAAACAATATTTTTCAATGATTTATGAAATACCATTAACAAATGAGAACAGAAATACGAAAATCGTAAAATACTTTTTAAGATGGATAATCCTGTTTTGTTCACTAGATGAAAATTTATGATCGTAGAGTTACTATCATATGTACTAAAATTCGGAATATTGTAACAGAGTAAAATAGAGGACGGTATCGCTGCATATACCATAGTTACGCTTAAAATAGAAAATATATGTTGGAAAATCTCATTTAAGGAAACATTATTGTAAACGAAATTCATAACCAATAAGTTCTACAGAATTTATCTGACTAGAACGCCGTAATGAAATAATTGAAAAAAAATGAACTGATTCTCGCGATGCGTCTTCTTCAATATATTTACGGTAAACATAAACATATGATTGAAACATACAATTTACTTTGTTATTGCTACTACGTAGATCTGCAATAATTTCATTACATGACTAAACGGTCCCAAAATGTATGCTTTGGTTATTATATTATTATAAATTATATATTATTAAATAAATTATCTCTACTTGTATTGGAGATAAATAGTGTGGACTTATCTTTAATTTACCTTCATCTTGTGCATTTATTGGGTTTTCTGTACTCAAAGATCCTTCACTGTATCTCGCATTCCAGAGATAAATAGGGGCGCAATCGAGTAGACAACGAAAAAGAAAAAGAACTGTCGGACTCGACCATCCCGAAGAAACAACTACTCACTAGTCTTTTCAAGTTAAACGTGTACTATTAGTGAAGAGACGTACATTAAAGATGTGAAACAGTGCATCTTAGGTGAATCCTCTATTATGCTTCAGTCATTATAGTCATTTAATGAATTTTACAAATATCTAATCCTTATTACATGGAAAAGTATAATTTTCAATTTCATTGTTAAATAGTTCATATTCGAGAAAACATCTATGCGAAAGCATCTAAATGACTATGATCAAATTTACGTAATCATTATTAACAAGAAAAAAAATCCTTATGTGTCACTTGGGCTTCTTTGTATAATTGTAACGAATTTTCTCTCGAGTGTAGGTCAATTCCAGGGAATTCCATTAGATCCACCATGATGATGCCCACCATAAACTCAACTAATTTTGAATTTACGTGCTTTATGGAAATTTCGAGGGGATGTTCTGGTAGTTCAAAAAGAGCCGTTAACTTCGAGCTGGAATACGTGCATCTCCTTGTGATTGCTGAACTCGTACAAAACAGCCGATTTAAAATACAATGAGACTCAAGTGCAAATAAATCTTCAAGTTACAAACTTGTTATAAAAAGTAAGAAGTTTTGTGGCTTGTTAAAGGAATAATAATCTAGATAAAATGCACCCTTAAAATATATGTATTCAACACTTATCTATTTAATTAATTAATCCTAATAATTTAATTTTTAAAATTTTTTAATCTATTAATTCGTATAAAACACGTATACATTTTATGTACACATCACGTGTCTCTTATGATTAAATGTTATTTTAGTATTTATTACAAACAGAAAATTTAAATAATTGAAATAATTCAAAAATATAAAATATAATATAAACAAAAATGTTATATACAAAATTAAATTTTTATAATATACATTAGAAAATAAGTAAATATATCTGAAAGTATATTAAATAACATTTAATTTAAAAAGAAATTTAAATACTTAATTTATTTAACAAATAATATATAATTTAATATACATTTAAATATAATAATATAAATTTAAATTTAATACAGGCACGTGTATGCACACACACAAGCGCACACACAGACACACACACAAATATCTGATTTAAATTATTATATTACTAATTTAATATATTAATAAATTTCTACTAAAATTGGAATAAAATATATATATTAAGTAGTTTAATTTCATAATACTTCTATTTTGATTTTATACATTTAATTATTATCATATAGATATAAAATTCATATTAGCAAATGGATAAAATATATTCGTTATAAGTTCAATACATATTCACAATTCATATATTTATTTTGAATTCTAATATTTTCAATAATATTCTAATAATTTTCAAAACACTTAAATATATAATTATAATATTCATCTAGATATAATAAAAAAGTTATGAATATGAATGACAATATATAAAAAAATTTTTCTCCGAAATCTAAAGAATTACCAGCTCAAAACCAATTCATTTCAACTCTATTATTTTTTTCAATAACCACGCATATCAACACTATTCTCGCGTCAGGATGCAGACAATTCTAACTCCATTTTCTATCAGAATTCTCATTCAAACTGTAAAATTGAAACAATAATGAGAGCAGAGTTAGAATTGTAGTAATACCGAATAACAACTTTTGTCTACTTCTTGTTAAGTGTGAATTTTACACGCTAGCAATAAATCATATGAATATTAATGCATATTATGAATAGCGAGCCATCGAAAGTTTATAATTTGGAAAAAGTCGAGTAAGGGATTGTAACATTAAATTTGCTTAGTAAAAAAGGTAACTAAATAAAAGAAATTTAAAAATTGTAAAATTTATGTAATTTGAAAGAAAATAATTTGTATGTAAATAAAAGTTATGTATTTGAATGTATATATTATACATAAATAAATTTTACTAATATATCCTTAGAAGCTTTATTCAAATGAATAGATAAGTAATCAAATTTAAAATCCCGCACTAATTTACAATGATATTATCTAAATTATATTGGTTCGATTATATTAACTAAAGGCTAAATAAAAATAAAATTTCAAAATTTCTACGAAAAGCGATAATTACAAAAATTTTCTCAATATTACATGTAAATAGTATAACTAAAATAGCTAATTTTAACAATGTATATTGATATTTTAATAAATCTTTAAAAAAATTGCGTTGATGTTCCTATTTTACTACGCTATCAGACTTTACCTAGTGGCAAACTTCCGCGTGCACTTCCTTTATAGCTTAATGGTGCATACCAAATCGTCTAGTTCATCTGCAGAAGTGACGGTGAAAAAAATATAAAAAAAAAAAAAAAAAAAAATAGAAAAATAAACAGAAGATAAAAAATTGGAACACTTGAATAAGTTAAATTCCGTTTATTATATGAAAATTATAAAATTAAAAAAAAAACTAATCAAAAAACGCGTGAAGCACAAACATGAAAGAAAGAAGCAAATAAATTTACCGCTTAACTTATCGCTTCTCTTTCAATCTCTTTTCCGTACGCGTACGCACGTTTGTGCTGGCATATACAGTAATGCATATTCTCTTAAATCGATCTCTTCCAGATCGATAAGCTTGTTATCTATAGAAATCTGCCTTTTTGACAGCTTATGTATTATATACTAACGCCTATCAAGAGTTAATTTTTCTTTTTCTCCGTAGCTCACCTTTTTGCGTTCGTGAGATTAAATATCATCCAGTCATTTTTAGAATGACATGCTTCTTTTATGGTTGCGGTTTCTATCTATTCGGTAGTATAATTTCCTGAATGAATTGTACGTTATGATACAATACATGTTGTTAATATTAATTATATCTGGTAATCGGTTAAATTTAAACGCGGAATTTGGTATAATATGGAACTCTCTTGGTTTAAAATTCAAGACTTCAAGGTGAAGTTCAAATCTGAAGATAAAAGTAATAATAAAACGTAGAGCAGTTAGTATGTTCAGATATATTTCTTCAAGGCCTCTCCAGTCACCACTTTACGATAGTTCCGTTCTTAAATGATGTTCAGGAAGATTTATCAGTTTTCCGGGTAGACCACGTGACTTATCATACGCCCGGCGCTTACATGATTAGGTAGTTCCCATTTACGTTATATTAAACTCTCTGAGCAAAGCTATTTGTTCATCTCTCGAACTCAAGCTCTCTTTACAAAAAATATTAATTACATTTAAATGAAAGTTAATTTTATTAAGAATAAAAAATTATTCTAAACTCTATGCATTTAATGATAGCTATTTCCTAGAATATTCAAATCTTTTTTATCAAGGTAAATTTTATAATAACCAAAGCTGATTAACTTATTAATTGAGGTAATGAATATGCAACCTTGTACCACCGGAATACAGTCAATTTTAAAACAATAATACACATACACCCCCCTCCCCCCACACACACATGTATATATATTTTATTTCATATTAGATATTTATTAATCTATATACTACTAAAAATCATTGAATTTTTAATATATTAAAGCTTAATTTCACTATCAATCTTATATATACATTTCAGTTTCATTTTAGTTTTCTAAGGAAACATATTTATTAAAATCATTAGGCGAATAATAGAAAATATATCAGAAAACATGTAGGGATTGTGAATTCTAGTTGAATCAGTACTAACTTCGTATTCTTTTAAAGTCTTGTAACGCTTACTAAAATGTTGCATTTGAAGAAACTTGCTCATACGAAATTCATCATAAATAATAAGTAAGTGTTCAAAATCTGATTAATTTTATTGTACAGGCTTTATTTTATGATCTTTGAAGCAAGTTCGTTAAAGATTAACGATAAAAGAAAATTTCACCTCAAGCTGTTGCCTTTTGCAGTTTAGTGGCTTATGAAAATTGAGAATCAAATGCTGTGCAAATTTCACTTAAAAAGATATTACATTTTCAAAATTTAACTTTAACTTAATTTTATCTTTTTATTATTTACTGTTATTGTTACCTTAACTATAATAAAAACTAGACTACTCGTCTAGCTAATATTTGCTAACATGTGCAACAGACAAATCAAAATGAATAAAGAAATATAAGTGGCACAGATTCGTCAACTTTTATGAGTCCCATGAGAGCTATGAAGAACGATTCTTTTCTGTGCTATAAAATAACGTAATATTTTACGTATAACGAAAAAGTTAGCTCGTCTAACCGAATTTCTTGCAGGATTTTCTGGAAAAATAATCAGACCGTCTTGCATCAAGTGAACCGGATTCTTTACTTCTGCAAACCCAATCTTTTAATTTAATAGTTATCTAAACTTACAGCAATTATATTTTATCGTATTCATTCAAGTTATTATTAACCGCGCTAATTTCATTAATTTTCTATCGGTATAAAAAGTTCCAGATTAAATTATTATTCAATATCGACATTTTTATAAATAAAACACTTAATACTGAGGTATTTAAATAAACTGTAGACCCTGAAAATTATAATATTAATATTTCTAAATTACAAAATTTGAACTTACCCAGTTCTGGTCCACAAACTCGCGGGATAATTTCCAAGATTGCACTGCAGGATGGATGCTCAAAGCAGAGCTTTCTCGCATATAAACAATTCAATATTGCCACTGTTTTACCCGATCCTGCAAAATAACAAAAACTCAGTATTTCACCAGCTTATAGTATATTAATGCTTGAAATAGATTTTTTAATTCTGTATTGAATAAATATATTAAAAAATAATTTATTATCTTGATGTATTAAGAAATGTATCTATTATATTTTATCGTTTTATGATTCAATAAATAAATAAAAATAAAATAAATAAAAATATACTTCATATATATTATATATTAGTATATGTTCTAATTATATTGGCAAAAGTAACTCGCAGTAACGTATGGTTTTCTTAAACAAAGAAACGTTACTTTTTTAAACCGTTCTTAAACAAAGAATCCGGCAGAGATAAAATCTACATCACTAAGACATTTCAGTGTCGAGGGATTTTCAAGTTGGCACAGCTATTTTCGAATTAAATCCATTTTGCATTTCCGACTTTACGTTGAGTCACGAAACTCAATCCTGCGGATTATATTAGAAAAGGTATTTTATAAGCTATCCGAGTAAAATCTTGGAACAAGAAAAATCTGCAAGATATTGTTCAATGAGCAAACGAGCAAAACTGCCAAAATCTACGGGAATAAAAGTTTTGCCACTTCAGCGCTGTTTCTCACGTTGGCTACGAGTAGATTTCATGCTGAACAAGAGAAGGACGAATTGGACGTTCCATCGCTTTTAGTAGTGAGGACCACTGCCGATGCAAAGGGACAGTTCTGGAGATCAATTTTTCCCATCCCCCCTCGTGTCGGTGCCACGTTACCGGAAACCTCCCACTTTTCTTAGCATACCTGGCTAGATAACCTAACTAACTGCATCCATTGACTTGTGGTAATTTATATCTGCAGTAAAGTACGATTGACGATTGTATCAGAAATTGATGAAATGAAATTTATTTTCTCCTTATACTTCATGACTGCACGCGTTATTAAGATTAGACTTGTATTATGCGTTGACATCATTATTTCTCTAACCAATCTCATTAAATATATTTAATACGTGTACATAAAAATATAATCTAAATTTATACGTGCGTACACACACCCAATGCAAAATGCTATTTCATTAAGAAAAAAACTTCTAAAATCAGCCGTTGCATTAATCCAATTGGAATCAAATAAGTAAACATTACCTCGGACTACGGCTTATACGAATTTGGGCCAACTCCTCGAGAGGAATAATTGCCGGGCCATTTCATGCAACACGTGACCAAACAGACGCGTGGACACGTACAAACGATGATTGCATTGTCAATGAGGCGCTTAAATGTGGATGGCCCGATTAATGGAAGCCAGTGCGGCCAATCGGGAAGCCCTCCATCTGAATATCCTCCTACTCGAAGGACCAATGCACTTTATGGTTGAGCACTTAGGAATTCGTAATTGATTATTCGATTGTCTTTTATCGACTTTTTCAGCTGTCCTAAACGTTCAGAACCATATTTTTTAACCCTTGATATTTTTATTCGATACAGCTCTTTTAGCATTCTTGAATTCCTATTATAGCACGTGTGCAGATGTGACATTAATTTAGCATGGTTGATTTTTTTAGTGTATCTACCATAAATTCGACTGTAGAGTCATTGATTTCATATTGCGTCGTACATTTACTAGTTGGTCCTTTTCTTTTACATTTTTTATGTTTTGTCTATTATGCCTTGGAATTATTAATTTTGTTTTCTTATAAAAAGTTGTATATTAAGCAGTAGTATCATTTTATGAGCTTAATGTATTTATATATTTCGACAGTCGAAAAAAATAACTTTCCAATTGTTTTTCTCTTTATACAAAACTGAGTTTAATTTGCTTCATCTATTAACTGTCACTTTAAACGTGCTTACATTTGTTATCACAAAGCGTTTCTCCGTCTCTATTTATCTATGCCTTTAACTTTCTCGCTCTATCAGTTCTCCTTTTTCTTTTTACCTTTATCTTCAACTTTTTATGCTTGCACATTACTTTTTTACTTGGTACTTTAATCGACGCGAAACCGTCAGTCGATTGGCCTTTAAGTAACTCACCCAGAAGATTCTTTTTAAAAGTACCTTGATTTAAATCACTACTCTCTCAAAATTAGAATTATTAAAAAGAAAGAAATCCTCTTATTTATATTTTTCTATTATATCAATTATTGAAATAGTCATAATTTTATGTATTTCACTCATTATATTAGCCTTAATTTAGTAATATCTCCTGTCTAATCTCTTATTATTATTTTCTATGTAAATATATTTTAATATAATAAAATTATATAATAATATATAATAATATAATAAATAAACAATGAAATAATAATATAATCAAATGTAATGTAATATGTAATATATAAATTATAATAATTTCCACGTATATAGCATAACATTGAAACTAATATGAGAATTAATACAATTTTATAGATAGTATTTCTATCATTTTTTTTATTATTATTAAATGTATATTAAAGTCAATATACACTTAATATCTTTGAGTATCAAAATACATAATGGTAACTTTGAAGCAATAGTCGTATGTAAGCACATAAATTAAGTTATTAGAAATAGTTTTTAGAAATGTGGTATACTATTATGAATATATATGTCAAATATTTTTGTTACAAAATTTTTGTAATATTAACTTCAAAACGAAACTATAATTAATAACCTTTAATGTATATAATGCTATATCATTGTGACATAAAATCGAACACAACTAATACGAAGCTTCGACTTTTCTACAAAATACTGTTTCAATCTGTATATCAATTTCAGTTTAACATTAATCTAGTCACTTGGAATATTATATTATATTGATATAATATTTTATTAAATAAATATTTATAAAGTTTCGTAGCCAGTTAGAGTAATCATTGGTTGCATAAAATAAAATTGTACCGAAAATAAATCGTAATTAAAATATTTCAAATTAATTTATAAATAAAAATAGAAAAGTAATACTTTTTCGAAACTTCTATAGATAATCTTAAACATAGACTATAGAATTTCCGTAACTAGTAATATACGATATAGAACTTTCATGAGTACTAGTAAATATGATAAGTCAAAGTGTTGATTATAGTAATATTTAATTGTAAACTCACATCGGAATACAAGCAGTTCAATTATTGAAGATAGATAAACGGCGATTAATTTTCCGAACTCGAGCATATATCTATGGAATTTCTAGTAAAAGGTTATAGATCCAGTTAAAACATCAGATTATCAACACTGAAAGCAACAGAAAAAGAAAACAATGCGGGACATGAGCAGTTTGAATATTCGACTGCTCGGTATGGATTGACAGTGATATTTGCATATATTCTACGAGTGACTATCGATTTTCACTTTTCTACTTGTACTAAAGTGATAAGGCTATTTGTATGCCGGTCATAAAATATTCTCGATTACTTTCATCTTCACGCTTTTATGACTTCTACATATAAAGTGTGCGTTAAAAATAATTTTATATACTGCATTATTTAAAAAACAATTAATTATATGTTCACTTAAGCTTATTAATTCTTATAAAGACTATCTTATTACAATAATAATTAAAATGAAGGTTTTAGTAAAAAAAAAAAATAATTCTGATTCTAGTTACAAAACTTATTAACAGTGTGATAAATAGCGAGACAAAAATTTATCTAATGAAAGAAATACGACTATTTTGTAAAACACCGCGAAGCTGAATAACGCGTATTTAAATGAAATTGTGTCATCGCTAGACTTAGATAGTAATCACGCGACCATTAAACATAACTCGAAGCACGAGATTTTATTCGACTTAGCTTAAGAGTAAATTAATCATATTCAATTATTAAAACTATAATAATTTAGTTATGAAAAGCACTTAGCTTTCAACATTCAAATAAATCGGTCCGATAATAAAACCTTTACAACTTTGTGGGTAATTAAATTAATCGCTCAGGCTACAGTTACATCATATTTAACATAGAGCCGCAGACTAGAATCGTTATAAAAATATAACATTTTTAATTAATAAAAGCCAGATGAATAAAATTAACTTATATATTTATATAATATTCATGTACAATAATTTAAAAAAAGAAAATTTATAAACGAATTATTTTCAACGTAGTCGATTTCTAATCCGTTTTAAGAAGGTTTCATTTCATAACTAAAGTAAGTGTACTGCCTGTTACGTAAGATAATAATAAAACTAATCTAATTTTAATTCTGTAATGAAAATTAATAAAATTAAGCACATATATAGAATGACAAAATCACATTTTATTCAAGATAGCTCATTTTATAGGCAAATTTAAATTCAATACGATTAAATTATCATTAGTTACATTCTATACCTGAGCTATTCATTAATTAAATTAGGTAGTTGAGTATCGACTTAAATGAGACAGTGAAAAAAAATGTAAGAAAACGTAAAAAGTGACGAGGAGTAAAAGGGGTTAAGAAAAATGGAGGAATTAAATTGAGGATAAGAGCGAGGTCACCTGTCATGATAGATCTATCGGTAGGTGTACTTACGTAATCGCTACCGTACTCTTTCTTTGTTACTCCACTCGAACTCTTTCCGTTTTTCACCTCTTTCAATCTCATCCGCACTCTTTTTCGTTTTCATTTATTTGTGCAAACTTTTTTCTCACTCTCCCATTACGTCTATTACATCAAATACTTGTAGATTACTTACTAATACTTATTTAAAATTCATGATATTGTTAATAATACTTATTTAGTAAGTTTTCCATTATTTTTCATCCATTGAAAATTACAAATTTTTCATACTATATTCTATTTAATTGTATTAACATAGTTATTAGATAACATTAATTTACTCATTTTCTTTTAAATGTTTTTATATTATTTGTAATTTAATGAATATTCGATTTAACTGAAGAAGTAAGTTAAAATTCTCTTAAGTTCAGTATAAATCAATCATACTATACTACTGTATAATACAATGATATTGAACATATATTATTGGAAATCTTCATGAAGTTTATGGTTGATGATTTACATTTAAAAAACAGATGACAATAATAAGATTTAAAAATTAAGATAATCTCTCAGATAACAATATTTCTCAATTACCTTTATGGCACTCAAGTACCTTTGATCTGGTAAAGGTATTTTTATTTAATAAAATTTTCATGAATTCAATTCAAATCTTTACAAATATTCCCGATAGTATTTATAATTAAATATATTAAAATATTTAGCGTTATATAAATATATATATAAATATATATATATATATATATATATATATATATATATATATATATATATATGTGTGTGTGTGTGTGTAGTATAATGTTTAACGTATTGAGTACACATAAAGTATTTTATTTTATTTTTTTCATATAAATTATATATAAAAACTGAATGTGTAAAATTACAATTTTTATTGTTCATTATCATAAATTTTTTGTAGATAAAAAAAATATTTAAAATATGTCCATTAATCTAAATATTAACGGTGATTATTCGAGTATTATTAAAGCAATTAGTTAAAAAATATTTATCGTAAAGCATGAACGATTAAATTGAAATCAATAGTGTAATAATCGCTAATGAGAATCTACATTGCATAAACAATGGCCTGGGAAACTTAAATATCATTGTTGATTACTTAAACCAGATAAAACACCGTAATTAAATCGAATATTTTTTATTAATTCAAAATATAATCGAATAAACGTAGATGTAACATAGAGAACCAATACCTTACCGGGAATGTTTTTTAAAACTGTAAAATTTACATTGACCGGATATATTATAGTTTAATACTTTTTTACAATCTCTCAAATCAATTGTGATCCTTTCCTGTACCTAATTTAAGATAATCAAATATTAATCGCGTCGGAGGAATCGGTAAAGTATAATAGTTTATATTTTCTACTCCCCCATTCATTCCCAGTCTTCTCTCTCTCTCTCTCTCTCTCTCTCTCTCTCTCTATCTATCTCTATCTCTCTTTCGCTCACTCACTCTCTTTCTCTTTCGATTTATCTCTACTCCCCTAGTCCATTATCGTATCAAAGTGCCTCGTTTGCGCTCATTGTAGGATTATCGTTTACATTTTCGCTTCAATGAGCGGTTTGCGTGTGCGTTAAATGCATGGAAATCGACTCACAACGGACGCCGGGATTCGAGTCTAAAGGACAAAACTTATCGACTGTTTTCGTTGCCGCCCCTCTCTTGTACACTTCCTTTATTTCCTCAATTTTTTCTTTCTCCATTCCCCACATCTTTTCGCTTCGTGTCGTACAGCGTTTGGCCAACGAAATAATAGTCCAACTATCCACTTGCAATTTAATGCCAATTTTGATAAAGCGGTTATTTTATGCGTTTTACTTAATCGTTATTGAGCGCTCACTTAAGAGGAATCTAAATTATATTGCTCGCTGTAGGATACTTTGAAAATAGAAGAAAATATAATGCAAGCGCATTATATTTTGAATGAAACAAATTTCTTATTGTTATAACATGCCTTTTTGAAACTTAAGCTATCGACCTCATTATCAATTCTCCACAATTAAAAACACTCGGTTACTTATTTAAAGCAAACTTTTTTTACATAGAGCAGACTATTAAAGGTAATTGTTTATCGTAATGCTCAGATATAGTTCAACAGATATGTTAATTTTAGTTTCATTGAAGTAATAAATCATATCGTAAAGACAGGGAAAACATGAACCGCCGGCAGTCATGCAACCAAGTAAACTCGCATGTTGGATGGAAGAACTCTGTTACAATGCAGTACATTTCGCAGAAATATCACTTACGAAATTGGCAATTAAATAACATCACTAGATAGGCTAATTATCAGCATCTTTACGCTCGGTGCGTAGAAAAGTAGTTGGTTTGGCAAATAAGCATCTAAAGGAATACGTTTGCAAAAGGGAGGCTGACTCGAGGAAACGGTTTTCTCATGACACAAGTTCAATCCCGGAAGTTTTTCCAGAAAGGCAGGTACTTCGATTGCTCACTCACTCGAGGCGCTCACCGCGGAATAGCGAACGAAAGAAGGAGGATACGCTGATACGAAGGAGTTCGGTAATTGCGTTTCTTACTTACAGGCAAACTTCGATGAAGATACGTAAGGGCGGGAGGTGGTAGGGCAGCGCCATAAGAACCTCGCGGTAATGTGATTCCACGCGGCAAAAGAGCATTCCTTGAGAGGAAATCCAATACGACAGACGAATCATCTCAAAGTACCGGACTTGTCGTTTTCCTTCCTCTTTGTTCAATACTTTTTTTCCTTGTGTTCTTCCTCTCCCCGCCACGCCCGATTCAACACTCGACCCCCACCCAGTTTCGTTCCTCTTGCGTGTTCCTCGCCATTCATGTTGACTTTCTTCATTTATTGATTTCACAATCTAACTTTATTTCACGCTCTCACTCTTCAAGTTTTTAAACAAAGTTTTTAAAAAGTAATTCGTGAATTTTTAATTATGTTCTCAATGTTACGTTTTATCTTTGCTAAATGTAAACCGTAGTTCTTTACTTCTTAATCACTGTATCGATCGATGATCGAATAATTTCTAGTGATTCCTCAAGTACTTATTATATAAGAATCTTATCAATCAATGTATATGAAAGATCTTTTTATTCAGTTGTATTTCTTCAATTTTTACTTACAATTAATTATATATAAATTTTATTTTTCAAAATTTTTTATAATATCAGATTATGTCTAATTAAAATCAATCATATGATTATAAATTTAACGAATCATTTTATAATATTTATTTAGTATTGCTGAATATAAAGATACATGATAAATTAGTATATATATATATATATATATATATAATCTTGAGTATACATATTTGTATTCATTATCTATCTTACATAAAAATTTATTCATAAAATTTAGTGACTATCCTATATATATTTTTTTGTTATTAAAACTAACTTTTACAAAATTTTTTTAAATATTACGGCAGATTATCCATCGTACACGTTAATACAAACAGATAATATGACGTGAAAAATCGATTGCCTTGCATTTTGAATACCTTAACATACTATCGTAACAAAATTTAATATCAAGAAATCAAAATTATACTAATTAAAAAGACTGAAGCTTTTACAAAATTTGAAAATTTAATAATCTGCTAATTGTTTCGATGCTAATGGATTTCAAAGAAAATCTGCTAATTTTCAGATTATTAGTTGCATGAAGACGATGAAAGTTTTATCGATCGAATTTAATATGAGCATACGTTAATTTAAGCTTAGTAAGTTTTGAATAGCTCTGGGCTTTACTGCAGCCGACCTTGGTATGCAATCTTTCATTTCATAAATGGGTGTATAAAGTATTCTGTGATGTTAATGGTCAATCATCCTGATATAATTTCTTTTTAGTTAATAAAACATTATTTTCATTATATTTATTGTCTCATTCATTATATTTATACTCTAATCATTATCGGCTATAAACTTTTCATTATCGACTTTATCATCGCACTTTTATGTTACATTTGAGTCGTGAGGTATTTTACATGTTCATTAAAGCAGATAATAATGTTGGTATGAGGACGAGTAATTTGTATGAGTAAAGGAACTTTAAGAAAAAGAATCAAGTGGCTTAAGTAAGGTAAATGTAATTTGAGAAGAGGATAAGTTTCGACAGCTCTGTATCTATTGATATTTATAAATAATGTCAACCGAGGCAATAATCGGCTTCGTTCTGGAATCGAAACGATTCTATCTACCATCTTTTTCTCTTCTATTTTTTACTCTCGTTTCGATTCAGGAAGAGCAGCTAGAACCGGAGCGTACAACGGAGAAAAAGAACTTAGTAGGAAAGAGGGTGCCGAGGGCAAGCCAATAAAAACAAGGAAAACTTTCTTCCTTCGATACTCGTTAGTCTTTTTCTATTTCTCCCTATCTCTCTCTCCACTTGTTTCTTTCTTCCTCTTGCTCACTCCTTGTTCCATTTTCCTTTTGTTACTATGAATCTATCGAATCTTCCCTCTGACTCCGATATTTCTTCGACATCTCTTTTATCATCCACCTTTTACTTAATTTTTTCTTTTTTTTACAATCCGAATTCCCAGTCATTTGATCCTTTGACATATGTATGAAAAAGAAAAATTAAATTCTCAATATAAGAGAAAAGCTGTCAAATATTCGTATGTATTACCTAATATACCATTCTTTACGATTAATTATTGAACGTATGATATTAATTATCCCAATAACTAGGATGCATTTTATAAAATTTTAATTCTTCAAGTATGACTTTACGAGGAATTCTTAACAATTTCTTTGAGCTTTTTAAATCCAAAATAATAGAGCTTTACGTGCTCAATTAGATATCATTTGAATATGACTATTTTATTTTTTAGAAAAGCAATATGAAATTCGTCTTTTCAATTCCCATCTCCATAAACCATCTCGTTGAGTTTCTTTCACTTTACAACCTTTAGACTTCTTATCACAAAATATTCTTCCCCGTCACTATTTTGCATACCTTTGATTCATTCTCTTTTATGTCATTTATGTCGCTATCTTTCCAAACCATATTAGCAATAAAATTATCTTTTCATTCATTTACATTCTTTTTTTATCGATGCCCTAAGACACTATTTATTAGTGTCGAAAAAATATAAAATAAAACTAATAGCTTTTTGATAAGGGATTGCTTATATATGTAAAAGTATATTTAATTATCTCCCATCGGATATTCGAAATCTGTAAACAATTCAACATGGTGAGAAGTTTGTTGGATAGTCGCATTACATACATCATGAATAAAATGCATGAATGCTCATACGTGTGCAGGAGTCGTGGAGTCAGAACTTTTCAGCTCGTCCAAAAGCAGATAATCGACTATGCGCTGATCTACTAGAACGAACCCCAACTTTTTTACTTTCCGTCCCTATTTTCCCTTTTCCCATTTTTCGCTCATTTCTACTTTTTCGTTTTAATTTGCAATCCTATTATCAAAAAGTTATTTGTTACGGTGCATTTCTTAGGTAATCCAAACTTTTATGAAACTGCCAATTGATTCATTGAAATTTTATGAACTTTTCTACAATATTCCTTCAATGATTTTCTGAAAATCCGAAACCATACTATTTTCATATACAGTGAACTGTTATACGTCCAAGTGGTACTATAATTAATCAAACCAATTATGAACTTACGATGAAATGCAAGTGTGCGGAATAATTAATGGACAACGCGGTAATGACTATTAAACAATTTGTTTATAATTTAATTTATAAAATGGTTATATTGTAAATAATCTGTGAATTGAAAAGCTTTACTTTTATGCAATATTATTATTTTTACAAGAAAGGAAACTTTTAAATGACGTAATGCGATAAGCTCCGTTAAATCTATCAGCATTATTTTTCCACATAATAAAACTCTTTCACCATCCAAGCCGAAGTTTAGCTCAAAGATCATCCATCGAAATAAACTTCCCTTTCTCACTTGAACGTTATACGCCGGCTGCACATAATCAATTATAATTTGTCATTTGTAATGGCCAAAGGCCAATTAATCAGACGGTCGAGTGACTTCCATCAGTGATACATTCTCTAGGCGTGCATTCGGAATCTGTGATTCGAGAGCTTTATAAAATTCTAGTCTTAATTACCGAAGAAACACGAGCATTTATTGGAACAGAAGAAGCAAACAGAGCCCGACAAACACGCCGAATCCGCTCAGATTGTCACGTGGAAAATTCGCCCAGCTTAAGTGGCCGTGCGAGGATCGAAAGGGTGGAATTTGAAATACATTGCGTGTAAAGTGCCGGGTAGGGAGGAGGTTATGCGGAAAAGAGCGCGAATGCAGGTGTTGATGCGGTACAGCGATTTTCAATTATCGGCGCCTGTCCACATTCTAGAGGATCATGAGGCTGTTATCCACTAAAATTTTTAGGATATATATATATATGGAAATACTTTCATCAGCGTGCACGAGCACCTTTTTAAATTGCATAGCAATATTAGTGGTTGAGAAATAATATGACAAAGCTAAAATAACTAAATGACATGACAGATTTTGTTTGAGCTTTTATCATGAAAGTTATTACATGATCGTTTCAGTTTCAAGATGGGGGACAATTAGAATACGGAGATAGATGATGAACGCGAAAACTCATATAAAAGACGTACTTTATTAATGAAATCATTGGTGAATGAAACCGGGACTTTTCTCAAGCATGTCTCTTTCAAAAGATTTACGCTTGGTAGGATTATAATACAGTTTTTAAAAAATACTTTAAACTATAATGGAACAATATTTTCCTTTATATATTGTTTGTATATTTCCTTTATGTATTATATTTTTTTTACCGCAAATCTTTGAATATAACATAAATATACAAATGTGATTTGAAAATGAAAATATAACACAATATACAAAATAAATATTATAATTTCCATAAATAAATTTTATATCATTCAAAATTAAATCATTAATAATTAACGCAAATTTTTCTATATACAACTAATGGAAACACTCATAAATAAATCAGTCGAAAATCCTATTACTACAGAATAAAAATATTACCAAATATACGCCAACATTTAATCAAAGATTTAAATGATTCTATGGTTTTCCAACTGAACGGGATAAGAAGATTTAATTACGAAAATCACGTATGAAATAAAAAAAATAAAGCTTTTTCAAAATCACGTTTAAATTATAAAATACATTTGACTAAATTTCATTAGTAAGCACAAAATTATACATAATATATGAATCTAGTTTTAACGGAATTATAGAAAATTTGATTCAATGTACATTCCGAAAATTTAAATTAAATTAAATATTGTAATAATAAAAAAAATTTTTGACTATAAGTAAACTTAATTTTTAATTATTTTATATTATTTTAATTATATATACTTGTGCAACCGCAGTAATATTCTAAAAATTCAAGCAATATACAAAACTCAACCTATAGCTTATTTTAATAAAAAACAAAAAATTCTTCCCGATCCTATTAATAGTAGTATTTTTGAAGGATTTTAACTATTTTATATTTCAATACCTCTTTATATAAATAATGCTTTATATAATTATTTTATCTGGCAATTAATTACTTTTTATTAAAATTTTATGTTCAATTATATATATATATATATATATATATATATATATATAAATTTTAATTAAGTATTCATAACATATTTATGTTAATGTATCTGATTTGTGATTTAACCTTAAATTATGAAATGAAGTATAGTATTCATCTAAATCACGATTACGCATTTTCATGTACTAAAGATTTTATTCCTTGAATTTATTGTACTATTATTAATTCAGTGTTTATAACGAAATATATTATCATAAATAATTTAGTAATAAAATTTATCCTGTAACTTAATCAGATCACAATCAATTTCTATGATACATATTTACATAATGCTTGCATACGACATTTATTGTTCCAACATGAATTTTTATTAATATTACTTAGGTTTAATAATGAACGATTATTTATATAGATTCATATTATGATAAAATTCACGAATTCTTGAAGTATACACATTGATAATCTAAAAATAATGGACTTATAAAATGAATGATTATTTTTCATATTAAAATTTAAAAAAACACAGAAATTATGAGCTTCATTAATTTAATAAGTATAAAATACAGCTGCGTACAATATAAATATACGAAAATCGCATGTTCATTTGTGACATAATCATTGTTTATATAAAATAAACTTACAAAGTGCATATAATCATTTGTCTTGAAATAATATTTTTTTCCATGCCTATATCTATTTAACTAAATATAGATTTAAATTTTACTCAGAAACAAATATTTAAAACAAAAAATGAAAAAATATAGACGTTTATCAACGATATAAAACCCTTATTAAATAAATAACTATTTTTAATTATATTATTGCATTTTTTAAGTTTTTAAAATTTTTCTTTTATTTTGTATATCTATCATTATATTACGTATTAATATAAATAACTGCAAGATTTATCTTTACAATACATATTGCATTGAACTTCAAAATGTCACACTTTAAAATCTTTATGATTCATAAACATGTAAATATTACTTATACAATATTACTTTACAATAATGCATGCTTTGCAATTTATTTAAAATTTAATCATGACGGTAATATTTTTCTAACTAATGTATGCTTTTAGTTACATTTTATAACGTATGCTAAAACAATAATAAAATATTCAATTACAATTATTTAATTAAATATTTGATTATTATTAAAGTAATCAGTAATATCAATTATGATTTATCATCGCATTTAACATTCTTATTTCTATTCCTAGTATTAATTATATAAATATTTTTTGCCCCAACAATTCAGTATAATAATTTATTGTGCTTATAAAAAATTATTATTTTTTTTTAAATTTTAAATTTAATTATTTTAATAAATAATAAACACAATAATTTTAAATTAGATACTAGTTAGAATTCAACTATGTCCATCAGTTGCTTAGTGGGAGAAAAAGTACGAGCAAGTGGAAAGGGTAGTGATTGAATTCAGAATTTAACAGATCTGTTTTTCATTTTTGGTATTTCTTTTATTTTACAACTACAATATAATGATTCTACTTCCATGAAGGGAATCGCTGAGATGTCAGCATGCATTACATGTAGAAGTAGGAGGTCGTAAAGTCACTTCTTCGTGCAGTGCTACGTACGGTAACTTGATTGTTGGTCTCCTCCAAGTTGTCGTGTAGTGTGAAGGAGGAGAAGGACCTTTCATAATGTCTCTGTTTAGTATGCGATACCTGTACCTAGTAAGATGTACCTATAAGAAGGTTCTTACGTAGCGTAATGATTTTTGGCTGACTAGCTCATGACTGAATAGCGCTTATCTCATGTTGCGCTTGCCTTAAATATCTACGCGACTGCTTTGTTAGCTGAAGACAAAGGGACGATCGTAGCGCTAGAACAATGCGTTCGACTGTCGTGCGAGAAAGAATTTGCACTCATTTCGGATGTACCGGATTTTCCGAGTCTCAACGACCGTTGGAGAATTTTTGTAGAAGCTATGATCGTTGAATAATTTCCTTGAAATGATAACCCTTGAAGTTTTTCTTTGAAATGATAGCTGTTGGGATTTTTCCCCACTGATAATATTTGAGAGATTCTTTGAATCTCGAACATTCCACCCGCCACCGGCAATTCCAATTTGACGATTATTCCTTTTGGTTAGGAATTGGCAGCACTGCCACTCATGTATTGGTATCATCATGATGTTTGACGTTGTTTTTAATGTGACTACTCTGGTCAGCCCATCCTTGCCTGGATGAATGTTGATTACTCTAGCGAGAGGCCATTTGCAAGGTGGGAACCGCTCATCAGTGATGAGTATCAACGAGCCAATCTTAATGTCAATCCATGGACTATGCCATTTGGAAATTGATTGTTGCCGTTGTATATAGTGAGCTAACCATTGTTACAAAAAATGGTTGTACACGTTGTTGAATAAATTGCCAGCGAGTCAAACCTGACATTGACAGTCCCTTCCGAGGTAATCCTCTACCTCCTGTGTTGACGTGTAAAGTGCCACTGACGCGAAACTGTTTATCACACTGACAAGCCCAAGTACTAGCCATCCAAAAATGGACCATTGCGCTATTAACATGGATGGAGAATACTTGATGATGTTGTACTTAATGATCTGTCCATATAAATCTGCTTCAAGAACAACATCCACAGGTCTTTGCTTAAGATATTCTGGATCAGTTAGTGTTAGATTTCTCGGATGCGGCCATGCCTAACGGGTTTCTTTTTTAATGGAAGCATTGTAATTATGACTTGATGTGAGTTAGAACGATGACTGAAGATTTCGAATGATTTGACTGAAGGATGAGTGGTACAGTACCTTGTGCCTGAGTTGTAACAGATCCTCCAATTCCATGGACGAGGATGATGGAACGTTGACGAGGTATATCGAGCTTCTTCACGAGATTCTCTGTTGCCAACGTGATTTCAGAACCTGTATCGACCAACAGGGTTGTTAGATGCGGTATTTTCTGTGAAGTGAGGATTGCACTATTTCCTCATTTGGACAGTGGTTATAAACTGTATTTATTTGCCTTAGTTGAATTGGACATCTGGTCATCACGCAGAAGGATGTGATGCCGTTTGGAACACTTTATGTACTTGTATTTGTTCCTACACTTATAAATGGCGTGGGAACTCAAGCAGTTGTACCACAAGTGTTCGTTACGTATGAAACCCTTTCTTTCCGCTATCAGCATTGGCGTAACTTTTTTAGCAAATCACTTGAATCACTAATTAGATCTTCTATCAACCCTGCCTCATATTTCATTGGTAATGAATTACAGACGAGCTCGTTAAGATGAGATTGGATTTAATATCGAGAATTCTCATATCGTTCTGTTAGATTCTCCCATGCCAGTGCAAGAGAGTCATTTTGTGATGTAAAACTCAAGATGATCTTGGCTGCTGAGCCTTCCAGTCATATTCGGAGGTAATAAAGTTTTTGCATTTACTGAGTTTCTGACTATTCAAGATTATTGATTAAAATTGGTCCCGGAACATGCTAGATAATCGCCTGAAAATTTCGGAATTGGAACATCAGGAAGATCGGTCACTTCGTTTGCTTGTCCCATCGGCGGCGATATTTCATCAGCCTTTGTAGTCTTCCATGTTGATTCATCAAATTTTTCCCCAATGATAACATTTCAGAGATTCTCTGAATTTCAAACAGATACATTAACTGATTTAAACTATTAGTTACTTTACTAAATTTACTTTATTAAATTACTATTATTAAACAATAGAATGTTGGGTATTTCTATTTTACTACGATATAATAAAAGTTTCTAGAATCTTCATAGTTTAATAAAAATTTTAAAAAACCAATATTCAGTACTAATATCTCAGCCAATATTTATATTTTATCGATGATAGCATATCAATCATTATTCATAAAAACAAGAACTCTCAATTCCGTATACTTTCAGTGTAAATAGGGTCGATTAATTTTTTTCTAATTATCAGTGCGATTCTTATATGAAATTCTAGCTTTAGCTTTTCATTGAACTACTTTATTTTATTTTTATTCCTATGGAAACTATCACTTTATCTATCCCTGTTAAAATTTTAGCAACTTATAAAATTAATAGAATGAAATGATAAAGTGTTTATGTATATCATAATAATAATGATTAAAATTTAATTTTAGATTTTATTTATGTACTGCTTTACAAAGTTTATTACTTGTTAAATGGGATATACAAAGATTATGAGATACATTCGTGAATAATTATTATTTTGAGTTTTATACCATAGAATGTAAAACTTTCAAAGATTTATGCATGATTTCATATAATTTTTTAACATTTACTTAAATAAATTAGCTTGTAATAATAGTTTAGAGTAGTAACAAGTAGGCCATTTTTTTAATCGCTACAAAAAATATATAAAACCATTCGCGAGAATCATTCTCCCTATATTATTTGCATTAATTTTAAAAGAACCTGAATATTGGCAGAGCATAAGAGGTTATACAATATTTTTGCTCTTACCTTAAATCAAATAAACTATCATTAATAATAATAATGACAATCGTATATATAATCAATAAGCATTGTTGCAAGCACTATTAAATATATTATATAAATAATTTCAATTAATATTATTAATAATATAATAATTATAGTAATTATAATATAAGTATAAATTTTAGTATTAGTGCGTGTAACAATTCATCTTTTAATTATTATTTAAGATATTATTTAATTAAAACGATTATTTTATGTGAGTTTCCCAATCGATTATTAATTTTTTTATTTATTTATTTAATTTTTTATTTATTTATTTAATTTTTATTTATTTATTTTATTTATTTATTTAATAGAAAATCTAAGATTTATAAATTTGGTATTATTAATTGAAATCTATGTGGTCAATATGTCTGTTTAAAAAGTTTCAAAAATGTTATTTAATCAATAATTATTTTAATTGAATATATTTTATGTCATATTTAACATATCAATGCTAACAAATTATTTTTATACAAGTAAACAAATAAGCGTTAACTATTAACATTTACTAATTTTATTAAAATACGTGACACGCAATAAATACATTAGAATCTGTTCTTATCGTGGTTAATAAAACAATAAATATAAATTTTATGATAATGATGGAGTGCATGTGAGGGAGAGAGATAGTGAGTGAGAGAGAGAGAGAGAGAGAGAGAGAGAGAGAGAGGGGGGAATGATCGATTAAAGTTGTGCGTGCTAACTAAAAGTCGACAGAATGATGTCACACCCCAAAAATATCTCCTCCCTGATCATGAACAAATTGCGGCTCATTTTTTTTATTCCTATAATATTTATTATTATATTAATGTAACACATATTGATGAAATGAATAAATGAAGCACCCTTTGGAAATATGAATTAGCTCAATTCCTTTTTTATTTTCAAAGTAAGAAATTAAAGGTTTAGATGGATCAACCGAAGCCATCAGTCCGATATCAGAACGCAACATACCAACGATGAATCGGTAATGGGTTCTCCCTCTTCCACCCCGTTTAACTCGTTTTTCGAAGCAACTGAACTCATACAGAACCGCCACATTAACGACGTACCATTTTTCAAATCTCTTCCGAGCTTCCAGTCGACTTGCCACGACGACGACGTCGACGACGACGACTACGATGATGATCACGCACTTCGTCAATTCACGGAGTAGCTTTAGCCACTTTCTTTTGTGCAATGGATCTCTCAATGCAAACGATGGTAGCAAAAAGCAGATATTTCTTTTTCTATTCGGGTAGTTTCGATTGATTCTGAGCAATGGAGAAAAATTATTCTGTTTTATGGTTTGGAAAATTATAGAAAGCAGTTAAGATTCAATGGAAGTTAGTAGTCGTTTTTAAACAATGGATAAAATAAATTCATAACTTTTGATTAAATTTTTATTTTTAATTATATTTTAAAAATTTAAACGAATTAAAGAAATAATTAATGAATTCATTATTTCAATAATTATTGTGATTTAATTAATTAATAACATACATTTTACTAATAAATAAAAAGGGATCTTAACCACCCATCTTAGCTCTATTGAGTCTGAAGAAGTACACAACTAACATTATGAATATTTTACTGGAACATTATAGATTTTCCATGAAGGTATATTAACTGCATTAAATAATATTGATTCATAAATTAAAAACATTAAAATTTAATGAATTTTTTAACGCTGTTATAATACGGAACCTCACCAATTGCATTCGTATTCTAATTCAATTTGACTAAATTAAGTGCCACAAATACGTAGGACATCTCATAGGTCATCTACGGGAAATAGAAACACATAAATGTAGCATTCTCGATGATTAAAAAGTATATGATCCATCGAAATCATATTAGTTTCATAGATCGAATAAAAACAGACTCTTTTTCTTTTGTATATGTATATATTTGAAAACTGACATTGCATACGCTAATAATTTCAATCAAACATCAATGTTTGTCATTCCATATCAAGCTCATTTGAGTTATTCATATAACTTTTTACATTTTAATTTTATAATTAATTTTGTAAAGTATATACGAAAATCATTGAATTCAGTTGCGAAAAAAGAATTTATAATAATTAAACTTTATTTACCGACATAACAAATCATTCATCTAAATTACACGCACATATAATCTATAATACATTATATTTAAATTATTTTTTAATAATTTCAAACAAAATTAAAAGTAGATTAGTTGATTAAAAAATATATTTCTGATACATTTGTTAACTACATAGTTTCAAGATATTGTTAACCTCGAATAATAATATTATACTGTTATGAAATGTATGAAATGTAGTATTTATTTTACATAGAATTAATATAGAAAAATAGGTATATAAAAATATAGAAAAATATAATATATAAGTATATTTAATTTATTGTTTGTTTTTAATGATTATAACTCGTTGGATAATAGTTGAAAGGAAAAAATACTATTAAATGCTTATTCCATTTGTTGTGGGATAAAATTCACAATCCTGTATAATAATCGGAGGCATACAAATTTTATATCAATTCCTTGGATGTCTGGCGTAGTTTCATTATCAAAAAGTAGTTGAGAAAAGAACAGTCGATGCTATGTGTTTTGAGCCTTCGTGATGTTGATTCAACAGTATTCCAAATATATATGGGGATATAACATGCGTATAGAGCCGCTTGCCTCCTTATTTCATTCCTAACCCGTATTCGCCCTTATTATTATCATCATCATCGTGACTACTACTACTACTACTACTACTACTACTACTACTATTATTATTATTATTATTATTATTATTATTATTATTATTATTATTGTTATTATTATTGTTATTATTATTATTGTTATTATTATTGTTATTATTATTATTGTTATTGTTGTTATCATTGTTGTTGTTGTTACTTATGTTTTTTACTTCAAGTTGGCCAACGGTTTTATTGCCCTTTTTTGCGCGTGACCCTTTCGTGCCTTTGGCAGCCAATCGCAAGCATAGAGATAACAATCGGCAGGCCGGTGCTGGTAGTAGCGGATATTAGGAGGGGAAGGACTTTAATTGCGACTCACTGGAGGTCGCGGATCGATTTGTCGCGTCGCATATACGTAACTTTTTTCTCGTATCGTGAGAGTTGGCTCTTATGAATTTTCCGCACTCGGACTCATACTGTGTGCAACTCCACTTCACCTCCAACCGCAATGACAACTAAGGAATATCATATGCTTTCGATATTTTTACATTCGACAATTTAATGAATACGCATAAGGCTGTGTAAGATGTATTTTTGTTAATCAAGAGAGATTTTGTTCGGTCAACCAATTCTTTTTAAGCTATAAGCAATTTTAATTTATAAATTAAGCTGATATTTTTAGATAGATTTCATAATCTACTTATCTTAATCTTATTATTCATTTATATATATATATATATATATATATATATATATATATAAATGGATTATCTTGTAAATGAATTTAAGTATTTGTTATTAATATGATTATCATCATTTTATATATTTCTTTATTTATTTATTTTTTTTATTAAACTACCTTTAACAATAAATAATGAAAATATATTATTATTAAACAACAAAAATCTCTTCAATATTATGAAAATAATTATAATTTTATTATTAATAATCAAAATAAACTAATTATTTTTAATACAACAAATGTAAACCAATCTTGTTTACAAACAAGTATCTAAGCGAATTAATTTTACAAATACAACATAAATAAAAGTTTGTGGAATTAAATTTAGTACATTGCAACTACTCAAATAACTTTTAAATGCAATACCAATCAATCATCTAATTTTGTATCTATTATAGAATAATTTCAATTTTAAATTTCAACACTTAATATTTCTAATGAAAAGAAAATCAATGAATAAATTACTTTACATAAAACTTAACATTTTTATGAGAACGTGTCTATTTTTATTTTGTTATTAAATAAATATTTTAAGTATTTGGCACAAAAAAGTTGAATCTATAAATTTTTATATAAATGTTAAAAACATGTGTCGAATTTCAGTAGGAAAGACTTGTTCAATGTTATCTCGGAAGTTACTTCCGGTCCCACTGGGGCCCCTTCGAAAGTTTTCTCGACTCGTCTTGTAGAATCGATTGAGGTTCGTGACTCTTTTCACTTTTAGATGCCAAATCCCATACTTGAAGATACTTTTGTGTGTTCGAAACTTGTTTATGCAAAACCTTTCAGACTTTTTTCAAATTTTGCGTTCGCGTTTCATTTGCTCAAAAGCAAATGCAAAATGAAAAAAATTGTTTATTCTTTATAAGTTATGTTACTTACAAAGCCAGTGTAGTTTAAAAATTATAATTCTATACTTACGATACTTTGAAATACAAATAAAGTTTCTAATATTCATACAAGTAAGATTAAATTTAAGTGAAAGTTCTGGGCTTTGAAATTTTAATTATAGCGATATCAAACATAGATATGGTAAAACATAAATAAAAATGGCATTTCCGTAAAAAAGTATTAGAACAAAATCAAAAGTACCAATGAAATAGCTGCAACTTAATTTGCAAGAAACAATTTAATTTATTGCTACCTCCTAAATGGAATAATTAGAGAAACAATAGTATAAATTAAATGAAAAAAAAAAATAATAAAATGTGAAAAAAACAATAATTTAAGTAATTGATCTTATATATAAGTTGATATTTGATTAAATTATTATAGAGTCATAATTGAAATAATAGAATAAAACTAATTTATGAAATAAATAGTAGCATACATCACAGCCATGTATACTTTAATAAATAAATTAACGAACAAACAAGATCTTAACAAAAAAAGAGTCCAATATAATTTTTAATAGCGCATACTAACAAAATATGGAACAATGAGTGAACATAACAGATACAAACAAAAGAGCAAAAAATCAAATGTATGAATAATAAAGTAATTAGTAAACCATATACAAACATTAAATAGAATTTGATAACGAAGAGATATTATAAAAGAATATCGATACAAACAAATTTCATAACTCAAATAAATTATTAATGAATTAATGAATTAAATGTGTATGAGAGGATAAATCCGTCTTAAATAGAGGATAGATGTCGCAGTGAAGACCACAAGAGAGCCACAACCGTAGACGACTTAGGATTTCCCATCCAATTTTATTAACGAGGATAGCCTAATATGTGATCTATACACACTATCGTCTAGCAACCTAAATTTAACGGTAGATAACGAGGCAGTGTCTTTGTTTCTGACGACTTATAAGCTTATCTGTGAGTTTTCGGCTATAATGAGCAACGTCGCCAACCCATCCCTCTATCTCACTTTAAGTAACTTAATTCAATAGAATAATCGACAGAGTACTGAATATATGTGATAAGACTGAGGTCTCAGATTATTGTTAAATGTAAAAGATAAGAATCTAAGTTTAAAAGATATGCACAGAAGACGTAAATTTTAGGTCGCTTCGAAAAAATTTACAATTTAGTTCTATTTTATGTATTGGACTAATTTTTTCATTTTGGAAATTATGTGAAATAATCTATTAGACTACGGTAAATATAAAATATGAATTCGAAAAGTATTTATATTTTATATTTATATGAATTTTATATTTTATATGAAATTGTATATTTGAAATTTTGAAATTTTATATTTTATATTTTATATGAAACATCATTGCTATAAAATAATGTTTTTATATTTATAACTACAGAACTACCCGAAAGTACTACAAATAAAAGTCGTTTATTCCAAATAATGTAAAAGTGTCGTAGTAATAAATTTTTAAATATTTTACTGAATATTGTTATTATTCAGATTAGGAAACTTCAAAAATGAAATCTGATAACATTATTAAATGATTTAATTTTATAATTGATGCAAGATAGTATGATCTTATTCATTAACGTCTGAAAGCCCTTTATCCGTTACTTACGGAAGTTTCCTATTTGCGGTCCTGTTTAAACACTTTAATGAGTGATGTGAGTAACGCTTTCATTAAGAAAGTTCGAAATAGATACTTAGACTTATAATTCAGCTTTGATTCAAATATGTTTTAGTATATAAATTTAACATTTTTATTTTTAATACAATTTACAACCGACTAAAAGTCAATATTCATTCAATAAGATATATGATATTCAACATCAATTTGTGGATGTTCGGGATTGAAAATACATTAGTTTCGAGAATGCACGTCTCATTTGACTTTGAAATTTAATTGATTAACGAAGTAAACTTAAATGAATCACTTTATTGATAAAGTAACAATAAATGAGTAACTGTATATCTTTTTTAATAATTTGATTATGTGTTAAAATTTATATTATATGCTATAAATATTAATAATATTTACATGAGCTTTTTGTGTAATATTACATATTATAATTATATTTTCTTTACATAGCGTCTTATTCGTTATGTTTAGCAGCTTTTTATCAAATCTTTCTTCACATAGATAAATCCAAATTTGGAAACATTGAAAAAAAAATAAAACGATAGAAAAAATAATGTTAAAAAGAAAAAATGGTATACAAAGAAAGGACGTAAGGAAAATTAAAAAAAAATTAAGAGATTTCTTTTGCTGAGTTAGCAAATGCAAAGGGTGAAGAAAGGAGACAAAGAGAAAGCGATAGAATGAAAGATGATTAAAAGAAAATCTGGCACACTTTTCTAAGGAAAAAGAAAATGATTCAACGAATGAAGAACGAAATAATTTCTTGCAGTTAGAGCGTCTTTCAATACTTCTCTAAAAAGTTTAAAAAAAGAAAAAGAAAGATAAGTTTTTCTGCTTAGAGAACCGAATCAGTTAAAATGCGGAGTAACTTTATTGTGATTTAAAAATAATAATAAATAATTAATACGCGATTTAGAAATTCTTCAATTAATGATGTAACATATTACAATATACAAATTACATAAAACTACGCACATGCAACATTTAATATATCATATTGTGACACAATAATAGTTAATGTTCAATAGAAAGAACCTGCTAGAATGATTGTATTAATATTGCTTTTGTATAAATTTCATTGCAGTACATCTAAATTGTTAATTTATTCAATTTCAATATATATTACTCGTACTACATTGTATTTTTAAATTTAGAATGGAATAGAAAGTTTCAATCTGATAACCCAATCTTCATAATAGTAACGAAATTCCATTAATTTTATAAGAGCGTTTTAAGTAACTTCATTTAATTAATTTTATTATTAGATAAGTGGTGATAATATTATATAGACTATGTATATAATATGAATTTTTAAAGTTACCAGTTTTGCATGATGAAAATAAAATATTACTACTTCCGATTACCACCGCTTATACTACTAAATAGTATCTATATTTACTATTATTATCCTTTCCATTATAAAATTTTCATCAATATTAAAAAATTATTTATGGAATAAATGTGCTTATCGAACAGATAAAAGTTCTACGAAGAAAGCATAAATATCGGAGATTAATTGGATAATATATACTACCGAATATCATTAAGGCAATACACCAGTAAACTGAAAATATACATGATGTAGCTATTTTTATATATTATTTAAGTAATAGTTTTTTTATTTTATACGTTGAAATTCTCATTATTACTCTAAATTTAATAATAATAATTGTTTTTATTTTTTAATAAACTATGCCAAATGAAATGAGAAAAAGAATGGTATATTCTGTTCAAACTTTTCTCAAGATATAAGGAAATGTGACTGTTATAATAAGTATATAATAATTTGAAAAAAAGTAAAAATTTTGTAATTAATTCTTAATAATTTTCAGTGGTAAATATTAATAGACGCTATTAAATTAAACTTATAAGAATGAAAATTAATAAAAATGATAATATTTATAAACATTAAATCATTTTATAATTATATTATTTTTTCAAATTTGCTTAATTATTTACATAAAGAAGATGTTGATATAATCATATTAAGTACTCCTAATAAATTAGTGATTTTTTCTTATGTTCCTATTCAATAAACAAAAGACTTGATAAAACTTGATAAAAGAAATTTAATTTACAATATCAAATGAATTAAAAGGAGAATATTATATTCCTAGTAACAGTCCGACTTTTCATTATGAAATAGAAATGAAAATAATTTAATTCTTATGCCACTTATATACTATTTCGAAATTTTAAAAATATTTCTTATATAGTTATCTATATTATAATTATTTAATTTATCTGTCATCAATTATTGAATACAATATCTTTTCAAAAATAAAGTGAAATAAAAGAAACAAAATACTTTTAATTTAGTACATTTGAAGAAATTTTTGTTTCTAAATAATATTTTCCTCCTTAACTAAAAGAACAGACCATTAAAATGAGAAATTTTAAAAATTATGAACATATTATATAAATGATAGCGGTAATCGATATATATTGCTAAAAAGAACGAACTATACTTAAATAATCAGGGAGAATAACAAGATTGTTTAACATATAAATAAACAAAATTGTTACAAAAAAATGTCGAGTGTTCTTAATTCAGAGATACCGTATTCAAAAATGTAAAACAATTGCGAAACTACTCTCTGGACTGAACAATTTTGTGTTCTTGGAAATATAAATACGTTATATGTTGTTCCCCGTTCTTCGGCAATATGAGACTTCCGATTACTACAAATCAAATCTTTGCAAAAAAGATGACCGTACTGTCCCTTTATCAGTATTCGCTTGTACTCTCGTTCTCTCTTTCCTAAAATCCATAGCGATAAAAAAGGGAGAAAAAAAAGATTTTTTGAGCGAGATCATGGTGAAAGCTATGTTATGGTATTTGTTTGCCCGCCGTTATTCTACGTTTATCGAAAATCCTTCTTCTTTCTCTGTCATACACTGATTCACTTATTCCATGACTCCCTCTCTCCCCTATACTTTTCTTTAGTAAGGATGGTGGAAAAAATGCGACTTCAGAAGTAATGCTCTTTTGAATGGCCAAGACGTTTTGAGGTTAGAAACGAGCCAAAAGTGATCAAACGATTATTCGATGCGCTAAGTCATACATATTGCCACTTGACAGAGATAGGAATAGTGACGTGAGCTTGATGTAGTCGGATACTTTTTAACGATGGTCATGTTAGCTTTCGAACTACTTTGATTTATGAAACTAACGTTCTTCTTGTCCAGTCGACTAACCTAATGCTTTATTCAAAAGTTTATCGCGACATAGGGAAAATAAGTCGTCTAGAACTTTTGTCGTAATAAGATCTGACGTTAAATCGTTTCTCGATATTTGAATAAAATTTATGCAAAATGATATAATTCCAAATAACATTAACCAATGACTATATTTGAATTGTATTCTTTCAATAAATATTACAAAGTATTATAACTTTTATGTTATATTTATATAAATGAATAAGTTTAGAACATAAAAATAATATTCTTTATATTGTAAATATGAGATTTAAAACTATTTAAATTGAATAACTTCATTTAATTTTGTTAATGATTTAATTTAAAAAAATTATTTACTCTCAATAACTGTTAAATATAATTATAATTTACAGTAAATTTCATGAAATAAAAAAATTTAACCAGTTAACAGAAGGATACGGAATTTGTTCGCATACATTTTTCTTTTTATTTTACATATTGACTTTTCCAAAATAATGACTTTAATATTTTTTATCTTATAAACATTAGGTATGCTTTAAATTTGTTAACCTAGCAGTTTCGTATGCGTAATAATTCAACTGTACACAGTACACTATATAAAATATTAAAATTTATTCAAATTATAGTTTTTTATTGTGCACAAGTAAAGTAAAAGTTTTTATAATAATTATAATGAATAAAATATAAGTATTCCAATATATAATTTATCGAACTGATTCAAAATAATAACATATATCGACTTAGTTATGAATAATCTTGAATTATCTATTTTTATAATTATAAAAAATTATTCTATAATATATATCTATTCTATAACAAAAATAAATACATGAATTAAGAACTTTATTTCTTAGTAAAAATGCAGGGAATTATAAATATCTGTTATATTTAAATATATTTTATTAATTTATGTTAGGATATTGTAAATTAACAATGTTTGATTTTTTAAAATAACTCTAAACAAATAAATTTGAACATACAAGATGCAGGAGGAGAGGGAGAGAGAGATAGAGATATAGAGAGAGAGAGAGAGAGAGAAGCAGAAAGAAAAATATTAACGGAAAAAAACCCGTCTGACACCTATGAATAATGAAATATACGGAAACAGTCAGAAACATTATTGGCCTTTGATAAAATCTGCCCAAACATGACTAGTAGAATATTCAAATATTCTCTGTTCCTTATGCGATATAAACTGATAAAAGCATTTGCACTGATCCCATTGAAATTTACGCCTTTCTCTGGTATACTCATGATTATATATTAGCAAGATTGAAGAATGAAATGTAAATTTTTAAGATTATTCAATTTATATATTAAAGCCTTGTTAATAATTATCGATTATATTGATATTTATATTTTTTCCATATAATTAATATACTAAAGATACAAAATTTCGTACAATTCCTAATTGAATTAAGTTAAATGTTGAATTAAGACATTCTTTTTTTAGTAAGTATATTTTTAGTTGGTTTCATTATTTTCATTTATCACATACATGAATATGTAATATTGAATTGTATGCAGGAAATTATGTTGAATTTTCAATGAATACATATTTATTGATTTTTTAAATCATTACAACAATTGTGTTGTAATAAATAAAGGTGCCATAAAATTCAATAATTTTAATTTTAATTATATCGATACAACTTAACAAAAATTAAACAATATGTAACCCATGTAACAGAATGTTCCATCTATATGTTTCAATTTACTCATATATATATATATATATATTTATTTATAAATGTAGTTTTTCTCTCCTTTTTCTTTTTTCTTTCACCCGCGCAATCTTCCAAGTGGTTGCTCGTTAAAAGTAATCACATACGTGCTACACCATGAGAGTTCTCATAGCTTTTTATGCGCTTGGGAAAACCAGGACGAAAGGAGGTACTGACAGGAACCAAAACAGATAGAATAAAATCTTATTATTATTATACTTTGTTTCAACTATCAGTACTTATATTGCATAATTGAATATAGAAATAAATGTATTTAAAAATCAAATATCAAAATTTCAAAATTACATTATAGAATTTTTAAGTATTCAATTAATAAAAATAATTATATATTAAAATCATAATAAATTATAGTTTTATATAAATAAAACTTAATAATCAATATTATTACCAGTTTACTTTAAAAAAATTATTTATTTATTATATATTATGCAGTATATGTATAAGTAATTATTTGTGATCGATATAGAATTTAAGATACAAGCAATAATACATTTATTTATTAAAAATTATACTTATTTTAGTTATTAAATATTATAGCTAGAAATTTTCTATTCTTCATCTAGTTTTAAACTTTCATAAAATCGTATAAGATTAATCGAAAATAATAAAAAATAAATATTAAGTATTATCTCTATTATACATATATTATAAAATTAATTAAATAATCTCTGCTATGGATGCATAGTACATGTTCCTATTATAATTTCAGTAAAAATAATTTAAATTATTATTGTAAATAGACATCATTGCATATTTACTTCAAATTATTTCATTGTTGATATTATTAATTAATAAATAATAGAAATACAACCATCAGATCAACTTTTATCAACAGATTTACAATAATTTTAATATAACTATATTGTCGAACCTAATGAATCATTCATAAATTGAGTATAACTTTTATTTTATTTTTATTTAAATTGAAGTAGTTAAAATCTAAATCATCGGAATAGTCGAGTAACAATGTATCAAATCACTAAATAATTAATGAAATATTTAAAAAGTGTTGTAATATTTAAATTTATAAAAGCTAAAATCTATGTAATATTCGATTAATAATTTTGTTCGGTTATTTAAACAACAGTTCTATATTCTAGATATTTAAAAATCTAACTTTTAAGCTCTTAAAGAAAAATATTTCCGTTAAATACTTTGGACTTTATATAAAAAGTATAAATTATAACTTTATTAAAATACTTTTGTTCGATCTTTATAATTCAAAAAGAAATAATTGAAATACGTAATTGTTGTTAATTGAAATATTATTACAATTGATGAGATTGATTTAAAAATTTAAATTTCTATTTTTTTTCTATAATTATTTGAATAAATTTTATATAATTAAATCTTATGACGACACGTAAAATAAATTTATATTTATTTTATGATTTACATCTGAATTATTAATAACCAAATCAATGACTTGTTCCACAAGCTCAAATTGAGCGTCATAAATATTTTGGAAATTTAATTTGAATATTTTGGTAAAATTACATTTACTATTTATAGAATACCTATTGTATTAGAGGCATAATTTCTATATATATATATATATAGAAATATATATTAAACTATTCAGTGAATCTTTGATATATCATGGTATTTTCAAATCATAAAAACCCAAATACTAAGCTATAGTAATTTGAAGCACTTATTCGTAATATTAAAGATAAATTAAGATGAATTATATTTTAAATGTACTAAAATCAAATTTTTTTTCCTATAGCGTCGATTATTTAACTAAAATTTTATCAAGATTTTTCAAAGAGATTGAAATTATCTTCAAATATTGCAATTGTTAAGGCAGAAATGAGCAATAAATTTTAGGGAAGGGAAAAACGAATGCTCGCCTCGCATGACCCGGAATCCAGAAACATATAACTCTTCTCGATTTTTCATCTCTTTAATTTCACCTGCGCTACGGAAGTAGATCGTTCTCTCAAAAGTCTTCACCCGCTTCAACCCTCGGTGAAGTGGCTGCACACTAAGAATACTAGTCTACTTTTCTCTATTCTACAAGGCTTGTCTCCCTCAGAATTTATATGTATGCGCACCGGCGTATATGTGACTAACCCGTTGACTGGAATAAGGAAAACATTGCCGTGTATTTTTTGAAAGTCACATTTTCCAATGTTTCTTTTTTAGTTATTTCAGCTCATTGAGGTCACATTTATCTTGGTATAATGCTCAATATCGAACAAATTTTACCACGATAATTTCAAATCGATCAAAAGGAATTCTCGACCTGTTAACTTGTATTAATTCGTGTGTATTATTTAACTGTTAAGCGGGTAAGTAAAAAAATCGGTGAGTATTAATGAATATTAAAGAGTTTTTATAATTCCGGTGGAATGCAAAAAAAAAATTTACGCATAAAAATAATTTTATTTAATCTATGCACACTTTTAGGGCAATTCTTGTTTATAAATAATCTAGAATACTAGATGTAATTTTAGTCTTTCACTAAAATTACACACTAATCAGCTACGACTTTATCAATCTAAATTATTGTTTTATAGAAATCTTTGGCATAAATTAAATTCAATATGTTATGTTTAATACCTTATTATATTATAAAAATGAAAAACAATGTTGTATTCGATTTAATAACTGCACACTACTTTAATATACTAAAATAAAAGTATTTGTACATTAAAAAGAAATATTAAAAATCATTTTTATAATTAGAATAATTTTTTAATTTAAATTTAATATTTTACAGCATTATCTATAGTTCTTTAAAAGTAAATATATCTTTAATATTGTTATTATAAAATTTATACAAGCTACTTCAAAAATTTGTAAAAATGATTTCTAGATGCATTACCTCATCAAACAAATGAGAAAGTAAAACCTAATGTAAAATGTAATTTCCGTTAAACATAAACTACGAATTTGCGAAATATATATATATATATATATATATATATATATATATATATATACATTACAATAAATCTTCAACAAAAGCCTTAGGGAAAAAAAATTTATTATATAATGGAAGTCCCCTCTATATGCATAGAGTTATCTACAATCGAATATGTGCATAGAAAACGCAATAGTTTAAAAAAACCGACATAAGAAAATGAACTCCCTAAGTAGTAGAGCACATAAAAAGGAAGTCTAACGCACGAAAGTAAACTGTAGAAAAAATTAAAAGAAATAAGATGTAATCCATATCTGCATTCGGATATAAAAAAAGGATAGTTAAGGGTGAAATTCGTAGCATGTAGAGTGATACGAGAAAATCAGTTAAATCGTCGATTTTATCATATTATTCGGTAGAATTTTTTGTCGCAATAGAGAGAGCGGTCGATTCCGTATACGAATTTCATACGTGAAGAAGCGTATTGATTGCATACTATACAAAATGCACCTCGTCGTTCCGACTTGTGTTTTCAAGGCCGGTTCGACGGATAGAATTTGATGCCGTTGACAACTCAGAGACGACGGGTGTTGTGTGGTAGCGATGACAGGTCACAAGTGGAAGGGATATTATAATAATACAATAAAGATATGGCTGAAGTATGCTATTTATTCTGTTATTTATTAATGACACGGTTGACTAGTATTACTATTATTACTTGTAGAACTAAATTCCTGGATTGAAGTGATGCGTTGCGGAGCCAACTGTACAATAATCTATGCAGCTTGATTATTGAATACGAATGGCGAATGGCGCGAAGTTCCGTTCGAACGAGCACGTGTGTGGTTGAGGTTAGGAATGCGGCTTTATGATTGAAAGATATCGCAAGTGGCGCGAAACTGGATTGTCTGCACTTGCGTTGGGTTTTGCTTTCTTTCGTAAGCTTCCGAACTTGAACTAAGGTGAGGGTTACGAAGTGGGATGCCCTTGGCGGGTGCGAAACTTGACGACGCGTACTGGAATTTATTCCGCACTGTCGTTTTAAGAGTCGCTTCTTCGTCCTTAGTGCTTGTCGATGTAATACTCTGAATCTCAATATATGTATAAGTATTGTAGTCGATACTACTTACAAAGACTAATCGTTGATTCGTCATTGGACTCTGATAGGCGGATTGTCGTAGCTCCCTTGGAACAGGTAACTACAGTTTCTTGAACTGCGTTAGTGGACATACGGGTTTATGTCGTAGTTCTTCCGGGGCAACAACAGTGTTAATGGACAATCCGAAGAAGTATAAGTCGTTCCCGAAATAGCGCTAAATAGACCTTCACTAAAAACTTAACTGAGTATGAAATGTCTCAAGGGTTTAATATATT